>NC_134354.1:10766309-11138946 GCF_048569485.1 Anomaloglossus baeobatrachus | reverse complement strand
TGGTGACTGCAGACAGGATCTTATCATGTATCTCTGTATACAGGGAGCTCCCCCTACTGGTGGCTGCAGACAGAATTTTATCATGTATCTCTGTATACAGGGAGCTCCCCCTAGTGGTGACTGCAGACAGGATCTTATCATGTATCTCTGTATACAGGGAGCTCCCCCTAGTGGTAACTGCAGACAAGATCTTATCATGTATCTGTGTATACAGGGAGCTCCCCCTAGTGGTGACTGCAGACAGGATCTTATCATGTATCTCTGTATACAGGGAGCTCCCCCTAGTGGTGGCTGCAGACAGGATCTTATCATGTATCTGTGTATACAGTGAGCTCCCCCTAGTGGTGGCTGCAGACAGAATCTTATCATGTATCTCTGTATACAGGGAGCTCCCCCTAGTGGTGGCTGCAGACTGGATCTTATCATGTATCTCTGTATACAGGGAGCTCCCCCTAGTGGTGGCTGCAGACAGAATCTTATCATGTATCTCTGTATACACGGAGCTCCCCCTAGTGGTGGCTGCAGACAGGATCTTATCATGTATCTCTGTATACAGGGAGCTCCCCCTAGTGGAGGCTGCAGACAGGATCTTATCATGTATCTCTGTATACAGGGAGCTCCCTCTAGTGGTGGCTGCAGACAGGATCTTATCATGTATCTCTGTATACAGGGAGCTCCTCCTAGTAGTGGCTGCAGACAGGATCTTATCATGTATCTCTGTATACAGGGAGCTCCCCCTAGTGGTGGCTGCAGACAGGATCTTATCATGTATATCTGTATACAGGGAGCTCCCCCTAGTGGTGGCTGCAGACAGGATCTTATCATGTATATCTGTATACAGGGAGCTCCCCCTAGTGGTGGCTGCAGACAGGATCTTATCATGTATCTCTGTATACAGGGAGCTCCCCCTAGTGGTGGCTGCAGACAGGATCTCATCATGTATCTCTGTATACAGGGAGCTCCCCCTAGTGGTGGCTGCAGACAGGATCTTATCATGTGTCTATGTATACAGGGAGCTCCCCCTACTGGTGACTGCAGACAGAATCTTATCATGTATCTCTGTATACAGGGAGCTCCCCCTAGTGGTGTCTGCAGACAGAATCTTATCATGTATCTCTGTATACAGGGAGCTCCCCCTAGTGGTGACTGCAGACAGGATCTTATCATGTATCTCTGTATACAGGGAGCTCCCCCTAGTAGTAACTGCAGACAAGATCTTATCATGTTTCTCTGTATACAGGGAGCTCCCCCTAGTGGTGACTGCAGAAAGGATCTTATCATGTATCTCAGTATACAGGGTGCTCCCCCTAGTGGTGGCTGCAGACAGGATCTTATCATGTATCTCTGTATACAGGGAGCTCCCCCTAGTGGAGGCTGCAGACAGGATCTTATCATGTATCTCTGTATACAGGGAGCTCCCCCTAGTGGTGGCTGCAGACAGGATCTTATCATGTATCTCTGTATACAGGGAGCTCCCCCTAGTGGTGGCTGCAGACAGGATCTTATCATGTATCTCTATATACAGGGAGCTCCCCCAGTGGTGGCTGCAGACAGGATGTTATCATGTATCTCTGTATACAGGGAGCTCCCCCTAGTGGTGGCTGCAGACAGGATCTTATCATGTATATCTGTATACAGGGAGCTCCCCCTAGTGGTGGCTGCAGACAGGATCTTATCATGTATATCTGTATACAGGGAGCTCCCCCTAGTGGTGGCTGCAGACAGGATCTTATCATGTATTGCTGTATACAGGGAGCTCCCCCTAGTGGTGGCTACAGACAGGATCTTATCATGTATATCTGTATACAGGGAGCTCCCCCTAGTGGTGGCTGCAGACAGGATCTTATCCTGTATCTCTGTATACAGGGAGCTCCCCCTAGTGGTGGCTGCAGACAGGATCTTATCCTGTATCTCTGTATACAGGGATCTCCCCCTAGTGGTGGCTGCAGACAGGATCTTATCACGTATCTCTGTATACAGGGAGCTCCCCCTAGTGGTGGCTGCAGACAGGATCTTATCACGTATCTCTGTATACAGGGAGCTCCCCCTAGTGGTGGCTGCAGACAGGATCTTATCATGTATATCTGTATACAGGGAGCTCCCCCTAGTGGTGGCTGCAGACAGGATCTTATCATGTATCTCTGTATACAGGGAGCTCCCCCTAGTGGTGGCTGCAGACAGGATCTTATCATGTATCTCTGTATACAGGGAGCTCCCCCTAGTGGTGGCTGCAGACAGGATCTTATCACGTATCTCTGTATACAGGGAGCTCCCCCTAGTGGTGGCTGCAGACAGGATCTTATCATGTATCTCTGTATACAGGGAGCTCCCCCTAGTGGTGGCTGCAGACAGGATCTTATCATGTATCTCTGTATACAGGGAGCTCCTCCTAGTGGTGGTTGCAGACAGGATCTTATCATGTATCTCTGTATACAGGGAGCTCCCCCTAGTGGTGGCTGCAGACAGGATCTTATCATGTATCTCTGTATACAGGGAGCTCCCCCTAGTGGTGGCTGCAGACAGGATCTTATCATGTATCTCTGTATACAGGGAGCTCCCTCTAGTGGTGGCTGCAGACAGGATCTTATCATGTATCTCTGTGTACAGGGAGCTCCCCCTAGTGGTGGCTGCAGACAGGATCTTATCATGTATCTCTGTATACAGGGAGCTCCCCCTAGTGGTGGCTGCAGACAGGATCTTATCCTGTATCTCTGTATACAGGGAGCTCCCCCTAGTGGTGACTGCAGACAGGATCTTATGTGTTTTTGTATACAGGGAGCTCCCCCTTTCCTCTTGCTGCTTATAGAGGGGATTTGGAGCTCTGTACCAGGAAAGATGAAAACTCATCACTAGAATGGTGCTATTGAGAAAAAGTCAATGACTATGGAATTTGGATAATTTATTTAATATTTACAAATTGTAAAGTTATTCACTGTTACTAGCGGGGTCGGCAGATTTAGGCTCGGGTAGACCTCTCTTTTTTCGACTGGCGGACCGCGGAGGGTTAACGTGTTTTCCTATTATTAGGCGTTGCAGTGAGAGTTATTACGGCGCTCCACATCTGCTGCTGGGGCCATAGACGTGTAGAAGTCGGTGCGTCACACTTTCCGCTGTCGCTGGCGTCCTGCTCTATATCATCTTATTTTACTGCTGTTTAATCTGGGCCCCGATCCCAGCGCCGGCATCTGGGGAGCGCCAGCAGCAG
Source organism: Anomaloglossus baeobatrachus (assembly GCF_048569485.1). Taxonomy (NCBI): domain Eukaryota; kingdom Metazoa; phylum Chordata; class Amphibia; order Anura; family Aromobatidae; genus Anomaloglossus; species Anomaloglossus baeobatrachus. The sequence continues at coordinate 11,135,741 of NC_134354.1, read as the reverse complement.
CCCCAACACCCGGCTGAATGGGCCGCTTCTTGTGCTCAGCCCTCGCCATGAGCTCCAGAAATCCCTCTCATGGCGGCCGCCGAGGTGCAATACTTATTTTGGCTGCTGCCCTCCTGCTCAAATGTGGAATAAAGAAGGGGCCAATTCTATAAAGAAAATAAGACGCGAGCTGCGGAGATTAACTCCTTCACTCACAGAATAGGGGGCTCCTGCCCCAGTATAGGGCACTCCTGCCCTAGTATAGGGGACTCCTGCCCCAGTATAGGGGACTCCTGCCCCAGTATAGGGCACTCCTGCCCCAGTATGGAGGATTCCTGCCCCAGTATAGGGGACTCCTGCCCCAGTATAGGGGACTCCTGCCCCAGTATAGGGGACTCCTGCCCCAGTATAGAGGACTCCTGCCCCAGTATAGGGGACTCCTGCCCCAGTATAGGGGACTCCTGCTCCAGTATAGGGGACTCCTGCCCCAGTATAGAGGACTCCTGCCCCAGTATAGGGGACTCCTGCCCCAGTATAGGGGACTCCTGCCCCAGTATGGAGGATTCCTGCCCCAGTATAGGGGACTCCTGCCCCAGTATGGGAGACTCCTGCTCCAGTATAGGGGACTCCTGCCCCAGTATGGGAGACCCTGCTCCAGTATAGGGCACTCCTGCCCCAGTATAGGGGACTCCTGCCCCAGTATAGGGGACTCCTGCCCCAGTATAGGGGACTCCTGCTCCAGTATAGGGGACTCCTGCCCCAGTATGGAGGATTCCTGCTCCAGTATAGGGGACTCCTGTCCCAGTATAGGGGACTCCTGCCCCAGTATAGGGGACTCCTGCCCCAGTATAGGGGGCTCCTGCACCAGTATAGGGGACTCCTGCCCCAGTATAGGGGACTCCTGCCCCAGTATAGGGGACTCCTGTCCCAGTATAGGGGACTCCTGCCCCAGTATAGGGGGCTCCTGCACCAGTATGGGGGACTCCTTCTCCAGTATAGGGGACTCCTGCCCCAGTATGGAGGATTCCTGCCCCAGTATAGGGGACTCCTGTCCCAGTATAGGGGACTCCTGCCCCAGTATAGGGGACTCCTGTCCCAGTATAGGGGACTCCTGCCCCAGTATAGGGGACTCCTGTCCCAGTATAGGGGACTCCTGCCCCAGTATAGGGGACTCCTGCTCCAGTATAGGGGGCTCCTGCACCAGTATGGGGGACTCCTTCTCCAGTATAGGGGGCTCCTGCACCAGTATGGGAGACTCCTGCTTCAGTATAGGGCACTCCTGCCCCAGTATAGGGGATTCCTGCCCCAGTATAGGGGATTCCTGCCCCAGTATAGGGGACTCCTGCCCTAGTATAGGGGATTCCTGCCCCAGTATAGGGGACTCCTGCCCTAATATAGGGGACTCCTGCCCTAGTATAGTGGACTCCTGCATCAGAGGCCCTGTACCACGAGGAGTCTAGAAGAACTGAAGAAGGGGAGACATTGGTAAGTATTCTATAGTGTGTGTCATGTATTGTTCGGGGGTCATGTATTGTTTGTGTCATGTATTGTTTGTGTGTGTCATGTATTGTTTGTGTGTGTCATGTATTGTTTGTGTGTGTCATGTATTGTTTGTGTGTCATGTATTGTTTGTGTCATGTATTGTTTGTGTCATGTATTGTTTGTGTCATGTATTGTTCGGGGGTCATGTATTGTTTGTGTCATGTATTGTTTGTTTGTGTCATGTATTGTTTGTGTCATGTATTATTTGTGTCATGTATTTTGTGTGTGTCATGTATTGTTTGTGTCATGTATTGTTTGTGTGTCATGTATTGTTTGTGTGTGTCAAATATTGTTTGTATGTGTCATGTATTGTTTGTGTGTGTCAAATATTGTTTGTATGTGTCATGTATTGTTTGTATGTGTCATGTATTTGTGTGTGTCGTATATTGTTTGTGTGTCATGTACTATTAGTATGTGTCATGTATTGTTTGTATGTGTCATGTATTGTTGTATGTGTCATGTATTGTTGTATGTGTCATGTATTGTTGTATGTGTCATGTATTGTTTGTATGTGTCATGTATTGTTGTATGTGTCATGTATTGTTGTATGTGTCATGTATTGTTGTATGTGTCATGTATTGTTGTATGTGTCATGTATTGTTGTATGTGTCATGTATTGTTGTATGTGTCATGCATTCTGTATATATGTAAATGGAACCTTAATGTTCGTGTGTGACGGTGCAATATGTTAGTATTTGTGGCCCCACTTTGCACGTGTCCTGCCCGGGGCCACAGCGATGGCTGAGACCTCTGTACAGACCATATATCATATGACTGAGCGGCCACAGCAGGAATATGAGGTCTCCATGCTCCATCTGCTGGACATGTGTAGAACTGCAGATTTTTGTTCTTTCTCTTTCCTAAGGTTGGGTGATGCTTTTTTACACTCTTTTCCTCTTTACACTTTATGGGAACTTTAATAAAGCGCATACAAAAAAAATAACAATAATTAGTCTTGTGTCACTATTTTCTGGATTTATTATTATTATTATTATATAATTCAAAAATATACTGATAGGGAATTTGGATTGTGAGCCCCAATGGGGACAGTGTTGCTGATGTATGTAAAGCGCTGTGGAATTAATAGCGCTATATAAATGAATAAATTATTATTATTATGTTTTCTTGGTTCCATTTTGGGCACATGTAATATTTGCATAACTTGTCATCGCCTTCTTATGTCTGTTGTATTTTTTTTACCTTTACAGCGTTTACTGTGTAGGTTAAATAATGTTCTAATTTGATTATTCGGACATTACGGAGATGCCGATGCCAAATATGTTTTATTTATTTATTAATTTATTTATTTTAACTGTGGAAAATAATTTTTCTTTATATATTTTTATCTTCCTGGGGGACTTGAACCTGCGCTTGCAGTTACTGCAATATTTCAGGATTATAATCTCTAGTACAAATCTATGGAGGCCACAGGAGAAACCCCACAACCCCGGTGTGGGGGGGATCAGGGCAGTGGACGGGTGGGCAGGATCATCCCACTGAAATGCTGCAGGCAGAGACTGACAAGGACATTGCAGCTGCATTTCAAGTTAGGTCCAATAGATTCAGGTAGAGACTGGTGCTGGGTATATAAGACCACCGGTGCCTGCAGGTAGGGTGGCCCCTGAAGAATAGAGACTCAGAATATGTACTGTATGTATTATATATATATATATATATATATATACTGTGTATATATATATATATATATATATATATATATATATTATATATACACACACACACACACACTGACTTGCTTTTCCATCTTCCTTTCAAGCTCTCATGTCACGTTCCTATTGTTGCCACTAGGGGGAGCTCATTCCAGAGAAATGTATAACACCGTGAGTGGACTGCTCCTCCTAGTGGTGACTGCAGGAAGCCAGGATAATGTCAGGGACTGTGTGAAGGAAAGAAGGAGGTCTGAAGCTTTGTACCAGAAAAATGTCTGTGTAATAAAAAATGATGGTGAATATTCATTTTAATAAAAAATGGAGTCACTTTTATATATGAAAATTTAATTTGGATAATAGAATGGGTGGGTATTGTGGTATCGGCAGGTATAGGAACACTACTGATAACCAGAGATATATTGCTTTGTAATTGCAATCAAAGTAATGACAAACCTCCCGACAAATTTAGATTAAACAAAATACAATTATTTTCATTCTTTAATTTGCACAAATACAGGAAAAATGCTTTCAACTGCTATTTTTAAGGATTACTTAAAATATTATACTCCCGATCCTCAACTCACTTTGGTCTGGTTTTCTCTTCGGTCTTCTTTCCTCCTGTCTTCTCTTTGGTCTTATTTTCTCTTCTCGAGTTTTATCTTCAGTCCTCTCTTCTTCTGTATGTTATTCTCTGGTTTTTTTTTATTCTTTATTTGGTCTTCTCCCCCCCATCTTCTCTTCTTCAATCCTTTCTCTGTTTTTCTATTCATTCTTCTCTTTGCTCTTCTTTTTCCAGTCTTCTCTTCTTCAGTCCTCTCTTTGGTTTTCTTTTCGTTCTTCTTTTTGGTCGTCTCCGCTTTGGTTCCTTTTTTGGTTCCTCGTCTCCAGTTTTCTCTTTGTTCTTTTATTCTCCATTCTTCTCATCATTCTTTTTTTCCTCTGTCTTTTCTTCGGTCTTATTTTCCCCCGTCTTCTCTTTGCTCTTCTCTTCTCCAATCCTTTCTTCGGTTTTCTCTTCATTCTTCTCTTTGGTCTTCTATTTCCAGTCTTCTCTTCTTTAGTTTTATTTTCAGTCTTCTCTTCTCCGGTATTCTGTTTGTTCTTCTCTCTGGTTGTTTCTTTGGTCTTCTCTTCTTCAGTCCTCTCTTTGATTTTCTTTTCGTTCTTCTTTTTGGTTGTCTCCTTTTGGTTCCTTTTTGGTTCCTCATCTCAGTTTTCTCGTTGTTCTTTTATTCTCCATTCTTCTCATCATTCGTTTTTTCTTCAGTCTTTTTTTTTCCCGTCTTCTCTTTGGTCTTCTCTTCTTCAATCCTTTCTTTGGTTTGCTCTTCATTCTTCTCTTTGGTCTTCTATTTCCAGTCTTCTCTTCTTTAGTTTTATCTTCAGTCTTCTCTTCTCCGGTCTTCTGTTTGTTCTTCTCTCTGATTGTTTCTTTGGTCTTCTCTTCTGCAGTCCACTTTTTGGTTTTCTTTTCGTTCTTCTTTTTGGTTGTCTCCTTTTTGGTTCCTCATCTCAGTTTTCTCTTTGTTCTTTTATTCTCCATTCTTCTCATCATTCTTTTTTTCTTCGGTCTTTTTTTCCCCGTCTTCTCTTTGGTCTTCTCTTCTTCAATCCTTTCTTTGGTTTGCTCTTCATTCTTCTCTTTGGTCTTCTTTTTCCAGTCTTCTCTAGTTTTATCTTCAGTCTTCTCTTCTCCAGTGTCCTGTTTGATCTTCTCTCTGGTTTTCCATTCAGTCTTCTTTCCTCCTATCTTCTCTTTGGTCTTCTTTTTCCAGTCTTCTCTAGTTTTATCTTCAGTCTTCTCTTCTTCGATCTTTTGTTTGTTTTTCTCTCTGGTTGTTTCTTTGGTCTTATCTTCTTTAATCCTTTCTCCGGTTTTCTCTTAATTTTTCTCTTTGGTCTTCTTTTACCAAGTCTTCTTTTCTCTAGTTTTATCTTCAGTCTTCTCTTCTTCGGTCTTCTTTGTTCTCCTCTTTGGTTGTTTATTTGGTCTTCTTTTCTCCAGTCCTCTCTTTGGTTTTATTTTCGTTCTTCTTTTTGGTCCTCTCCTCTTTGGTTCCCTTTATGGTTTCTTCATCTATAGTATTCTCTTGGGTCTTTTCTTCTCCATTTTTATTTTTCTTTTCCTCGGTGTTCTACTCCCCGATCTTCTCCAGTTTTCTCTTTGGTCTTCCCTCTTTCCTTTCTTCTCTTTTGTCTTGTCTTCTCACATCTTCTCTCCAATCTTGTTTTCTCTTCTCAGGTCTTCTCATTGGTTTTCTTTTTCCCTTCTTCTCTTCTTAGGTTTTCTCTTTAGTCTTAAGTTTTCTTTTTTTCTGTCCTCAGTCCTTTCTTTCTTTGGCCTTCTCTTTGTTGGTCTTTAATTATGTCTCCTCTTCTTCGGTCTTTAGTATTTTCCCCAGTTTTCTCTTTTTCTGTCTTCAGTCCTTTCTTTCTTCGGCCTTCTTTGTTGGTCTTTAATTTGGTCTGCTCTTCTTCGGTCTTCTCTTCGTTTTGTCTTCTCTCTGGTGTTCTCTTCAGTCTTCTCTTTCACGTCCTTCTTTGATACCTTCTGTTTTCCTTACTTCTCTTTAGCCGTGTTGTGCTGGCTTGGCGTTACACACTTCAAAAATAGGAGGTCATTTGTCTTCTGTTAGAGGGGAAAAACTCAACGTAGCGTGTCGCTCCAGCAGAGAATATCTGTGACAGTACGTGACTACGACCTTCTACTTCTTTCATAATGCAAGCTACTGCAGCCACATGAATGTCACAGAGATGCTGAACTCTAAGATCACAGGGTGACGTGTGGGAGCAGGACGCCGCCGCTGAGAAGCTCTTTGTGGAAAGAGCCATCACTGGTTCACAGGAAATTTCTGTAAAAAATGTATCTAGAAATGAATGCAAAGTTTTTATTTTATGTATAGAGATGTCTGTGAGTACAAGGGGTCGAGTAGGATGAAAAATTAGAGTCACTCGGGTCTCTGAACCTTTTAAGTCCTAGGAAGCTGAGATGTGGGGGCTGCTTCATGCCACAGAATGTCACTTGGGGAACAGAAGAACATCACAAATCTGTGCGGTAAAACAAATCAATTACATTTTTCTTTTTTATTCTGTAACAGGTACAGCAAGTATAACAATCAAATCCCCACATGTCATCATTCTTGTTTTGTGTAATGAACTTATACCTGTGTCTATCCACGATCATTCAGAGGTTATTGTCACCAAGTGGTGACTGCAGACAGGATCTTATCCTGTATCTCTGTATATCTGTATACAGAGAGCTCCCCCTAGTGGTGGCTGCAGACAGGATCTTATCATGTATCTCTGCATACAGAGAGCTCCCCCTAGTGGTGGCTGCAGACAGAATCTTATCATGTATCTCTATATACAGGGAGCTCCCCCTAGTGGTGGCTGCAGACAGGATCTTATCATGTATCTCTGTATACAGGGAGCTCCCCCTAGTGGTGGCTGCAGACAGGATCTTATCATGTATCTCTGTATACAGGGAACTCCCCCTAGTGGTGGCTGCAGACAGGATCTTATCATGTATCTCTGTATACAGGAAGCTTCCCCTAGTGGTGACTGCAGACAGGATCTTATCCTGTATCTCTGTATATCTGTATACAGAGAGCTCCCCCTAGTGGTGGCTGCAGACAGAATCTTATCATGTATCTCTATATACAGGGAGCTCCCCCTAGTGGTGGCTGCAGACAGGATCTTATCATGCATCTCTGTATACAGGAAGCTTCCCCTAGTGGTGACTGCAGACAGGATCTTATCATGTATCTCTGTATACAGGGAGCTCCCCCTAGTGGTGGCTGCAGACAGGATCTTATCATGTATCTCTGTATACAGGGAGCTCCCCCTAGTGGTGGCTGCAGACAGGATCTTATCATGTATCTCTTTATACAGGGAGCTCCCTCTAGTGGTAGCTGCAGACAGGATCTTATCATGTATCTCTGTATACAGGGAGCTCCCCCTAGTGGTGGCTGCAGACAGAATCTTATCATGTATCTCTGTATACAGGGAGCTCCTCCTAGTGGTGGCTGCAGACAGGATCTTATCATGTATCTCTATATACAGGGAGCTCCCCCTAGTGGTGGCTGCAGACAGGATCTTATCATGTATCTCTGTATACAGGGAGCTCCCCCTAGTGGTGGCTGCAGACAGGATCTTATCATGTATCTCTGTATACAGGGAGCTCCCCTTAGTGGTGGCTGCAGACAGAATCTTATCATGTATCTCTGTATACAGGGAGCTCCCCCTAGTGGTGGCTGCAGACAGGATCTTATCATGTATCTCTATATACAGGGAGCTTCCCCTAGTGGTGACTGCAGACAGGATCTTATCATGTATCTCTGTATACAGGGAGCTCCCCCTAGTGGTGGCTGCAGACAGGATCTTATCATGTATCTCTGTATACAGGGAGCTCCCCCTAGTGGTGGCTGCAGACAGGATCTTATCATGTATCTCTGTGTACAGGGAGCTCCCTCTAGTGGTAGCTGCAGACAGGATCTTATCATGTATCTCTGTATACAGGGAGCTCCCCCTAGTGGTGGCTGCAGACAGAATCTTATCATGTATCTCTGTATACAGGGAGCTCCTCCTAGTGGTGGCTGCAGACAGGATCTTATCATGTATCTCTATATACAGGGAGCTCCCCCTAGTGGTGGCTGCAAACAGGATCTTATCATGTATCTCTGTATACAGGGAGCTCCCCTTAGTGGTGGCTGCAGACAGAATCTTATCATGTATCTCTGTATACAGGGAGCTCCCCCTAGTGGTGGCTGCAGACAGGATCTTATCATGTATCTCTGTATACAGGGAGCTCCCCCTAGTGGTGGCTGCAGACAGGATCTTATCATGTATCTCTGTATACAGGGAGCTCCTCCTAGTGGTGGCTGCAGACAGGATCTTATCATGTATCTCTGTATACAGGGAGCTCCCCCTAGTGGTGGCTGCAGACAGAATCTTATCATGTATCTCTGTATACAGGGAGCTCCTCCTAGTGGTGGCTGCAGACAGGATCTTATCATGTATCTCTATATACAGGGAGCTCCCCCTAGTGGTGGCTGCAGACAGGATCTTATCATGTATCTCTGTATACAGGGAGCTCCCCCTAGTGGTGGCTGCAGACAGAATCTTATCATGTATCTCTGTATACAGGGAGCTCCCCTTAGTGGTGGCTGCAGACAGAATATTATCATCATGTATCTCTGTATACAGGGAGCTCCCCCTAGTGGTGGCTGCAGACAGGATCTTATCATGTATCTCTGTATACAGGGAGCTCCCCCTAGTGGTGGCTGCAGACAGGATCTTATCATGTATCTCTGTATACAGGGAGCTCCTCCTAGTGGTGGCTGCAGACAGGATCTTATCATGTATCTCTGTATACAGGGAGCTCCCCCTAGTGGTGGCTGCAGACAGGATCTTATCATGTATCTCTGTATACAGGGAGCTCCCCCTAGTGGTGTCTGCAGACAGGATCTTATCATGTATCTCTGTATACAGGGAGATCCCCCTAGTGGTGGCTGCAGACAGGATCTTATCATGTATCTCTGTATACAGGGAGCTCCCCCTAGTGGTGGCTGCAGACAGGATCTTATCATGTATCTCTGTATACAGGGAGCTCCCCCTAGTGGTGGCTGCAGGCAAAATCATAATATGGTTAGCATACATTACTAATAGCTAACAGTGAAATATCGTAAAAATAAATTCTGGAGTGTTACTTTAATATTCGCATCTGTTGGCGTAATCAGAGCTGTTGTTCGGTCAGTGTGGTCCATACCATGGGACTTACATTCTCTGGATGTAAATCTAGAAACCTCTGTATATATGTCCAAACGTCTGCTCTATTTCAAAGTGTGACATTTACTATTCATGATGGTAAATATCTTCACAAGCAGAAAAATGTGTAAAAGGCGTGAACATGAGAAGTTATCAGCTGCTAAAAGTCTCATGTCTTTCTATATCCTACCTATCTATATATTTGCAGCTTTCTTGTGCATCATCTTTAGAAGAGGCTTCCTTCTGGGATCACACCCCTGTAACCTCTGTAGTGTGGGGTGTATGGTCTGAGCACTGACAGCCGGACCCCCCCCCTCCCCTGTAACCTCTGCAGTGTGTGGTGTATGGTCTGAGCACTGACAGCCGGACCCCCACCCCTGTAACCTCTGCAGTGTGCGGCGTATGGTCTGAGCACTGACAGCCGGACCCTCCCTCCCCTGTAACTTCTGCAGTGTGTGGTGTATGGTCTGAGCACTGACAGGCGGACCCCCCACCCCTGTAACCTCTGCAGTGTGCGGTGTATGGTCAGAGCACTGACAGGCGGACCCCCCACCCTGTAACCTCTGCAGTGTGTGGTGTATGGTCTGAGCACTGACAGGCGGACCCCCCACCCCTGTAACCTCTGCAGTGTGCGGTGTATGGTCAGAGCACTGACAGGCGGACCCCCCACCCTGTAACCTCTGCAGTGTGTGGTGACTGCCGAGACCCACCAACCGGTTCCCCCTCCCCACCGCGCAATGAATGAGACCACACATGGAATATCTTTCTTTTGTACTTTATTGAAGGTATCCACGTAACACCATTCAATGTTGATATAAAAGGGGGTTGCTTGTTATTTTGGCCACAGCTTTAACCACAGGCACAAATCCGCCTTAAACCTGAGGGAGGAGGCCCGATGCCTACGGCCGTCCGTGGCAGGTTGGCTCTCACCAAATCCCTCTTCCACCGGCTGTGACTTTGAAATTGAACCATAACCTTTTTCCGTAGGCACAAAACCGCCTTAAACCTGAGGGAGGAGGCCCGATGCCTACGGCCGTCCGTGGCAGGTAGGCTCTCCAAATCCCTCTTCCACCAGCTTTGACTTCCGAACTTGTAACAGAACCTTCTTAAGGGAGGGAGGGCGGGCGATGCTCACCCTGAGGGCAGATGTGGTAAGAGGAAGGAGGGACTCCGGCAGCTGTTTATATGCCCTGGAGGAGGTCCCAGCAGGGAAGGGGGGTCAGCGGGGGGCATTGCACAATGGGAAGGAGGGAGAGGTGACCATGGGGGACGTAGCGAGGGGCTCAGCAGTCAGGGGCAGCGGCATCGGCCGCAGTGCCCTGCAGACTGCCGAGACCCACCAACCGGTTCCCCCTCCCCACCGCGCAATGAATGAGACCACACATGGAATATCTTTCTTTTGTACTTTATTGAAGGTATCCACGTAACACCATTCAATGTTGATATAAAAGGGGGTTGCTTGTTATTTTGGCCACAGCTTTAACCACAGGCACAAATCCGCCTTAAACCTGAGGGAGGAGGCCCGATGCCTACGGCCGTCCGTGGCAGGTTGGCTCTCACCAAATCCCTCTTCCACCGGCCACGGAGTGGCGAAGGCCCAAGCCTGAGCTGCGACCCCCACACAGGGCCCTTATGGCCCGCTCAACCCCGTCCTTACTGTCCGACAGGAAATTGTCTAGGCCTATATCATTAAGGCTAAAACCATCCTCTAGCACCAAACGGCTGACCTCTGATTCCAGCATCTCGTGTCCCGGCACTATCCCTCTTCCTGACGCTATAAATTTGGCGATCTGCATATTAACTTGTTGCCTTGACCTTTCCACAGCTGCTATGTTCCTTGCCCCTGTACAACTCAATCTCGGTAATATACTGGACCGTACCCCCACTACGTTGCTAAAGAAGCTGCTGAACTTATCTAGGAAAGAAGCTGCTGAACTTATCTAGGAAAGAAGCTGCTGAACTTATCTAGGAAAGAAGCTGCTGAACTTATCTAGGACCACTTGCATAACCGCAAGCAGATCCTGGATCCTCACATTTACCAGGTCATTTCCACCCGTGAATGACCGGCACTACTAGGCCAGTGGCTACTCTGGATATGCTCACTACCACGGGCAGGACCTGGGCCCAGGCCAGGCCCCGAACTCTTCTCCAGTGAAACTTGAGGTCACAAACTCCCAGCACGCTTCCACCCGGTCTCGACTCAGTCCGCCGTGCTGCCCAGAATATGTGTGAGTGACCTAGGATCCAGATGCTAGGTCTCGACAGATCTAAAAGAAAAACGGTTACTTCTCTTGTATGCAAAACATTTTCCATCATCGTGTCAGTAAACATCATTGTATTAATGTTTCTTTAGGTTTGAAGGTGCTTAGATAAATAAATATATGTATATCATTTCGGTTAACAATTTTTTTTTTTTTTTTTTTTGTGTAATATATAAACGTGCCAAACAGTGGACAACTGGTGGCAGGGAACTACAGGACTGCACGGATAGGTATGAAGCTGGCCCTTGCTGCCTCGGTTGTCGTGTCGATGCGGAAGGAGTGCATGCCATAATCTCCTGGTTGTAGGTCCAGGTAGGAAATAGACATTTTGAGCAATGCCGAAAGTTGTGTCGCCATGAGCGGGATCACTCTGCGTGCTCCAAGAAGAATTTGTTGGGAACCCAAGACTCTAAGTGTCGCTGCAAGGTAAGGATGGGACATAGGATACCTGAAAACGGGAAAATAGGGAACCAAACTCCTCTACCGAGCTGATCTGTTTTGGAGCGCCTTATGCGAACCCGTACTCCACCATTGCAAACTATAACATTGTCGCGTAACAGACCACCGGTGCGACCTAGGGACCTGCTAACTAATTCGCTGACCGTCAAGGCTCCGAAGAATGCTAGCGAGAAGGCGGCCGAGAACAAGAGGACCTCGCTGTCATTGGTGCAAACGTCACCTAGCTGGTTTATTATGCCGGAAAGGATGGCGAATGAATTGGCCTTCCTGTTCTCCGTGCACCAGCGCTTTCAGCCTTTAACGGCCTGTTTGAACAGAAAGGCCTTGGTGACATCGGTCCATCCACGAACCTGAAAGTGAGAGGCTATTCCTGCAATCCGCAACTACGCTACTGTGCCCGGCAAGCCACTGGTATGTAGATGCGTTATGTCTCGAGCAACGGAATTGCTAAGAAAAACCGCGGACACCTGGCTAGGCAGCGGTTGAACTATATTGAAATCATTCGTCCCCAGCCTTACCATACAAATGCCACGTTGATGGGATGCCTTAACCAGCGGAATCAACTGTCCACAGGGACCGTCCAGAGGGACTGTGGACACTTTTGGCCATTGTTGTCAGATTCTGGGTGCAATGCTCGAAACTTCTGAAAATCAAATGCAATAAGGCATCAGCGATAGTGTTATCAATCCCCGGTATGTGGCTGGCCTTGACCCAGATATTATGTTCAAGGCACTTAAGAACTAAGTATCGTAGCAAGCTGATCACCGGTGGTGAGGAAGATGCGAGGTGGTTAACGGCGTGGACGACACTTATGTAGTCAGTCCTGAAGCGGGTCCGATTGTTCGCCAACTTTTCTGCCCAAAGACTTGTAGCTACTATTATAGGGAACAGCTCGAGTAAAGTTTTTTTTTTTTTTTTTTGTCCACCCAGACAGGTGCCATGTGTTGGGCCAGCGATTAGCGCACCAATTGGGACCAAGGTAAAGGCCGAATCCGGTGGACCCGGCAGCATCCGAAAATAGATATATCAGCGCTGGAAACTTCCTGTTCCTGGAAACATGAACGCCCATTGTAAGTAGCTATGAGGGACCTCCATACACTGAGCTCCTCACGTAGAGCGCTGGTGATGGAAATCCTTTGATGGGAGGCAGTTATGCTCCTAGTGGCCAGGCAGAGCCTCAGGGAAAAGCCCCTTCCCATGGGCATGACTCTAAAAGCGAAGGCGAGCAGGCCTAATAGAGATTGCATTTGCGCCAGGGTTACCTTACGAACCGCGCAGAACCCGTCAATGAGCGATGTGGTTTTTTCAACCTTTTCGAGTGGTAGCCGAAACATCATGATAATTGAGTCTATTTCGATTCTCAAATGAAAAGGCAGGTCACATGGCCAACTGTTTTTTTTTTTTTTTTTTTTTTTTTTTTTTTTTGGCCAACAGCGGAAACCAAACTTGTCCGCTATGACCTGGACAGATTTTAACGCGGTTGAGCATGCTTTAGAGTTGGTGTGGGAAAACGAACAAGAAATCATCCAAATAATGGGTGACCAATTTATTCTTTGCTACGTCCTTAACCACCCATTCCAGGAAAGAGCTGAAGAGCTCGAAGTGTGAGCAGGATATGGAGCAACCCATGGTAATTCACATGTGGTAACAGAATTTTTTGTTGAAATACCACCCTAGCAGGTGGGACAATCGGGGTGCACTAGTAGCGGGCGAAAGGCAGATGCTATGTCCGATTTTGCCATTAGTGCTCCTTACCCTGCTTTTCGCACCAGTGCGACCGCTTTGTCAAAAATGCGTAGGAAACTGCTGAGTCCTCTGTGGGGATGCCGTCATTGACTGACCGCCCAGCCGGGAAGGACAAGTAGTGTATGAGGCGAAATTCACCCTTTTCTTTTTTAGGCACTATCCCTAGGGGTGAAACGCGAGGGTTTAAGAATGGTAAATCTATAAATGGGCCTGCTAGTCGGCCTAATGCCACTTCCTTCAGTAGTTTGTTCGCCAGGACCTGTGGGAGGTCCCGGGCCGATTTGAGGTTGGGGGCGAAGGTTAGTTCTGAGGAGAACATAAAGGGGGATAAAGAAACCGTGGTTGAAACCGTCCCTAATAGCGTTGGCCGCAGCCTTATTGGGGTAACGTTCTAGCAATGGCTCCACCACGTGCACGTTCACTGGAGTCTTTGGGACTTGGTGGTGCATTTTTAGTGTGACGCCTGTCTAGTTGCTTATCGCATTTGGAGGAGGTGTGATTGCCTCCGCACGATGAGCATTCGTGCTTGTATTTGCGGAGTCCTTGAAACCTGCGATGGCCTTCATTGAAAAGCCAACAGCGACCTGGTCTACGGACATTTGCAGCTCCAGGTGTAGCGTGGTGAGAGGAAAAGTTTGGTGGGCCTGGAAACGACTGGTGGGACTTTTGCGCCATCATAAGCCACGAATCGGTGGCCTTAACTTCCCAACGGTTGGAATGACAAGCATCTTCTAAATTCTTCGTCGTACTTCCACCACGCAGAACCCCAATGGGTTTTATAGGAGTTGAAAATGGTATTGCAGTATTTTGCGAATTGACTCTTTTCTTTGTTGACTGTTTTTTGGTCCACTGATATTAGGGAACAGATATCGACGTATTCGTTTGCGCGAATTTTTTATTTATTTATTTATTTTAACTGTATCTGGTGTTAGGTGAGTTCCCAGCTGTGATACACAGCAGTAGAACACGTCCCTGTGTAAGTCGGGCGCTGCTGCGTTACATCCTGATGTTGTATAAACGCGGGGTTAACCAGAACTACTCCTGATGGTGTTAACAAGATCGCCCAATAAAAGTGGCGTACGTTTTGCGCCATTTTCCGAAACCCGTAGCGTTCTCATTTTGGGATCTATGGCGCAATGACTGCTTATTTTGCGTCTCGAGTTTACATTTTTTAATGGTACCATTTTGCGCAGATGCTACTTTTGATCGCCTGTTATTGGATGTTACGCAAAACACGCGGTGACCAAAAGCGTAATTTTGGGTGTTTGTGTTTTTTTTTTTTTTTTTTTTTTTGCTGCTACGAAATTTAACAATCAGATTAGGGACTCTAGATTGTGAGTTCCAATGGGGACAGCGTCGCCAATGCATACAAAGCGCCGTGGACAGCGCTACCCAAGTGAATAAAATTATTAGCATTATAGCATTATTATTCTTTAATTGACTTTATATTTTGATAGATCAAGCTTTTCTGAACTTGGCGATACCAAATATGTGTATATATGTATACATATTTATTTATTTATTTATTTTTTTAATTTTATTTTTTTTTTTTTTTTTTTATTTTATTTTATTTATTTATTTATTTTTTTTTTTTTTTTAAACTTGTCCCTTTAGGGGGATGTATGGATCAACAATTCGATCGCTCTGCACTATCTTCAGATCTCAGCTACACAGCTGAGACCTGCAGATACACTGCTTTACCCTCAATGCTGGAAGTATGCCGGCACTGAGAGCAAGTGACTCAAGGTAGCTACAGGCGTCATCACATGACCCTGTGCTACCATGGCAACCAACGAAAGTCATGTGATCACGCACGTGACTTTCGGTGGGGGCGGTGGTAAGTGATAGAATGCCCGCGCATATACATCTCGCTGCCAGACTTTGGCAGCGAGATGTAAGGGGTTACAAGTTGCAGGTGGAAGCGATTCCACCCGTAACTTGTAGTCACACATGTCAGCTGTTAAAAACAGCTGATATGTGCGCCGAACACCGCATTCTGTTGCTTTTCAGGATTCTGACGTCACTTCCGGTCCGGGACCCGAAACCGGAAGTGACGAATTATCATGTGATCGCCGCATCACAGGAAGTGACGCGGCGAACATGGATAGCAGGATGTGACGCGACCTCCGTATGCCACAGGGAGTCACACGGGGCCGCGTCATCCCGGCGGGGGGAGGTGCGCGAGGTGGCCATGGCGACCGGCGTGATGTGGGGGGGGATCAGGGGCTAGGGCCGGGAGCTAGGGCCGGGAGCAGGAGGTGAAAGCGGACCGGACCTTCTGGACCGGGCCGCCCTGCGCCTGGAATCTGTGGTGGGGCTTAGACGCTGCGGTGGACGGGAGGGTCTGGAAGACCTGCGCCCACCGCTGCTGGGAACCGGCAGGAGGGAGCTGGTGCCCACAAGGGAGGTAAGCCATTCGGCTCCCTCCCGTCCGATCCTTTCTCTTACCGCTGCTTCCAGGGGGTCCATCGGCGATGCTCACCCTGAGGGCAGATGTGGTAAGAGGAAGGAGGGACTCCGGCAGCTGTTTATATGCCCTGGAGGAGGTCCCAGCAGGGAAGGGGGGTCAGCGGGGGGCATTGCACAATGGGAAGGAGGGAGAGGTGACCATGGGGGACGTAGCGAGGGGCTCAGCAGTCAGGGGCAGCGGCATCGGCCGCAGTGCCCTGCAGTATGGTCTGAGCACTGACAGGCGGACCCCCCACCCCTGTAACCTCTGCAGTGTGTGGTGTATGGTCTGAGCACTGACAGCCGCACCCCCACCCCTGTAACCTCTGCAGTGTGCGGTGTATGGTCAGAGCACTGACAGGCGGACCCCCCACCCCTGTAACTTCTGCAGTGTGTGGTGTATGGTCTGAGCACTGACAGCCGCACCCCCACCCCTGTAACCTCTGCAGTGTGTGGTGTATGGTCTGAGCACTGACAGGCGGACCCCCCACCCCTGTAACCTCTGCAGTGTGTGGTGTATGGTCTGAGCACTGACAGGCGGACCCCCCACCCCTGTAACCTCTGCAGTGTGCGGTGTATGGTCAGAGCACTGACAGGCGGACCCCCCACCCTGTAACCTCTGCAGTGTGTGGTGTATGGTCTGAGCACTGACAGGCGGACCCCCCACCCCTGTAACCTCTGCAGTGTGTGGTGTATGGTCTGAGCACTGACAGCCGGACCCCCCACCCCTGTAACCTCTGCAGTGTGTGGTGTATGGTCTGAGCACTGACAGCCGGACCCCCCACCCCTGTAACCACTGCAGTGTGTGGTGTATGGTCTGAGCACTGACAGCCGGACCCCCACCCCTGTAACCTCTGCAGTGTGTGGTGTATGGTCTGAGCACTGACAGCCGGACCCCCACCCCTGTAACCTCTGCAGTGTGTGGTGTATGGTCTGAGCACTGACAGCCGCACCCCCACCCCTGTAACCTCTGCAGTGTGCGGCGTATGGTCTGAGCACTGACAGCCAGACCCTCCCTCCCCTGTAACTTCTGCAGTGTGTGGTGTATGGTCTGAGCACTGACAGGCGGACTCCTCACCCCTGTAACCTCTGCAGTGTGTGGTGTATGGTCTGAGCACTGACAGGCGGACCCCCCCCTCCCCTGTAACCTCTGCAGTGTGTGGTGTATGGTCTGAGCACTGACAGCCGGACCCCCCACCCCTGTAACCTCTGCAGTGTCTGGTGTATGGTCTGAGCACTGACAGCCAGACCCCCCCCTCCCCTGTAACCTCTGCAGTGTGTGGTGTATGGTCTGAGCACTGACAGGCGGACCCCCCAACCCTGTAACCTCTGCAGCAATGCTGGCCGCACTCAGACATCTATTCTGAACAGACGACCTCTGGATATGATGTTGAGCTCGTGATCTCAGCTTCTGTGGTCGGCCATGGTGAGGTCTGTTCTAGGTGGATCCTGTCTGGTTATACCGCTGTATGGTCTTGGCCACCGTGCTGCAGCTCAGTGTGAGGGAGGTGACACTCTTCTTATAGCCTCAGCCATCTTTATGTAGAGCAATGATTCTTTTTTCAGCTCCTCAGAGAATTCTTTACCATGACGAGCCATATTGATCTTCCAGTGACCAGTATGAGAGAGTGTGTGAGTGATAACACCACATGTAACACACCTGCTCCTTCAGTCACACCGGAGACCTTGGAACAATAATGAGTCACCTGACACCGGAGAGGGAAAATGGCTAATTAGGTGCAATTTGACCATTTTTACTTATGGGTGTACTTACTTTTATTGCCAGCAGTTTAGACATTCATCGCTGTGATTCATTGGCTAAAAGCCTACAAACGTTCAAAGGGAATCTGTCAGCAGGTTTTTGCTATTTAATCTGAGAGCAGCATATTCTAAAGGCACAAGAGACTGATTCCAAATATGTGTCACTTACTACGCTGTGTGTTGCCGTTTCCTTACAGTCAGTGTTTTATCAGCAGGAGATTATCACTACCAGACCACATCTGCGTAACCAGCAGTCAAGCTAATCTGTATAATCCCGCCACTACCAATGGTGCAGCAGCTTGCTCACAATTCACAGTGTACTCAGGAAGCTGTCAAGCAGTGATTGTATCAAAACTAAACCAAGCAACTCAGAAAGTGATACATCCCTGAAATTAGGACTTATGTCTCTACATTATGCTACAATCAGATTCAGTAGTAAAAAAGTAGCTGACAGATTTCCTTTAAAACAGGCCTGGTGCTTGAACTCATCATCTTCTTCTGTAAACATAGTTACCTGCAAGGAAATACGTGCAGTCATCATTCCACTGCATCAAAAAGGCTTTACAGGAAAGGACATTGCTGCTCGTAATGTTTCCCCTAAATCAACCATTTATCTAATCATGAAGAACTTCTTAGATAGAGGTTCAGTTGCTGTAGAGAAGGCGCCAGGTCCCCTAAGAAAGTCCAAAAAGTGCAAGGACCATCTCCTAAAGAGTAAAGAGGACTCATCTATGGAATAGACTCCACATCAGCGATGGCTTTGGTAGGTGGCCCGGTGTCAAAAAAGGAGCAAAGAAGCCTCTTTTATTCAAGAAAAACGTTGATGACAGATTAACATTCTGCAGGAAGTACAGGGACCGGACTGCAGGGGACGGGGGTAAAGTTATTACCGCTGACGAAGCCCCTGATAGGGACATCTGGAAGAACTGTCCAGAGGAGAAAAGGTGATGCTGCCATGAGTCCTGTGTCTGCCAGCCGTAAAGTCTCCTAAGACCACTCATGTGTGGGGGCTTCTTGTTACGTCACCACCGGAGTCCGCTCCATCAACTTCTGCTCCGATCGCCAGGCGACGCCGTGTTCCTGCCGTGGATGGTGCTGGTGATGGGAGAGGAGTCGATGCCAGCGGTGCCGGTGGGCGCAGGCTCCGTTCATCCACTGGTCTGGGTTTCCTGGGGATCTGCAGTGCCACCGGCTGACTGTAGGTGGCGGGTGTCTTCCAGCTGAGGTACCATCATTCAGCTACAGCCAATGGGAAGACACCACACCCTTTTTAATGCCCCTCCTGTCTGCTGACCTCTGCCAGAGATAGTTCTGAGAATTCTGGCTCCTGTTTCGTCCTGTGATATCGTGTGCTGATTACCGCTTGTTTCTTAACTACCGTCCTGCTGCTGTTTTTGTACCTCGCTGCCCGATCAGGTTTTGACCTCTGCTTGTTTCTGATTACGTCCTTGCCTTCCGATTCTGTCCCTGTTCCGCAATTCCTGGTTTGACCCTGCCTGACGACTACTCTCCGGACTGCAGCCTTCCACAGGTAGTGATCTCCAGGGCCCTGTGTAATTCCAAATCCCTGTATAGGGGTTAAAGGGTTTCAGGGTTCTGGGGGTCCTGCTTGGCGAGTGGCTTCCCTCTAGTCTGTCCATTACAGCCCATCTGAGTCTGTGGATCCAGGCAGGCGTTACACTTCTGAAACATAGAGGGGGTCACTCACAATGTGTGGGACTTCTCATCCATGGAGGGGGTCACTCACAATGTGTGGGACTTCTCATCCATGGAGGGGGTCACTCACAATGTGTGGGACTTCTCATCCATGGAAGGGGTCAAGTACAATATGTGGGGGTTTCCCATCCATGGAGGGGGTTACTCACAATATGTGGGGGTTTCCCATCCATGGAGGGGGTTACTCACAATGTGTGGGGGCTTCTCATCCATGGAGGGGGTCACTCACAATGTGTGTGGGTTTCCCATCCATGGAGGGGGTCAATCACAATATGTGGGGGCTTCTCATCCATGGAGGGGTCACTCATAATATTGTATCTACTTGTTACTTACGAAAGATTCTGTTATGGAACCAAAATGTTGCATTTGAGGCCAATAAAGAGCCCGGCTTTTCACACAGGTCCTTTTTCTCTATTAGATGTATAGATAGATAAATAAATAACTCTATATATTATTTATAGCTATCTGTGCGTTCTTCTATTTTACATACAATCAGCCCCTTGTTCTGTGGTTTCCTGTTCAAGTTAGTTCCAATATTATACACATTTTATATCTAAAATTCTCATTATCTCTTTATCTACACTGCATTGAAAAAGTATTCACACCCAGTAAATTTCTGCTTTTTTTTAATGTTACACCCACAAACTTAAATTCATTTTATTACAATGTTATATGATACTAACGCTAAGCACAAGTATTTGTGAAGTGTAAAGGAAATTATACCGAGTTTTTAAGTCTTTGACAAATATGGATCTTAAAATTGTGACGTGCATTTGTATTCAGCCCCCTGTAAGGCTACTTTCACACATCAGTTTTTTGCCATCAGGTGCAATCCGGAAAAAACGGGTAAACCGGATCCGGTATCGCATCCGGTTTATCCCCATAGACTTGCATTGTAACCGGATTGTACCTGATGGCTTTGCGTTGCATCCGGTTTATTCCGGATGCGGCAAAATTGATAAATGCGGTGGCCGGATAGACCGTTTCATGTAACGTTTTTTGGCCCCTTAAAAAAACCGCATTGTGCCGGATCCGGCACAATGCGGCATTGTCTCCAATGATTGTCTATGCATGCCGGATCCGGCGCGATGCGGTTTAAACTGGATGCAGCCGCCGCATCCGGTTTGGTAAACAGAGCATGCGCATTTTTTTTTTTTTTTCTTCACAAAACATATATAAGGCCTTCTGGACATTCTACACACTTCCTGCCATTCAGTCCTGCCTTCAAGTTGTGCTGTCCTCCAGTCCACTGATCCGGTGCAGTCCTACAGTCAAGTCCAGTGCTCCAGGGCAGAGGTAATGTCCATAGTACTGTGCAGAGTTCACTGTTCTGAGCTGCGTTCATGTACTTACACATTTTTTTTTTCCAGGTGTAGTGCTGCGGTCAGGTCCAGTCTGGTGGTCCAGTCAATTCTGGGTGAAGTGTGAGTCCTGTCCAGTGGTCGTGTCCCTGAGTGCGGTGGAGTACATTGTTCACTCCGTGAATTGGCAAGTTTTTTTTGTTTTTTATAAGGTCTGTTATGGAATATCTTTTTAATAAAGAGCTGTCTGGCTCCGACCTTGTATTTGAAAAAGATTTTAAAATAAAAAAAAAAAAAAATATTAAATGTATACAAAAACTTTGCCTGCGTTGTCTTATTACCTTTACATTTTTTGGTTGTGTATTTGTACTACATTAAATCAGTGTTACATGATACAGTGTGCTTATAAGGTTGTGCAGTAATTATACGTATATAATCGTGCTTATTTCTTTCAGAAATTTGCATGTTCCAAAAAAACAAGCGATGTCTTCTTCTGGGAGCCCTCCCTCCTGTTCACAAACTAAGGTATTTTTTTTTTGTGGGTTTTCTTTTTTTTTTTTTTTTTTTAAAAACAAAAGTTTTAAAAAATAAAAAAAAATTTCACAGGAGGTGCTTCCAGAAGTGGACGAAAGGGGTGGAGAAATCCACAGAGCGGGCGGTCAGATTGTAAGTTTCATACAGGAATTGATTACCACAGCACATCCAACACAACACAAAAGCAACTAAATGTTTTTTTTTCTTCACTAAAGGCTTCCACTTCTAGGGCTCACGATAGGGCTCCTCCAAGACCGTCTCAGGGTCGGCGTCGAGGTGGCGGAGGTCATAGGGTAAGAAAATATATTTTTTTTTTTTTTTTTTTTTTTTGGTTTCATGTCTTTGTGTGAATTGCAGTCTAATATTTTTATTTTTTTTTTCGTTCTTTTTTCTTTCTTGGAACAGGCTTCACAGCGTGCTCCCGATTCTGACGGTGAGGAGGCCGGATGTATCAACATCAACCTCCTCATCGATGAAGTTAGAGAGAGGGAGCCGCTGTGGAACATGGCTGACCGCCGCCACGCTGATACCATCATAACCCGTCGACTCTGGGACGAGGTATGCCACGCAGCGGTAGAAGGTTGGGAGGAGCTCAATTCTCGGGCCCAGAAGAAAGCGCGTAAGTATTCACAGTTCAGTAGGTTATGCTGCAGGATGTAATGTGTTGTATACTAACCACTTTGTGCTTTCCACTTTCTTGTGACAAACTTCAGAAGCGTTGGCGGTCTATCAGGGATCGCTTCAAGAAGGCGTTGAATCTAGAGATGCAGGCCCCGAGTGGATCCGGAGGACGCAGATCGAAGTACCGTTACTTTAGAGCGTTGTCGTTCCTCCGGACAACTATGGTGTGCAGAAGGTAAATATTCCCCACAATATGTACAAAGTATAATTGTTGATATGTCTGACCTTTCTTTTGACTTTTTTTTTTTTTTTTTTTTTTTTTAGTCAGTGCCAATGTATAGCAATTAAATTACTTATTTTTTTGTTTTTCCTCTTTTTAACAGCACCGTCTGCAGCACTCGGGAGCCTGCATCGAACCCGTCAGGAGCGATCCCAGCACAGTCCGGCACTGGGGAGCACAGGCACAGACCCATCTGAACCTTCCCTTTCATCTGATACCTCGGTCCCATCCACCTGCGCTGGAGCTTCCGGTGAGACTTCATTACCTGAAGCTGCTGGTGACGAGATAGCTTTTCCCCTACCCCACCCCTCTGACACTGCTGCCCTCAGTAGAACACCTTTGGGTTCTGGGCGTCAGCGTCATAGGAGTCAGGAAAAGAGCTATGCGCCCGAGTTCTTGCATCTAAATGCAGCCTTCCAGAACGCCATTAAATTATTAGCAGAACAAACTAGTGCTGGTTTTAGCTTCATGAAGGCCTCTATGGATGAAAATACACACGAATTGTGCACGCGTCTGGACAGGCTGCATTTAGATGCAAGTAAATCACCAAATCATTGTTTTTTTCAAGCCGTACTCGAGCGCATGGAAAAGCTGTCTCCTGACCAGCAGATGCATGTAATGCAAGCCACACAGCAGGCTCTGGCGCAGGTTTCCTCCCAACCCCCTCCACCCACCCCTCGTCCAGCACCTGCCCCCCCTCCAGCCATTGTCCCTACTCCCCCTGCTGCCCAGTACCAGCCTGCTGCCCAGTACCAGCTCCCAACCACATCTGCCCCTACACTCCCTACCCACTACCACATCTCGCCTTCCACACCCATCATGACCCCAACACAAGCCTCTAATTCACCCGCCACCTCTTCTGTCTCCCAATCCCTCCACTCAACCCCACAATCCTTAACACATCCCATCCCATCTCCTGGTTTCCCTCTTGGTTTCTCAACCACACCTTCACCTTCTGTTACTTCCCCACCACCACCACCAACACCACTTTCCACCCTCAATACTCCAACTGTGCGTGTGTTCCCATCTGACAGCCCCTCCAGTACTATCTCCACCCCAAGCCCAAGATATACGAATTTATAATTTGTTATTTATGTATGTAATAAAAAATAAAAGATTTTAGTTGAAATTTATTTATTTGTTCTTGGGTTTTTTTTTTGGGGTAATCTTATTTTTCAAGTTCGGTTAATAATAAGGTAATACAAAAACATAACATGTTATAATTATAAGGTGTAAAAATTACCAATTTTTTAAGATGTACAAACAGTTTCAAATTACCAAGGTTAACAAGATATGTTTTTTTTATTTTTAACATTATTTTTAATTTTTAATAAAACTAAAGACAAATCTTATACCATTTGATCTTGCCAATCTACTCTACCTTCTGGGGACACAAAATAGTCAGCATATTTGTCACGGATTGTTGAACAGGCAACACTACTCCTAAATCCAGGACTGGTGTAGTCTGACAAAGAGGTGGATTCCAAACTCTGGTCATCCAAGGACAAAGGTTCCTTTGTTAAAACAAAATTATGTAGTACCACACATGCTTTGACTATCTCATCAACAGTTTCAATGTTTAAATTAATGGCTGTTAACAACACTCGCCATTTGCTGGTTAGTATCTGTCACGCTCCCCGGGTCCCCTGCGCTGCCCTCCGGCTCACCTGTCACGCTCCCCGGCTCCCCTGCCTCGCTTCCCGGGTCCTCGGTCCGGTCACCGCCGCTCCCCGCTCTTCAGCATCCATTGCCGGCGCGTCCCCGGCGTCCTGGTCCCCGCTCCCGGCGCCCGTCGGCTTCTCAGCCCCAGCCCGGCCCTGCTGCTTCCTCCTCGCAGCTTCCTGCTCTGGCTTCTGGCACTCGGGCCGCGCGCATGCGCATTAGGGCGCGCGCGCGGTCATTGACCCTTTCTCAAAGGGCCAGCGTCCATTAACAGGAAATGATGCAAACAGGTACAGGGTATATAGGGGTTTAATGTCCAAGGGGGCGGGGCCTGATCTTCGTGTTTCTTAAGCTAGGAGTCAGGTCTCCTGGTGTCTCTGTGATATACTCACCTATCTCTCTTGTAGAGCCGTGCCTGCCTCGCCATCCGGTCCTGCCGAATCCCGAACCCCGAACGCTGTCCATCTGCCATCCTGACAGTCCGTACCATCTCGGATCCCTGCGGTGACCCGTCATCTCGCTCCAAAGGTTCCGGACCCCGCCTGACATCTTCTCGGCTTCCGAACCTGAGCTACGTCACCCGGACTACCATCAGTGACTCCGTGGTCCCAGGGACTTCTCCGTTATACTCGTGTGCATGGACTGTTCTGCTGCCTATAGTGCTCCAGCTACCGGACCCCTTACCAGCATCTAGGAGTTTGGCCCAGTGGATCCACCTCCTGGGTCTGCCCGTTCACCTGGCCCTGACAGTATCCCAAAGGAGCATTCCACCATTCTTCTGGCTCTGGATAATCGGTAATTATATATTTTTTGTGTTTGCGTCAATCCACGGCTTGCATATGGCTTTAATAGATGTTGTGAGAGTTGAAAGGCTTCGTCGGCCACAAAAACAAAGGGCATTGGGGGCTCACATGTGCCAGGAAGAGGACTTGCAGGAGGGAAATCAAAAGTATTTCCATAGATTCGCCGCCCCATTGGGGACATTTTAAAGACCTGAGAGTCATTTGATCTCCCATATGCGCCAATGTCCACTGAGATAAATTTGTAGTCCGCACCTGTTATTGCCATTAGGACAATTGAGAAATACTTTTTATAATTGTAGTATTCAGACCCCGAAGCTGCAGGTTTCACAATCCTTATATGTTTGCCGTCCACTGAGCCAAGGCAATTTGGAAATTGACAAATGTTGTAGTATTGTTCGGCAATTGCAAGCCATCTGTCCCTGGTGGGCTGTGGGATGAAATCCTCCTGTAGACAATCCCACGAGGCTCGGCAAGTGTCTCTAATGATTCCCGAGATGGTGGAAATACCAAGTCTAAACTGGTAGTGCAGGGACGAAAGCGACTCTCCAGTTGCAAGGAATCTGTAAAGGAAAGACAATAATTAAAAAAAAATAATAGAACACATTACATTTAAAAGTCAACAGGAGGATACAATTTAACCAAAAAAGCTTACCTAAGCGTAACCAGCAAACGCTCCTCGGGTGTTATTGAGTACCGGCTGTAGGTGTCCGTTTTACGTATGTGGTCCGCAACAAGGCCAAGGAGGAAGACAAAATTATTCACTGCCATCCGGACATAGCTTGTGAATTTTTCATGGTTTCCACGGAGCTCCAGGTATAGGGTTGAAAACACCCCACGGGTCAGTCTCTGGGCAGTCAGGGGATGGATCCAAAAGCGTCGATGTCGCTGACGCCTCAGTCGCTGTCGCTCCTTTTCTCTGACGATGATACCCAAGCGATTTGCCTCAAATATAAAATCTGCAGCGATCTTTGTGTAATTTGCAAGAATAGCATCCATGGTTTCTGCTTGCCTCTGTCTTCATTCTGTCATATATGCTTCAAACTACTGTATATATACCGTATTTTCCCAATAGCCAATCAGAATACGGAACACGTTAATTGTTTGTTTAGTGTTTAAAAACCGGATCCGTCAAAAAACGGACAAAACGGATGCTAAACGGATGCAAACCGGATCCACCGGATCCGTTTTTTACCGGATCTGTTATGACGGATCCGGTGGATCCGGTTTTCACTAAAAAACCGGAACCGTTGGATACGAAAAAAAAAAGGACTGTACCTGAATACAGAAAACTGATGTGTGAAAGTAGCCTTATCCAAACTTCCTAAATAACATCCTGAGTCACCAGTTGTCTCCAGAAGTTAGCTAATTAATAAATGGAGTCACCTGTGTGTAATTGATGAATTCATTGAAGCCCACCAGTCGATGGGACCCTAAATCTAATATTTATGCGTCATATCTCCCACAGGCTAAAAGCCTACAAATGTAAAGGGCAGGTGGGATCCAGCACAGGGGTGTAGCTTTCACAGCGGATACCATTGAATAGAATGGTGGATGAAGGACCTGAGGGCTCCCTGATCCACCATTCATCCTGTGAGCCTAAAGGCCCTGTCACACAGATAAATCTGTGGCAGATCTGTGGTTGCAGTGAAATTGTGGACAATCAGTGCCAGGTTTGTGGCTGTGAACAAATGGAACAATATGTCCATGATTTCACTGCAACCACAGATCTGCCAAAGATTTATCTCTGTGTGTAGAGGGTGAAGCCTCAGTAGTTACACTGCAAAGAACAAAGCCAGCAGTGGACATATTATTGGTACAACCTGCGCAGCCGCAGAGACCCAAGCGGTTCGGGGGCCATTTCTGCCTTCAAAGTAGGTGAGATTGTGCATTTTGATGAGTTATTGGACTGCAAAAAGCCCATTTACTGTTTTTGTACAGGGGCCCATTTCTGTCTGTGTCCGCCAGTGACCAGGACAGCTTCCCAGGGGTACGGGGTGTTAGTGTGATTTTTTTATGTTAGTAACTGTAAGATCATCATACGACATCAGGGGCTGTGGGGGCCATCATATTGAGTAGGGAGCTATGGGGGCCCTTACACTGAGTGGTGAGCTGTGGGGGCCTTCATTACGAGTGGGCCATTAAACTGAATGGGTGGCCGTGGGGGCCGTTATACTGAATGGGTTGCAGTGGGGGCCATAATGCTGAATGGGTGGCTGTTGGGGCCATAATACTGAACGGGTGGCTGTTGGGGGCCATAATAGTGAGTGCGTGGCTGTGGGGGCCATAATACTGTGTGACGGGCTGTGGGGCCCTCAATATGAGTGGTAGGCTGGTGGGGGCTATTATACTGTATTAGAGATTGTAGGGGTGCCACTGACTTGACTTCACTGACTTGGGTATTGTCAAGGTCCTCATTCTGTGTTGGGGGGCTGTGGAGGCCATGATACTGAATGGGTCGCTGTGTGGGACATAATGCTGAATGGCTGGCTGTTGGGGCCATAATACTGAATGGGTGTCTGTTGGGGGCCTTAATGCCAAATGGGTGTCTGTTGGGGGCCATAATGCTGAATGGGTGGCTGTTGGGGGCCAGAATACTGAATGGGTGGCTGTTGGGGGCCATAATACTGAATGTGTGGCTGTGGGGGCCATAATACTGAATGTGTGGCTGTGGGGGCCATCATACTGTGTGACGGGCTGTGGGGCCCTCAATATGAGTGGTAGGCTGGTGGGGCTATTATACTGTATTAGAGGTTGTAGGGGAGCCATACTGACTTGGGTATTGTGAGGGTCCTCATTCTGTGTGGGGGGCTGTGGAGGCCATGATACTGAATGGGTGGCTTTGGGGGCCATAATATTGTGTGAGTGGCTGTGGGACCCTCAATATGAGTGGGAGGCTGATGGGTGCTCTCATTATGAGTGGGCCATTATACTGAGTGGGAGGATGGTGGGTGCCATTATACTGGGTGATTGTGGGGGTGCAATACAGAGTTGGGTATTGTGAGGGTCCTCATTCTGTGTGGGGGTATCATACTGACAGGCCATGATACTGTGTGAAGGGGGCTATCAGGGGCACTTTCAGGGCACCATTCTGTGGGGGTAGCTATCCTCTATCTCATAAATATCTATATATATTTTTCTATCATATGTACAATACAGATCTGACAGCCGTAGTGTAAACGCCAGCAAGAAAGTGAACAAGAGAAGTGACATCCACATGACCCCCCGATTACTGACATTGCTACTGCCAAAATAGGAGTGTGCTCATCCTTCCCCGAATTCTGCCCGAGGACAAGCATTCTATTCTACCACAGCACCCTCAGAGCCCAGCTTTTATGTTACTCCAGGAACCAATCAGAGCTCAGTTCCCACAGCAACCACTGGGAGCTCAGTGTTCATGTTATCACATTAGCCAATTAGATCTCAGCTTTCATGCTAGCAGAGTAACCAATCAGAGCTCAGCTTTCATGTTACCAGACCAGCCAATGAGAGTTCGGCTTTCGTTTTACCTCAGTGATATAATAACTGAGGTCGTCGTCTCCTTCCTGTCAGACGGCCATTCTCTGTGGAGAGCGCTGGTGTCCGGGAGCACAACATGGCGCCGTGTGACGATGGAGGCCGATGTAACGCAGGGTCATTCACAGAATAACACAAATATATCGACATTTCAGCATGAAGCGGTGCACAGAACACAGGAATATTGAGATGTGGCCGCCATCAGGGGAGGATGGTGAGAAGCCTCAGGAGATGATGGCAGCAGATGGGAAAATACCAAGGTGCCTACGACTGAAATCACCTCACACGACGCCATTGAATGTCCGCACTGCGCGGGCTGTGGGTGTTGCTCGGTCAGTGTGGGCCCCTGAGCGATACGGCCCATTGCATTATGGGGTGAGGCTGCCAGACTTCTCTGTGTTTGTGTGGGGATGTTAGTTTACCTGTCGTATCAGGTAGCGGCTCACCATAAGCCGTCCTCTGTGTACATGAGGAATATCACTATGTCTGGCCTTTCTATGACTTATATTCTGCATTTTCACCAGTCTTACCTTCTGCGGGTTCTGTCTCCAATATGTAGTTGTCTCCAAGCTGGTGGGTGTAGACGATCGGCTCTGATACCTCCCATACACAGACATGAGGGATTCCTGCTCTCCTGTCTTTATGTAGCACAAGTTCAGAAGCAGCAGAAGCATGGTGAACATTACACAGTAGTATTGAGCAGTGTAGCTGTGAATCCAGCACTGGTAGAGATAAACAATTGAAAGCTGCAGCATGGAGGACTGTATACATCAGCGGTAAGCAGGGTGTTTGTGAATCCAGCATTGGTAGAAATAAAACAGTTAAAAGCTGCAGCATGGAGGACTGTACACATCAGCAGTGAGCAGGGTGGGTGTGCATCCAGCACTGGGAGAGATAAAACACTTAAAAGCTGCAGCATGGAGGACTGTATACATCAGCAGTGAGCAGGGTGGGTGTGCATCCAGCACTGGGAGAGATAAAACACTTAAAAGCTGCAGCATGGAGGGCTGTACACATCAGCAGTGAGCAGGGTAGGTGTGCATCCAGCACTGGGAGAGATAAAACACTTAAAAGCTGCAGCATGGAGGGCTGTACACATCAGCAGTGAGCAGAGTGGGTGTGCATCCAGCACTGGGAGAGATAAAACACTTGAAAGCTGCAGCATGGAGAACTGTACACATCAGCAGTGAGCAGAGTGGGTGTGCATCCAGCACTGGGAGAGATAAAACACTTGAAAGCTGTAGCATGGAGGACTGTATACATCAGCAGTGAGCAGGGTGGGTGTGCATCCAGCACTGGGAGAGATAAAACACTTGAAAGCTGTAGCATGGAGGACTGTATATATCAGCAGTGAGCAGAGTGGGTGTGCATCCAGCACTGGGAGAGACAAAACACTTGTAAGCTGCAGCATGGAGGGCTGTATACATCAGCAGTGAGCAGGGTGGGTGTGCATCCAGCACTGGGAGAGATAAAACACTTGAAAGCTGTAGCATGGAGGACTGTATACATCAGCAGTGAGCAGGGTGGGTGTGCATCCAGCACTGGTAGTGATAAAACAAATGAAAGCTGCAGCATGGAGTGCTGTATACATCAGCAGTGAGAAGGGTTGGTGTGCATCCAGCACTGGGAGAGATAAAACACTTGAAAGCTGCAGCATGGAGGACTGTATACATCAGCAGTGAGCAGGGTTGGTGTGCATCCAGCACTGGGAGAGATAAAACACTTGAAAGCTGCAGCATGGAGGACTGTATACATCAGCAGTGAGCAGGGTGGGTGTGCATCCAGCACTGGGAGAGATAAAACACTTGAAAGCTGTAGCATGGAGGACTGTATACATCAGCAGTGAGCAGGGTGGGTGTGCATCCAGCACTGGGAGAGATAAAACACTTGTAAGCTGCAGCATGGAGGGCTGTATACATCAGCAGTGAGCAGGGTGGGTGTGCATCCAGCACTGGGAGAGACAAAACACTTGTAAGCTGCAGCATGGAGGGCTGTATACATCAGCAGTGAGCAGGGTGGGTGTGCATCCAGCACTGGTAGTGATAAAACAAATGAAAGCTGCAGCATGGAGTGCTGTATACATCAGCAGTGAAAAGGGTTGGTGTGCATCCAGCACTGGGAGAGATAAAACACTTGAAAGCTGCAGCATGGAGGACATTAGTGCCTGGCTGAGAACAACTACAGTAACCCTTCATCTGCTGTAAGCATTGTGAACTCTTCTCTAGACATGTTCACACTACAAAGGCTGCTGCATCAGAATATATCTCATCTACAAACAAGTTTTGCCTCTTTATTTCTGTTGCCCTCAGCTGTTTGCCAATTAACCATTCATCTGCTGTAAGCAAGAGGAATTATCCTCCTGATTTGTTCACACTACAAATGCTGCAGATCCTGAGCTGCTGACCATACATCTTCAGCTGCTTTGTGTCACTCCTGACTTTGTGTTTCTTATGTTGTTCCTTTCTCTGGTTGTTTGCTTGCTGTCCTGGTCTTCACTGTTCCATGCGCCAACCAGCAAGTACAGCCCATTGTGATGCCGCCTATTGTGGGCCTTTTGTTCACCCTAACTTGTGGCTTAGAGAACCCACCTCAGCAGGTGAGGCCATATCTGGGAAAAGGTTTCTTATATTCAATTGTACTATTGATTTATAGAAACTGTGTTGAAACAATATCACCATTTACTAAAGTGTATTACAAAATGTGTTAATTATAATTGTTTAAAGCGCACCAGACACCAGGATTTTCGTATATAACCTAAAACCAGTGCTATACTGGCACTATCAGGCTGATTCTATACATACAGTGCTATACTGGCACTATCATGCTGATTCTATACATACAGTGCTATACTGGCGCTATCAGGCTGATTCTATATACATACAGTGCTATCCTGGCACTATCAGGCTGATTCTATACATACAGTGCTATACTGGCACTATCAGGCTGATTCTATACATACAGTGCTATAGTGGCACTATCAGGCTGATTCTATACTGTGAGGTAGCGTGGTCGGCTGCGTAGCAGAAGACACGGGATCTAGGCACCAAGGGTCACAGCACACGGTTTATTGCACAAACCACAAGTCCAATACAGCATACACTTGTTTCTCGGGCAGATACTCAGGGAGTTGTGTTCACTCCCTCACACACTAGGGACCCACGCCCATGTTCCTGTTTCCTTTTAACCCTCACTTCAGCCTGTAGGGAAACAGGATTAACCCTGGAATGGAGTTGCCTTCTATACATGGAGGGAGCACAACCGGGGCGAGACGTACCGGCCGTCATGGACCAGCCCGGTCACAGTCTCACATACCCCCCCCTCAGTTCAAGCGTGCGGGGTTGAACTCCCGCCATCAAACACGGGCCGCGGGACAAGGCATCGGCGTTGCCCTGCAACCTACCGGCCCGGTGTTCAACCGTAAAACAGAAGTTCTGCAGAGAAAGGAACCACCGGGTAACCCGGGCATTCCGTTCCTTGGCGGACCTCATCCAGACCAGCGGAGAGTGATCAGTCACCAAGCGAAATTGCCGTCCCAGCAGGTAATAGCGTAGGGACTCCAAGGCCCACTTAATCGCCAGGCACTCCTTCTCCACTACGCTATAATTCCGCTCAGGAGGGGTGAGCTTCCTACTCAAGAAGGTGACGGGGTGTTCCTCCCCCTGAACCACCTGAGACAGCACTGATCCCTGGCCGACCTCAGAGGCATCAGTCTGTACTATGAACTCCTTCCGGAAATCAGGGTTGACAAGAACGGGCTGTCCGCACAGGACCCCCTTCAAAGCCCGGAAGGAGTCCTCGGCCTGCGGAGTCCAGCGCACCATGACGGACTTCTTGCCTTTGAGAAGGTCCGTCAAGGGGGCCGATAGTCCCGCAAAATCCTTTACAAACCTCCTGTAGTACCCCACAATACCCAGGAAAGCCCTAACCTGCTTCGTGGTCAGGGGTCTAGGCCACTTCTGGATCGCCTCCACTTTGTTAATTTGGGGCTTAATCACTCCTTGGCCTATTACGTAGCCCAAGTAGCGGGCTTCCGTGAGCCCCAACGCACATTTCTTGGGATTGGCTGTCAATCCGGCTGTTCGGAGCGCGTCCACCACTGCTTGTACCTGTTCCAAGTGGGTCTGCCAATCGGAGCTGTAAATAATGATGTCATCAAGGTACGCTGATGCATACGCCTGGTGGGGTTCCAGCACTAAGTCCATCAACCTCTGGAACGTGGCCGGAGCGCCGTGTAACCCAAAAGGCAAGACAACATAGTGGAAGAGACCCTCCGGCGTAACAAAAGCGGTTTTCTCCTTTGCGGACTCCGTCAGTGGCACCTGCCAGTACCCCTTGGTCAGGTCGAGCGTGGTGAAGTATCGCGCCTGTCCCAGCCTATCAATCAGCTCATCCACCCTGGGCATGGGGTAGAGATCGAACTTGGATATTTCGTTCAATCTCCTAAAGTCATTGCAGAACCTTAAGGAGCCATCGGGTTTTGGTATTAGGACAATAGGACTAGCCCATTCACTCCGGGATTTTTCGATGACCCTTAGGCGTAGCATTGCCTTCACTTCTTCTGATATGGCTTGTCTTCGAGCCTCCGGTACCCGGTATGACTTCAGGCGTACCTTCAGGTGAGGCTCGGTGACAATGTCATGTCGTATCAGACTTGTCCTACCCGGCAACTCGGAGAAGACATCGGGGTTCTGCTGAACCAGCCGTCTGGCCTCTCGCCTCTGTTGCTTGGTGAGGGCTTCTCCAATCCTTACTTCCGGTTCGTCCTCTCCTGAGGTCGCTGGAGCAGGGGTTGAACGACCCGAAGAGGAGGGAGATGGGGAAAAATCAACCATCAGGCTTTCCCGTTCCTGCCAAGGTTTTAACAGGTTGACATGGTATATTTGTTCAGGTTTCCGCCTACCGGGCTGCAATACCTTATAGTTGACTACCCCGCTTCTTTCCTTTATCTCGTAGGGGCCTTGCCACTGAGCCAGGAGTTTACTCTCCGCCGTGGTGATTAATACCAACACCCGATCCCCGGGGTTAAAGGTCCGCACGGTGGCCTGAGCCTCCTGTAAATGCTCCTTCACAATTGGCATGACCGCGCTTATGCGGTTCTGCATTCCTAAAATGTGTTCAATCACACTTTTATGGGGGGTGGGCTCCTGCTCCCAGGTTTCTTTTGCCAGGTCCAACAATCCCCGGGGATGTCGCCCGTATAACAACTCAAAAGGCGAAAACCCCGTGGATGCCTGTGGCACCTCTCGGATGGCAAACATCAAATAGGGAAGCATCATATCCCAGTCTTTCCCGTCTTTTGCAATCACCCTTTTGAGCATGGTTTTCAGGGTTTTATTGAAACGCTCGACTAAACCGTCCGTTTGAGGATGATACACCCTACGTACGCAACTGCTTGATCTGGAGTAGCCGGCATAGCTCTTTGGTCACTTTAGACATGAATGGGGTCCCCTGATCCGTAAGGATCTCCTTGGGCAACCCCACCCGACAGAACACAGCAAACAACTCCCGAGCTATAAGCTTTGCTGCAGTATGTCTGAGAGGTATCACCTCGGGATACCGGGTGGCATAGTCAACGATCACTAGGATGTGTTGGTGCCCTCGAGCGGACTTTACGAGGGGCCCCACCAGATCCATCCCTATCCGTTCAAAAGGGACTTCTATAATGGGTAAGGGCACCAACGGACTGCGAAAGTGGGCCAGCGGTGCGGTAAGCTGACACTCTGGGCAGGTTTCACAGAACTGTTTTACCTCCCCGAAGACCCCGGGCCAATAGAACCTTTGCAATATTCGCTCCTGCGTTTTCTTGACCCCCAGGTGACCACTCATCAGGTGTTTATGAGCCAAGTCGAGGACCCGCCGGCGGTACGGCTGGGGCACCACCAACTGCTCTACCCCCACGCCCCTTATTTCATCTACCCGGTAGAGTAAGTCCTGCTTAAGGGCGAAATGGGGGTACCTTACCTGGGCACCGGGTAGCTGTGCCACCCCGTCAACCACTGTCACCCGACTCCGGGCATCTATTAATGTAGGGTCCTGGAGTTGGGCTGTCCCAAACGTATCCGGGGACGCCTCCAACTCCGGGATGGGCTCGACCATCTCAGCCTCTCCTGCCAATACCTCTAGGGGCGACCTATCGGGTTCACACTCTGTCCCTATCATGGGGACCCCTACGGCAGGCGTCCCGGATTCGGGATTGTCGGGCTCAGGTCCCGGACGGTCCAATACCTGAAGGGACTTAGGAGGCCCCTTCCATAGAGTCCAAAAATACGGCAGATCCCTTCCTAGGATCACGTCATAGGGAAGAGAGTTCATAAGTCCCACCTCATGTTGCACCTGTCCGCAGGGTGCTGTGATGGTGACAACCCCCGTGGGATAGTCTCGTCGGTCCCCATGTATGCAAACCACCCCCACGGTACGTCCTTTGGCCTTTATGTTAGCCCTTAGGGTTGATCGCACAAGGGTCACTAAGCTTCCGGAATCCAACAAGCCTGTAACCGGATGTCCATTCACCTGTATTTGGCACAAGTGGGGCTCAGTCTCCGGGGAGACAAGGTCCGCGGTATATACCGCCTGAGCATACATTGAACCCCGCCGGGTAACCCCACAATCCATGGGCTCCGTGGTGAGTGGACACTGGGCCTCCATATGTCCCACCCGCTGGCACCGCCAACATCTAATAGGGAAGGATACCTCCTTGACGAGTTGTCGTTTAGGGTACATAGCCTTCCGGACCGCAGGGACGGCGGGCGCGACCTCAGACGGGACGGTAACGGACTCCCGCACCGGTGTCAACGGTGGGTCCTTGGCCCGAGGCTTGGAGGGGCCGGACTGACGGGCGGCACGCAAAGTCTCAGTGTCCCGTATCAAGTCCTGCGTAGCCACATGCCGCTCCACCAGACCTACTAATTGGTCCAGGGTACTTGGGTCGCCCTGTCCTACCCACCGTTGAATGGTGACGGGTAAGGTACGCACAAAGCGATCCACCACTACCCTTTCCACCATTTGCACAGGGCTCAGAGTGTCAGGCTGCAACCACTTCTTTACCAGATGCAACAAGTCATAGGCTTGGGAGCGTACGGGTTTGGCTTCCTCATAGAACCACTGATTTACCCGCTGAGCCCGTACATAGGTATTCACCCCCAACCGAGCAAGTATTTCGGCTTTCAGGGTCGCATAGTCTATGGCGTCCTCGGTACAGAGGTCCAGGTATGCTTTTTGGGGCTCCCCCGTCAGATAGGGCGACAATACCTCAGCCCACTGGGGGGTCGGCAGCTTTTCCCGCTCGGCCACCCGCTCAAACACCGCCAGGAACGCTTCCACATCATCCCCCGGGGTCATCTTTTGCAACGCTTGTCTCACCGTTTTCCGGACGCTGCCGTCGTCACCCGGTCCCGGGGTTGTTGCTGCCGGTCCGCCACGGATCGACTTGGCCAGGAGAACCATCTGTTCTTGGTGTCTTTGTTCCTGCAATTGCAAGGCTTGCTGCTGACGTGCATTGGCCTGAACCAGCTGCTTTAGTATGTCCTCCATGGCGTCGCTGGGTTTGGGCTGTAGTATAGCCGCTTGAATCCAGGACATGTGCTACCGGGTCACCAGAAATGGAAGCTACACCTCACCGGGCTGGCATGCCCGCCGATTCTCCACCATATGTGAGGTAGCGTGGTCGGCTGCGTAGCAGAAGACACGGGATCTAGGCACCAAGGGTCACAGCACACGGTTTATTGCACAAACCACAAGTCCAATACAGCATAAACTTGTTTCTCCGGCAGATACTCAGGGAGTTGTGTTCACTCCCTCACACACTAGGGACCCACGCCCATGTTCCTGTTTCCTTTTAACCCTCACTTCAGCCTGTACGGAAACAGGATTAACCCTGGAGTGGAGTTGCCTTCTATACATGGAGGGAGCACAACCGGGGCGAGACGTACCGGCCGTCATGGACCAGCCCGGTCACAGTCTCACAATACATACAGTGCTATACTGGCACTATCAGGCTGATTCTATACATACAATGCTATACTGGCACTATCAGGCTGAGTCTATACATACAGTGCTATACTGGCACTATCAGGCTGATTCTATACATACAGTGCTATACTGGCACTATCAGGCTGATTCTATACATACAGTGCTATACTGGCACTATCAGGCTGAGTCTATACATACAGTGCTATACTGGCACTATCAGGCTGATTCTATACATATAATGCTATACTGGCACTATCAGGCTGATTCTATACATACAGTGCTATAGTGGCACTATCAGGCTGATTCTATACATACAGTGCTATACTGGCACTATCAGGCTGATTCTATACATACAATGCTATACTGGCACTATCAGGCTGAGTCTATACATACAGTGCTATACTGGCACTATCAGGCTGATTCTATACATACAGTGCTATACTGTTACTATCAGGCTGAGTCTATACATACAGTGCTATACTGGCACTATCAGGCTGAGTCTATACATACAGTGCTATACTGGCACTATCAGGCTGATTCTATACATACAGTGCTATACTGGCACTATCAGGCTGATTCTATACATATAGTGCTATACTGGCACTATCAGGCTGATTCTATACATACAATGCTATACTGGCACTATCAGGCTGATTCTATACATACAGTGCTATACTGGCACTATCAGGCTGATTCTATACATACAATGCTATACTGGCACTATCAGGCTGAGTCTATACATACAGTGCTATACTGGCACTATCAGGCTGATTCTATACATACAATGCTATACTGGCACTATCAGGCTGATTCTATACATACAGTGCTATACTGGCACTATCAGGCTGATTCTATACATACAATGCTATACTGGCACTATCAGGCTGAGTCTATACATACAGTGCTATACTGGCACTATCAGGCTGATTCTATACATACAGTGCTATACTGGCACTATCAGGCTGATTCTATACATATATCTATCTATCCCTCTATCTATCTATCTATCTATCCCTCTATCTATCCCTCTATCTATCTATCTATCCCTCTATCTATCCCTCTATCTATCTATCCCTCTATTTATCTATCTATCTATCTATCCCTCTATCTATCTATCCCTCTATCCATCTATCTATCCCTCTATCCATCTATCTATCCCTCTATCTATCTATCTATCCCTCTATCTATCTATCTATCCCTCTATCTATCTATCTATCTATCTATCTATCTATCTATCTATCTATCTATCTATCTATCCCTCTATCTATCTATCTATCTATCTATCCCTCTATCTATCTATCCATCTATCTATCTATCCATCTATCTATCTATCCCTCTATCTATCCCTCTATCTATCTATCCCTCTATCTATCTATCTATCCCTCTGTCTATCTATCTATCTATCTATCTATCTATCTATCCCTCTATCTATCCCTCTATCTATCTATCTATCCATCTATCTATCTATCCCTCTATCTATCTATCTATCTATCCCTCTATCTATCTATCCCTCTATCTATCTATCTATCTATCTATCCCTCTATCTATCTATCCCTCTATCTATCTATCTATCTATCTATCTATCTATCCCTCTATCTATCCCTCTATCTATCTATCTATCTATCCCTCTATCTATCCCTCTATCTATCTATCCCTCTATCTATCTATCCCTCTATCTATCTATCTATCTATCTATCTATCCCTCTATCTATCCCTCTATCTATCTATCTATCTATCTATCTATCCCTCTATCTATCTATCCCTCTATCTATCTATCTATCTCCCTCTATCTATCTATCCCTCTATCTATCCCTCTATCTATCTATCTATCTATCTATCTATCCCTCTATCTATCTATCTATCTATCCCTCTATCTATCTATCTATCTATCTATCTCCGTTATTTTGTCTGTGAAGTCCCCATGGTCACACGTTGTGGGGCGGTTGCTGCACTTTCCTCTATATTTACACATTATCAGGAACCTGGATCTGTCACTTGTTCTGTGGTTTCCTGTTAGTGTTTATTCTATCTTTTTGTTTTTAGAAATATCTATAAAATGTGTTTTGTGGAATTTTCATCATTGTGCCGCAATGTGGACCTGTGGATGGAGGTTACGGGATGATTGCTGACTAATGATCTACAGATCTTCAAGGGCAGCCATCAAGTATCCCCATCCAGTCCCTTTTGTGAGGCGACACATAAAATAGTGCCCCTAATGCAGTCACAGTCTTCCCACTAAATATTTTGTGGCTTCCATGCAGTGTGAAACGTTAACGATGACCCCCATACAAATGGATGCCCCCACATTGCCCCTTATACACGCAGTACGGTGCCCCACGCTGCTCCCATACATGAACATGATCTTCAGTGTCTCCCAGGTGATCTGATGCCCTCGTAAAGCACAATGAGGGGTGTCATTCCATTTTTTAACAGGTTCCCTGTTAGTTTTAGGAAGCCATCCCCATGTAAAAGTTCACACCTATTTAACCCCTTCACCGCTGGCCTGGTTTCACCTTCCTGACTCGGCCATTTATTTTGCAGTTCTGCCCGTCATCACTTTATGAGATTATATCTATGGAGCTTCTGCGGATCCCGGTGATTCTGAGATTGTTTTTTCGGGACATATTGGACTTCATGATAGTTGTAAATTTAGGCAGATATTTTTTGCGTTTAGTTGTGAAAATATTGGAAAATGTTAAACATTTTGCAGTTTTCAAACTTTGACTTTTTCTGCTCTTAAATGCAAGAGATATGTCACACAAAAAAGTTAGTACATTCCCCACTCGTCAGTTTACATCAGGACAATTTTTGAAACCTAATTATTTTTTGTTCTGAAGTTAGAAGGGGTCAAAGTTCATCAACAATTTCTCATTTTTCCAACAAAATTTACAGAATCATTTTTTTAGGGTCCACATTACATTTGAAGTGACTTTGAGAGGCCGAGGTGACAGAAAATACCCAAAAGTGGTCCCATTCTAAAAACTGCCCCCCTCAAAGTGCTCAAAATTACATTCAAGAAGATTATTAACCCGTTAGGTGCTTCACATGAACTAAAGCAATGTGGAAGGAAAAAAAATTAAATTTTACTTTTTTCCCACAAAAAAGTTACTTTAGCTATAAAATATTGCATTTTCGCAAAGGTAATAAGAGAAAATGAACCCAAAAATTTGTTGTGCAATTTCCGATACCTGACATATGGTGGAAATCTACTGTTTGGGTGCACTGTAGGGCTCAGAAGGGAAGAAGCGCCATTAGAAGTTTTTATAGCAGGAATTTATCCACACGGTTGGTGAGCACCTGGAACTCCAACGTTGAGCCATGAAAATAAAAAAAAAATAAATTTTTAACCTCAAAAATTTTTTTTAACCCCAAATTTTTGCAATTGTGCAATTTCTCCTGAGCATGCCAGTACCCCATATGTAGTCGGAAACTACTTTTGAGGCACAGTACAAAGTGAAGAAGGGAAGGAGCGCCATATTGGAGTGCAGATTTAGTTGGAATGGTTTGCGGGTGCCATGTTACATTGGCAACACCCCTGATGTGTCAGAACAGCAGAAATCCCCCACAAGTGACCCCATTTTACAAACTGCACCCCTCAATGAATTCATCCAGAGGTGCAGTGAGCTTATTGACACCACAGGTGTGTCACTAAACGTTATACTATTGGGCAGTGAACAAAAAAAAATTATATTTTTACCACTAAAATGTTGTTTTAACCCCAGATTTCCAATTTTCACAAGGGAAATAGGTAAAAAAAAGGCCCTATAATGTGTTACACTTTTTTTTATTGTGGCAATACCCCACATGTGACCATACAGTTCTGGTTGGCTGCACCACATTTTATTTTTGGAGCACAGATTTTCCTAGAATAGTTTCCGGACTACATTTGCAGAGCCCCTAAGTACCAGAACAGACAAAATCCCCTCAAGTGACCACATTTTGAAAATTACACCCCTTTGGGAATTCATCTACGGGTGTAGTAACGATTTAGTCTTTGAAAAACAACCATGGAGTCAAATGCAGCGAATGTTGCAGAATTAAAAATGGCAATTAAGTCCTTGTTGTGCCCAGTACATTGTAGTGCCCGTACATTGTGCCCAGATCGCGTTTTTGAAACCTGCACACCGTACATTTAAGCCGGCTCGCCTCACTACAACAATCCCAAACATGTGGACGCTAACTGTAGTTTAGGCACAATGTGGGGCTCAGAAGAGAGGGGAGCATTTGGATTGGGAGCTCAGATTTTGATGTATTTCTTTTTTGAGGGGAGAGCATTTTTCGAGAGCTTTTGTGCTACCAGTAATATGGAAGCCCCCTATACTTCCATTAACTGATGACGGACCTAAGGCTATGTGCGCACGTTGCGTTTCCGCAGCGTTTTGAGCGGCAGCGTTTTTGCGCTAAAACGCATGCGTTTTTGTTTTCCAGCAAAGTCTATGGGAAAAGAAGGAATTCTGTCTGCACTTTGCTTTTTTTTCTGCAGCGTTTAATTTGCATATTTGTGGTCAAAAACCATGCAGAAAAAGAAGCAGCATGTCAGTTGTTTTTGCCATTTCTGCAGCGTTTCCTTAACATTGGAGTCAATGAGAAATGGCAAAACGCAACCAAAAGCAACTTTCCTGCGTTTTTCATGCTTTTTACCTGCTTTTCCACTGCGTTTTTGGCTTCAAAAACGCATGCTTTTCTGGCATAAAATTAAAGGGTTATAATGTTCCTTTACACACACACAATAACCGAAAATTTAAATGCTAAAAAATAATAAACTTTACCTATTTTTCTGTTAAAATGTGCATAACCGCTATTATTTCATTAAAATTGATATTTTCCATATAGTTTTATTAAAAGTTAATTTTATCCTTCTTTTTCTCTTTTTTCATTCTTTTTGACTATTCCAACTTTATTTCTCAGTGTCTTGATCTACAAAACGCATCTGCAGAAACGCAGGTAAAAAGCGCTGAAAACGCACTAAAAACGCGGTAAATACGCATGCGTTTTTAGCGCTGAAAAATGGTCAAAAGCCATTTGGTCAAAAACCAAGGGAAGGAAAACGTGCAGAATAAACTGCAGGTACTCCGACGCAACGTGCGCACATAGCCTAAGTGTGGACTTGAGTTTTTGTGGGCTGAGTTGAAGGCTGTTTGGTGACATTTTTGGCACAGAACATTTTGGATCAGATCACATTTATCCTGTGCTCTATGCTGAGTGCTTACATTGGGGTTTTCATCTACATCTCCGAAATATGTGATTCAGGTGAAACACATGACAGATCCACTCACTAATGAGGCAGCAGAGTTACTTTGGACTCTGTTTGGACTCTGTTCACTGGTATCCATCTTTTCAAAGGTGAACAAAAAACTGTTGATGACCGCACTTTTATACACACCTTAAAAGAGGCATAAAAAGATGGACACCGCTGGACTACAGGCCAAACATGAGGTCAAAGTGACTCCCTCTGCCTCATTACAGGGAATTTTACATTGGGAATTTTGTCTGAATCATGTTTTTCAGAGATTCAGGGTTTGTGCCCACGATTCCGCACACGCTGTCTCCTGGACAAAGCGTGTCTTTCCCTGGGAAGACACAAGTGTTCTCCGCAGAAGACCACAGCTGCCTGTGCCCACTTTGTTTTCCCCATGGAGAAAACTTGCATCTCCGCAAGCATAAATTGATAAGACGGGAAGCTGCGCCGCATGTCAGTTTACACCGTGGGCATTGGATTTCTATAAATTTATCCACTGTGCTTGGGCTGTACAATGCAGCATTTTGGACGCAGCGAAAACAATCTGTGTCCAAACCGCTGCTATTACTGATTGTGGGCACATACCCTTACACATAATCACAGTGTAAGCGCTCAGTGTAGAGCGCAGGATAAATGTGAGCCACACAGTACTGCGATCTTTGAGAGGCAAAATGAACAAATCAACAGCAGGTGGGTGAAGAATTGGCTTTATTTATTTATTTTTTACGCTGTTCATTGTGCGTTATAGGTGATTTGGCGGCTTTATTCCTCTGGTCAGTACGATTACCAGCGGTATCTGGTGTATATTTTTTTTTAGGTTTGGCGACTATCCTACTAAAAAACGCTTTTTACAAAATAAATGTTTTTTGCATCACTGAATCTTGACAGCTATAGTTTTTTCATTTTTCTGCCGACAGTCATGTAGGGTTTGTTTTTTTTGCGGGATGAGTTGGAGGTTTGACTGGCACCATTTTGAGCCACATAATATTTTTTGATCACTTTCTATTCCGCGTTTTGTTACGCAGAATCAAGAATAAACAGCAACAGCAGGAATAGTGGGGTTTTTTAAGTTTTTTTTTTTATGCTGTTCACCATGCCGTAAAAGTGATGACAGTTTTATTCTAAAGGTCAGTACGATTACAGCAATACTGCATTTATGTAATTTTTTATTTTGTTTTGCCGCTTTTACACTATAAAAACTATTTAATAAAAAAAACAGTTTTTGCATTGCTGAATTCTAGGAGCTATAATTTTTTTTTCCATTGATGGAGCTGTATGGTGGCTTGTTTTTTGTGGGACAAGATGATGTTTTCAGCGGTACCATTTTTATTTATATGTACTTTTTGATCGCATTTTGTTCTACTTTTTTTTCAGCTATATTATAAAAAGACATTTTTTGCTACTTTTTTTATTTATTTTACCGTGTTCACTGAAGGGGTTAACTAGTGTCCTAGTTTTATAGCTTGGGTTGTTATTGATGCCGCAATTTCAAATATATGTATTTTTTTTTGTTTGGTTGTTTTGTTTTTTTTACATAAATTTACATATTTATTGGAATATTTTTTATT
The DNA here is from genome assembly GCF_048569485.1 of Anomaloglossus baeobatrachus. Classification (NCBI taxonomy): domain Eukaryota; kingdom Metazoa; phylum Chordata; class Amphibia; order Anura; family Aromobatidae; genus Anomaloglossus; species Anomaloglossus baeobatrachus. The sequence continues at coordinate 11,092,904 of NC_134354.1, read as the reverse complement.
TGTTCTTTATTTTTAGATTACTTTTTTTCTATATTTTTACCAATTTATAAAACTTTTTTTTACCTTTTTACCTAATCCCTTCATGGGACACTGACTTTCTGTGATCTGATCACTGCAGTGGATTATTGTTGCTGCTGTTCTGCTGTGTCGTCAGGTTTGCATTTTGAAGATTGTCCTATCTATATCCCTGTAGTTTAGGTCTGATGTATGTAAACGCCCCCTTCTTCTTCAGTTCGTATTGAGCAGCCATCATTGTCAAGGTTTATCTCCTGTACACTCTGGTTAAAGCACCACTCAATCATTTCATTTATTTTCAGCACTGGAATGGCGCGTTAACTCTCAGCCCTCTGTCTCCCATCATATACTCACCTTCTGGCGGATTCACCTTTTACCAATGTGTCTCCAGTCCCGTGGCGCCATCTTGTGCTGACTGGCTGGAAGTCAGAAGTTACAGTTAGAGCGACCAGAGAGGGAGTATTCCCCTCCTGGGGGACATCAATACAGACCTAGGCGCCCACCAGACGAGCGCAGAATTTTATGCTAGAAATGCGGGAGATTGGGACACGTCAAGGAGTTGCCCCACACAAAGCAGTCAACAGTTAAGGCAGTTTCTGGTTGACAGTGTCACGGTGGGAAGTCCCCACCCATCATGGGTGTCGAAGAAGAGGAAGAGCGCAAAGAATTGCCCAGCCCTCCTAAAGTTATGCCTAGAAGTCAGTCTGTGGTGAGGAGTAACCAACCCCATGGAGCAAAGAGGAGAGAGAAGGTCCACTAATTGCTGAGTAGCAGCAGAAAACGGGAGGAGATCTGGAAGAGATTGGATGGTGATCCAAGGAGAATCTCACCCAATGCAAGGCAGAGCTGTGTTAGAGAACGCCAAGGGGTGAAAGTGACAGCTATATTTGTCTGCAGCAAGATGTCTGCATTACTCTGGTGCCTGAAAGTGACTAAGATGGAGCTGGTGTGCGCTACGGAAGTTGACCATGATGGTAACTCCAGAGAAGAGGTCGGGCAGAGACTCACACCTAATTTACACTCAGAGGTTGGGGACGGTGCGCTGACTTTATTGAAGGAGGTACCGTGTATCTAAACTGCTGTGAGACTAAAGTGACCTGAGGCCTAAGGCCTGATGGTGAAGTGCGGTCTGGTGGCCCATTGGAGAAAGTCACTGGGTCCCTTGGAGAAGAGCAAGAAGCTGAACTCCTGCATGAAGCACCTAAGGTCCCAAGTGTTCTTTTTGAGACACCTCAAGAAGGGCCTCAGAGATCCAAACATGCGAAGAATGGTGTTGCACCCACGAGGCACTGACAAAATGCCTTCACTTGGCAATGCCTCGTGCAGGAAACACATGAGTGTACACGATTATTGGAAACATGGAGCCCACCTATAAAGTACCTCAAAGTTGCAGTGGCTCTTCTCTACTGGGCACTGTCAAGTTTAAAGAAAGGGGAATGTAAGGGAGTCAGTTAAGCAGAAGACACATTCAGCTAACCTCTCATATTGTCTGCAAGGAAACATCACCATCTGCTGCTTAGAGGAGGCACCAGGAACTAAACAGTAAAGTGTGTTTCCTTGAGAGAAGAATTTAGATGAGACGGGTCAGGTAACAGTTGTTTTGCAATTGCAAGATATAAAAATCCTGATTGGGCTGAATAGGGGTGGAGATGGCACCAGAACCTGTTCCAGGAAGATCATGCGGCATTGAAATGGGCTTATAGCGAAATTACTACCAAAGGGTCTGAGAGCAGTGAGGTCCTGGAGGAGGCCTGAGATATACCAGAGCCGAGTGAAAGATCGTGACCACTGCACGTGAAAGACTGTGACCACTGCCAGTAGAAACCCATGACCCACACCAGTAGAGGCCGTGACCTGCGCCAGTAGAAGCCCATGATCCATGTCAGCAGAAGACCCTGACCAGATGCCAACGTTCAAGCACTAAACACTGTGACCTTCCCCCCGAGGAAAACTGAGCACCAACAGCCAAGCCTCAAAGACCGTGAGGAAAATGCTTGACCAGAACCAGGGGACGATCCGGTTGTAACGGAGGGCCATTCCTGTGGGCTGTTGCTTCCTTCACAGACGTACGGAATTGATGTACGAAGGCGGCCAGCCATATCAAGTAGTAAGATACCATCCTCTTAGACTTGCGGCCTAGTGAATAGCGTCTCTGACCCCGCTAGGGCCTGTGTACCGTTTAGCATCACTTAGATAAAAATCAACAGTGACTAGTAGAGTGACACTGACGTTCCCCTGGTAGAGGGATTTAGATAACGGAAACGTTGTGTTATAAAGTGATAAGGAAAGTACCGTGTAAGTAATGTAGTGTTGAGGATAAAGAATTGAGTATCCAAAAATACTTAATTCAGCCATTTCATAGACTCAGTTATATAGTTCAGTAGATGTGAATTAACACACATATTTGTGAATGCTTTTGTTTCTTACTAACATGTATATATGTATATTGCATATTCAGTGTATTTTCCTTAGACTCAGTATATACTAGGATATATATATATATATATATATATATAGCTTGAAGTTGGCTGCTATTTCCTGTTCTACACCCAAGACAGATGGACAAAGGAAAATTCCTGGAGTCTGGACTGACCAATCCAAGAAGGATGTGTAGATCTCTCTACGTCATGAAGCCCTGCCCTGCGATACTTGATTGGACTAAAACTTTTGTTTACACCCCCTTACTGTTTGGTCTAGAGTTTCTTTCAAACAATAAAAAACACACTTGGTCAAGAGCCAGTCATGGAGATAGATATAACTGACTTGCTGTGCAGTTATTTATTCTCGTGTGCACACATGACATTTTTAATTAGAAACAGCAGCCGGATATCGAGAGATCCTTTGAGTCTCATCATCATCGTCATTCTGACCTTGACAGTAGTAATTGCATTTCAGAAATCTGTATTACTAAATACTTCACTGATATGTAATGGAACTTCCGTAATTACTTGTGCCATTCTCATGTCTCAAACTTAAGGCACTATCTCACTGCTTGTATAAAATAAATACCTGCAGTTGAGTCACCACTGAGTCCCCTTTACTCTGAGCGCTGAGTGATCTGTAAGGCCTAAAACACACTTCCGCATAAAAACCGTACGTGTCTCACGTTCCGTTTTTCAGGTCTGTGTTCCGTTTTTTATGGACGTTTCTCCGCTATGTATGGCATCCGTGTGATGGCGTATCCTCGCCGTGTGTACGTAAGGGATGTCCGTATTGGCGTAAAATACGTACGTGTGCTGTCCGTGTGACTTCTGTTTTTTAAGATCTGCTTTCATACCCAAATTACGTTGTTAATGCTTCATCATGCGATTCTGGTGGGTTTTATTGGTCAATTACCGTCCCTCATCTGTTTATTAGGTTAAACATCGTTTAAATTCATTGTTTCTGGGCTCTTCCACTCATTATACAGACTCCAAAATGTCTCTGTCCAATGAAGCCACCATGTATTTGCTATGGTTGATATCTAGGAGATTTGGTGTTAGGCGACATATGCTGGATTATGAACCACCTGTTGAAAAAAGGATGTGGCTCCACCCCCTTGTCAAGCTCAGGAAGACGCATGGACATTTTAACATTCTTTATGGAGAAATGCGCAAATTTCCGCCAAAATTTCAAGCATACTGCCATATCACCATAACATCCTTTGAGAACATCCTTGGCCCTGTGCATCACCAATAGAAACATCGGGACTTTTGACAATTGACCTGATAGATTGGAAACAAGTGTTGCTGATGTTTTGATTAAAAACGCACAAGGACGGTACGTGCTGCACTTGGACATGCTACGTGTGCCGTCCGTGTAGGCACAGACCCATTGACTTTAGCGGGTCCGTGCCTGCGTGTTGACTGCCAAAAACGGACATGTTGGCCGTGTGAAAAAACGCACACACGTACTAACCACACGGACACGCGTTTCGTGTGGTTTTACGTGTGTGTGCCATCTACCATAGGGTAACATTGGTCAACGTGTCTCTGTGCCGCCGATACGTGCAAAAACGTACCACACACGTACCGGGGGCACGGATGTGTGTCACAGGCCTAATACATAGTTTATTGCACATAGGCGGCCATTGTTCTCTACAGAGTCTTATTTGCAGAGGACGATGATGTTTTGTGGTGCACAAAAGATAATTTTACCCCATGAACGTTTTGCTCATTCATCAGGGTATTTGCAGCCTGTTTACACTGAAAGAATGTATCTTAAGAACACTGGATCAATGATTATCTTTCAGTGTAAATGCAGCTTTATTTGCAGAGAGATGATGGAAGAAACACTTTTCTTTGCAATAAAAACTCCCTTATTATGTAAAGCGCCAGCCCTTAGTATACAGGGTCTTCTCTTCTTATGTTCCTTGCTGTCCCTTAGTATTTAGGGTCTTCTCTTGTTCTGTTTGGTGCCGTCCTTTAGTATATAGGGTATTCTCTTGTTATGTACTGTGCCATCCCTTAGTATATAGGGTCTTCTCTTGTTATGTTTGTTGCTGTCCCTTAGTATATAGGGTCTTCTCTAGTTATGTTTGGCACCGTCTCTTAGTATATAGGGTCTTCTCTTGTTATTTTCATTGCTTTCCCTTATAATATGGGGTCTTCTTTTGTTTTGTTAAGTGCTATCCCTTAGTATATAGGGTCTTCCCTTATTGTGTTCCGTGCCATCCCTTAGTACATAGGGTATTCTCTTGTTATATTCCGTGCAATCATTTACAATATAGGGTCTTCTCTTGTTATGTTTGTTGCTGTCCCTTAGTATATAGGGTCTTCTTTTGTTATGTTCTGTGCCGTTCCTTAGTGTATAGGATCTTCTCTTCTTATGTTCAGTGCCATACCTTAACATAACGAGGGAAAACACTATATACTAACGCTGTCCCTTATTCCATGGCATCCCCTCTTATTTTTATAGTGCCGCCCCTTATTACATAGTATCCTAAGTTGATATGTTTCAATCTGCATGTAAAGGAAACAATTGTGCACTGTCTCCCTACATATACATATGTGCACCAAAGCACCTGTGAGTTCATCATGTCCCATGACCTCCCAAAAGTATCATGTGCAAATTACATGGTACCTGGTTTCCTTAATCCACCATACCTACAGTGCTGGCCAAAAGTATTGGCACCCCTGCAATTCTGTCAGAGAATACTCAGTTTCTTCCTGAAAATGATTGCAATCACAAATTCTTTGGTATTATTATCTTCATTTATTTTGTCTTCAATGAAAAAAAAAAATAAAAATTGTCATAAAGCCAAATTGGATATAATTCCACACCAAACATAAAAAAGGGGGTGGACAAAAGTATTGGCACTGTGTGAAAAATCCTGCGATGCTTCTGTTATTTGTGTAATAACAGCGCCTGTAACTTACCTGTGGCACCTAACAGGTGTTGGCAATAATAAATCACACTTGCAGCAGGTGACATGGATTAAAGTTGACTCAGCCTCTGTCCTGTGTCCTTGTGTGCACCACATTGAGCATGGAGAAAAGAAAGAAGACCAAAGAACTGTCTGAGGACTTGAGAATCCAAATTGTGAGGACACATGAGCAATCTCAAGGCTACAAGTCCATCTCCAAAGACCTGAAAGTTCCTGTGTCTACGGTGCGCAGTGTCATCAAGAAGTGTAAAGCCCATGGCACTGTGGCTAACCTCCCTAGATGTGGAAGGAAAAGAAAAATTGACGAGAGATTTCAACGCAAGATTGTGCGGATAGTGGATAAAGAACCTCGACTAACATCCAAACAAGTGCAAGCTGCCCTGCAGTCCGAGGGTACAACAGTGTCAACCCATACTATCCGTCGGCATCTGAATGAAAAGGGACTGTATGGTAGAATACCCAGGAAGACCCCACTTCTTACCCCGAGACATAAAAAAGCCAGGCTGGAGTTTGCAAAAACTTACCTGAGAAAGCCTAAAAGGTTTTGGAAGAATGTTCTCTGGTCAGATGAGACAAAAGTAGAGATTTTTGGGAAAAACCATCAACATAGAGTTTACAGGAAAAAAAAGAGGCATTCAAAGAAAAGAACACGGTCCCTACAGTCAAACATGGCGGAGGCTCCCTGATGTTCTGGGGTTGCGTTGCTGCCTCTGGCACTGGACTGCTTGACTGTGTGCATGGCATTATGAAGTCTGAAGACGACCAACAAATTTTGCAGCATAATGTGGGGCCCAGTGTGAGAAAGCTGGGTCTTCCTCAGAGGTCATGGGTCTTCCAGCAGGACAATGACCCAAAACACATGTCAAAAAGCACTAGAAAATGGTTTGATAGAAAGCACTGGAGACTACTAAAGTGGCCAGCAATGAGTCCAGACCTGAATCCCATAGAAGACCTGTGGAGAGATCTCACAATGGCAGTTTGGAGAAGGCACCCTTCAAATCTCAGGGACCTGGAGCAGTTTACAAAGAAGAATGGTCTAAAATTCCAGCAGAGCATTGTAAGGAATTCATTGATGGTGACCGGAAGCGGTTGTGCGCAGTTATTTTGGTTAAAGGTTGTGCAACCAAGTATAAGGTGTACTTTACACGCTGCGACATCTCTAGCATTTGCTGGCGATGTCGAGTGTGATAGTACCCGGCCCCGTCGTACGGCCGATATGTGGTGAATTCTGCTGTAGCGAACATTATTGCTACGGCAGCGCTACACGCACATACCTGCTCTGCGACGTCGCTGTGACTGGTGAACCACCTCTTTTCTAAGGGGGCGGGTCGTTCAGCGTCACTGAACCGCTGCCCAATAGAAAAGGAGGGGAGGAGATGAGCGGCTGGAACATGCCTCCCACCTCCTTCCTTCCTCATTTCTGGTGGAGCCAGGTAAGGAGATGTTTGTCGTTCCAGCGGTGTCACACACAGCGATGTCTGCTGCAGCAGGAATGACAAACAACATCGTTACTGCAGCAGCAACGATATTATGGAAATGAACGACGTGTCAAAGAGCAACGATTGTTCACGTTTTTGTGATCGTCGCTCATTTGTGTCACACGCTGCGATGTCGCTACCGGCGCCGGATGTGCGTCACTAACGACGTGACCCCAACGATATATCGGCAGCGATGTCGCAGCGTGTAAAGTACCCCTTAGGCTAAGGGTGCCAATACTTTTGTCTGGCCCATTTTTGGAGTTTTGTGTGAAATGATCAATGATTTGATTTTTGTTTCATTCTCTTTTGTGTTTTTTCATTGCAAGCAAAATAAATGAAGATAATTATACCAAAGAATTTGTGATTGCAATCATTTTCAGGAAGAAACTGAGTATTCTCTGACAGAATCGCGGGGGTGCCAATACTTTTGGCCAGCACTGTACATACAGACAGAGACTCGTTACCATGATTGTAGCAGCTCTTTGTAGCAGTTCTCGGCGCAGCAGATGTGGCTGTAATGACTCCATGGCTCCTGCGCTGAGCTTCAGATGGGCCATGGAATGGTGGAGCAGGGAGGTGATGTATCCTGCTCCACCATTATATTTAACCATAAAAATGGGACATTGTTGTGACCTCCCAGGACAGTTCTCCAAGTGCAGGACTGTCCTCCTGGATCTGTAAGGATTGGGAGGATTTGTAGTGATGTCACTGGACTCAGTGATGACGTCACCACTGGATCTGAACTTATAGCAATGCTCTGATGTCAGTGACTCGCCCACCCCAGGGCTTTGGGTAACCCGGTGTCAGGCCGGAGTAGTCCTGGGTAGTCAGCGGTGGCGGGGCCTGACTCCGTGACCCTGGCGGGGTCAATTAATATGGCGGCTGTGGGGAGGTGATGATTATAATAAAGTTTATGAAAGATTCGTGACGCCACCTCTGGTAAATTGCAGCTCTTTAGGGCCGCAGCTGCTGGAAGGGACCTCCGGGGCTGATGTTATAGCAGCTGAGATGTTGCTTGTGTGACGCCCTGGGCAAGCCAGGGGTCACAGGTCACAACACCACCACACCCTACACCCCAGTTAGGAACACCAAAGTTAACCCAAAATCCTTGTTGCCTTCCTCCAGGGGCTGATGTTCACACCAGGGGGTGGGCCAGGCGGTTGGCTCCGCCCACCGAGGAGTTCACAGCTCTGGAGGCGGGAAAACCAGGCAGTCCAGTTAGGGAGGTGAAGGAGTAAACATGGAGAACAGTTAAGGAAGTGAAAGTAGAAGGAAGTGAAGTGGTAGAGGAGCAAAGGAGAAAACTGAAGAAAAGGAGTAAAAGTGAGAGTAGAAAAGCCTGAAGTTGGTCCAGCTGTGTGCAGGACAGAGTCAGCAAGGTCAGCAACGGCGGTGATTGTCCGGAGGGGTGACCATTTGGAAGTTCCTGGAAGGACTGCGGACGGGTGGTGGCCCGGCGGTCTGGAGCAGTGTACAAAGGACAGTCAGCACCAGGGCAGGGGCCTCTGGGACCCCGGCAAGGCTAGGAGTCGCCATAATTTGCCAAATCCGTCAGTGAAGGGGACGTCGATCCCCCAACAACCAAGTCCCGATTGAAGGCAACAGCCCAACCATTACAGTAGAGACACCGCCACCGCCAGGGCATCAGTTTCTAAGGGCCAGCGCCTGCGGTCAAAGAGTAGAGCTCCTCCGGTCCAGCTTGAAGCCGGGGAGCGGGTTACCGGTGGGAACCCATCGAGACCATCAACAACATTAGGTGCAGGAAAAGGGACATCACCGTCACCTACTGGGGAAAGCAAGTGCAGCCGTCCGTGGGAACCGTCTTTCCAGCCGTGTGTTTTACCGAGAACTGTGTCAACGTCTCAGGCTGAGTGAGTACCACAGTGCCGCAAGGCACAGCGCTGCCCCCGCGTCCCTGCGCCCACCAAGCCCTGCATCTCCCACCTCATCACTGGGCCCCGGGATCACCAACCCCTACCCACGGAGGGGCAACACAACAACTTGCTGCTTCACACCATCACTCCCGGGATCCCCAAACCGAGCAGCGGGGGTGCTAACAAATCACCACAACTGTGGGTGGCGTCACGGACAATAGACAATATCCCAAACCCAATCCCCTTTCACTCACGGGCGAGGAGCGCCGCTCAAGAACCCCCGGGATCCGGCCCACCGCTCGAGCCACCACTGAGCAGCAGCAGCCGGACCCGAGCAGAGGGGTGAGCGCAGTGCTGACACCCTCCTCCCCGCCCGCGACAACTTGGCGTCACGAACAGGATCTTACCGCTCTGCCGTCTGGTAGAGGTGCGCCTTGTTACCGCCGGAGGTGTCCGGCAGGAAAATTTGAGAAGCCGCCATCTTTGGCGCGAAAAGTTCCCGCTCGAGCGTCTTCTCGAGTAGCAGAGGCGCGAAGGCCAAAACCCCGCCCCGAGAGAGGAGGGGCCGAAAAGAGCTAAGGAGGACGCGATGGCGGCTGGCTGCATGTGAGCGCGGCTGTGGAGGCAGGGACGCCAGGACTCTGCAGTCACCCTGTTCCTGGAAGAAGTCACCATGTGGATGCCGTCCCGCGACACCGTAGCCCTCGCGCCTGGAACCGCGGTGTGGGTGGAGATCCGGACCGCGCAGCTCTACCAACGGCTACAGGTCAAGATGCAGCTCCTCATGGAGGAGTGGGAGGCCGACATGGCGGACGTTATAGCAGCCGTGCGGAGACGCGAGGAGGAAGTGGAGGAAGGGAGGGTGAGTGACCCACGCCCCGATGCCTTGGAAGGGCCGGTCATCGCGGCTGCGGGACCCGGTCCAAGCCCTCTCCCCCCGCTGCCTCCCTCGCCACCCGTCTCGGAGGCCGTGACCCCACCACTAGGCCTGCTACCACCGCAACCAGTAGCAATACCCAGCGTCCCCGCCCAGGCGGGCCGACCTGTAGCCGGAGCCCGTAGTCGACCGGAGGTGTTGCCATGGAAGGCCCCGAAGTCTGCACCGGAGGCATCCCTCGAGAAGTCCCCCGAGCCGGAGCTAATGACCCGCTCCGAGCCGAAGGCCCAGCAGCGGAAAGCCCCTGTGCCCATCCCCCACACCTCGGCTGAGGTAGCGCCGGGTTGCAGCTGTAAGGCAGCGCCCAAGGCCAAGACACCGCGGGACCCGCCGCCCAGATTCCTGACAGTGGGCAACGTCCAGAATGTCCCGCGGGGCCCGACCCGTGCGCCAGAGCTCGCAGCAGCGCCGTATTGGGATAGGGAGCCGGTACCGCTGGGCCTGGAGATCGGCGAAAGGGAGAGAAAGAAGGCCGAGCTGGTGGCCCGAGCCATTAGAGAAAAGGAGAACCTCCGGCAAGCAACATTCCGTGTCCGGGGACCGCTGTACGAGGGGCAGGTGAGGCGGTTTGATGTCCGCCGGGGCTACGGGTTTATCTATGAACCGGGCCTGGAGGCCGAAGTGTTTGTAGCCCGGCGGGATGTGAATGCCCACCTGCCTGAAGAACATCCCGGCCGTATTCTAATGCCGGGCGACATCGTCCAGTATACCCGGCACTGTGGAGAGAGGGGGTGGTTCGCCCTGGATGCCAAACTGAGGGGCAGCCAGGAGAGCCGAGTGGGTTCTGCACCCCCTCCTTCGGATGAAGCTCAGTGTCCGGAGTAGGGCAGCGGATGCCCGCTGCAGCAGTCCCCGTTGGGACCACCAAAGTTTGTTTGAGTTTGTTTGAAAGTCGAAAAATGATGAAAAAGATTACCGAACAGTAACCTGATTGTCTACAGTGATTTGCAACCGGCCGTTGCCGGCACCGTCGTCCCCGTGGGGACCGTTTAAAAAGTTTGCATGAGGAACTGCTCATGGACAAGCCCGTGAACTTGCAGGGCAACCACAAACGTTAGTGGCTTGTAAATAAGTTATTTACCGTTACCGTTTCCATAGTGCCGCCTCCGGAGAGGCAGGTTGGAGGGAGGGCCCGCAGTAGAGCCGGCTGGGGCCCAGCCACCACAGGGACCGGTGGCTACCCTCTGGAGGGGAAGGACAGATCCCGCTCGGGTAACTTGTGCTGGACTTGGGGACAAGGGGTGCTGCCTGGGTTTTAGGGGCAGCATCAGGGCCAGGTTGCTTGGGTGGGAGAGAGCGGAAACCGTAACCGTAAACCGTTTGCAACGTTTAAGTAAAGTGCCTCCCGTTATGGGAAGAAGTATTAAAAATGTAAATATGTTACCGTTTACCTTTTATGCCTTTACAGAAAAATAAAACCGGTGTTGGACGGGCAGCCCGCGGACGGTCTGCATTTTGCTAAGGGGGAATGTGACGCCCTGGGCAAGCCAGGGGTCACAGGTCACAACACCACCACACCCTACACCCCAGTTAGGAACACCAAAGCTAACCCAAAATCCTTGTTGCCTTCCTCCAGGGGCTGATGTTCACACCAGGGGGTGGGCCAGGCAGTTGGCTCCGCCCACCGAGGAGTTCACAGCTCTGGAGGCGGGAAAACCAGGCAGTCCAGTTAGGGAGGTGAAGGAGTAAACATGGAGAACAGTTAAGGAAGTGAAAGTAGAAGGAAGTGAAGTGGTAGAGGAGCAAAGGAGAAAACTCACGGGCGAGGAGCGCCGCTCGAGAACCCCCGGGATCCAGCCCACCGCTCGAGCCACCACTGAGCAGCAGCAGCCGGACCCGAGCAGAGGGGTGAGCGCAGTGCTGACACCCTCCTCCCCGCCCGCGACACTTGCTCTCCACAGGTAGAGCAGGTACCCCGGGGCAACCTTTGGTGCTTGGTAAAGTCTATGGTGTTTGTGGACAAGGTGCAGGATAAATCAGACGACACAGGGCTTAAAGTTAAGGTCTTTACTCACTGCAAATCGGTTGCCCACAGTATGTTGGGATCCACTGTCAGGTGCCTCCGACGATCCCGGGTAGTTCAGAGGTTAATACCGGTGCACCCCTCCTGTGTCTCTTTCCTGACTGACTCCTTAGCCTTGACCGTTGTAGTTGTGCTGGTCTCGGCCTCCACCACAGGCCTGAACAAAGAGGGCTAACCGCAGTTGTATCTTGCCCCCTTCACTGGGGATCTGTGGCAGGTTGGGGCCCCGGGCACTTGCAACCACCCCCGGGCCTTCGGTGTTACTTTTGAGGAATTGTCTTTCTTCCCTCAGTCTGGGCACTGTCCCCGAACGCAGCCAGATTCCTCCACCCCGATCTTCCAGTGGGACAGGCCACGAGGCAATATGCCCTTCCGTGGCCCTGGGATCCTTTCTTTCTCGGTGTCACCTGGGCCTAACTAGACCCCAGGATCTCCACCAAGAACTTCCTTCTGTCACTTTCTCTTCAGACTTTTCTCCTTCACTCTCCTGAGGTAACTACTTCCCTCTCCTTCTCCCTCTCACACTCTGGACTTGACTGTCTAACTGACTTTGAACTTCCAGGTTCCCTTGTCTGCTCACACTTTCTGACTCCTCCCACACACCCACTGACTAGGCCCCATCCACACTATTGGGACCAGAAATGGGACTTATGGCCCCATGAATATGTCGCGGGCGGGGAGGAGGGTGTCAGCACACCGCACTCACCCCTTCTGCTCGGGTCCGGCAGTTGCTCCTGGTGGCTCGAGCCGTGGGCCGGATCCCGGGGTGTCTCGAGCGACACTCCTCGCCCGTGAGTGAAAGGGGGGTGTTTGTTGGGTGTGGGGATTGTTATAGTTCGTGACGCCACCCACGGTTGTGGTGATTGCACCACCGCTGCTCAGTGTGGGGGTCCCGGGGATGGTGATGCGGAGCAGCCAGGTGTTGTGTTGCTCCTCCGTGGGTAGGGGTTGGTGATCCCGGGGCCCGGTGATGAGATGTGAAGTGTAGGGCCTGTAGGGCGCAGGTTCGCGGGGGCAGCGCTGTGCCTTGCGGCACTATGGTACTCACTCAGCCTGACACACGGACACAGTTTGTACGGTAAACCAACGGCTGGTAGGACGGTCCCACAGACGGCTGCACCTGCACTCCCGGTAGGTAACGGTGACGTTTCTCTTCCTTGCACCTATGTTGTCTGATGGTAGCGGTGGATTCCCTCCGGTTACCCGCTCCCCGACTGCAATCTGGGCCGGAGGAGCTCTACACTTTGCCCGCAGGCGCTGGCCCTGGGGAAACTTGTGCCTTGGCGGTGGCGGTGTCTCCCCGGTAATGGTCGGGCTGTTGCCGTCAATCGGGACTTGGTTGCTGGGGGATCTGCGTCCCCGTCACTGACGGATTTGGCAAATTTGGCGACTCCTAGCCTTGCCGGGGTCCGAGAGGCCCCTGCCCTGGTGCTGACTGTCCTTCGGAACACTGCTCCAGACCACCGGGCACACAGCCAATGGGGTCCTTCCAGGAACTTCCAAACTGTCCCCCTCCAAACAGTCACCGCCGTCGCTGACCTTGCTGTTCTGGCCCTACACACGGCTGGGCTCTCAGGCTTTCTTTCCTTCTGTCACTTTGCTTGCTTTCCTCCTTTACTCCCTTCACTTTCACTTTGTTGTTTACTTTAGCCCCTGCCTGGGCTACTCCTCACTCCTTCCACTTCCTCCTCCCTCACTCGACTCTCCCTGGACTCTAACTGCCTGGTTACTTCCTGCCTACAGTGTTGTGAGCTCCTTGGTGGGCGGAGCCAACCGCCTGGCCCACCCCCTGGTGTGCATCATCAACCTCTGGAGGAAGGCAACAAGGATTTCTGGTTAGCAGGTGTGCCTACCTGGAGTGTGGGGTGTGGTGGTGTTGTGACCTGTGTCCCCTGGCTTGCCCAGGGCGACACATTCCCCCTTAGCAAAATGCAGACCGTCCGCGGGCTGCCGTCCTACACCGGTTTTATTTTTCTGTAAAAGGGGATAACAAGGGTTAATCAAACATCAATAACATTTTTAATCAAAAACTCTTCCCAAACGGGAGGCACATTTTCTTAAACGTTGCAACGGTATACGGTCACGGTTTCCGCTCTCTCCCACCCAAGCAACCTGGCCCTGATGCTGCCCCTAAAACCCAGGCAGCACCCCTTGACCCACAGTCCAGCACAAGTCACCCGAGCGGGATCTGTCCCTCCCCTCCAGAGGGTGGCCACCGGTTCCTTTGGTGGCTGGGCCCTGGCCTGCTCCGCTCAGGGCCCTCCCTCCAACCTGCCTCTCCGGAGGCGGTATTGCGGAAACGGTAACGGTACCCAACATATTTACAAGCCACTTAACGTTTGTGGTTGCCCTGCAGAGTTCACGGGCTTGTCCATGGATAGTTCCCATGCAAATAAACTTAAACGGTCCCCACGGGGACAACGGTGCCGGCTCCAGCCGGTTGCAAATCACACGGTGAATCAGGTGAAGTACTCGGTCATTTTCATTTTCATCATTTCAAACTTAACAAACAAACACACAACACTCTTTTACATTTGCGGACCCCTTTCATTCATAGAACGGTCTCCCTGTACCTAAGTGGGGGTCTACCTAGGTTGGAACGGGTGGACCTTCGGGGCCCGGTGTCAGTGGTACTAGACAGTGGGGTAGAGGGAACAATCGGTTCCTCCTCCCGGCTATAGTGTGGAGCAGGCGGAGGTGCAGGGGGGCTGGGTACAGGTTCATCCCTGGGCACTGGCACGGGTTCTGGCTCACGGTTAACCGCTTCCACTACTTCTTCATCCACGGGTTGTGGGAACAGTATCACTGGAAGTATCACCGCGCCGTTCTGTGTAGGCCAGTTTGCTGGGAAGTCACCCATTACAGTGTGGATTACCTCTGCTGCCTTTTCCACTGGTGGAGAAACCGGTACTTCAGCTTCTGCTTTCAATACTGGGGGGCATTTTTTTAGATGGTCCCGAGAAACTGTGGCCAGGGTGCCCCCTTGGTCACGACTGATCTGGTAGGTTTTCCCATTGTCCCACTCGGTGGGTTGTACGACGTAAGGGACTTGCTCCCACTGGTCATCCAGTTTGTGGGCTTTTCTCTTCCGTTTCAGCACCACATCTCCTGGCTGGAAAGGACTTGCAGGCGCCTTCTGGTTGAACCGGTGCTCTTGCTGTTCTCGACTTCGACTGAGGTTTTTCTCTACATACTCCTGGATTTGCCGGTACTGGGCCCTCCTCCGACTCTCCCACTCTGCCGTCGAAGGGAGTGCTTCCGGAGCTTCCAACCCCATCTCCAGATCCACCGGCAGGCGGCCAGGCTGAGCCCTCATCAGATACGCTGGGGTGCACTTTGTCGAGCTGGTTGGGATATTATTGTACATGTCGACCAAGTCGGGTAACTTTTCCGGCCACATGTTCCGTTCTTCCAGCGGTAGCGTCTTGAGGAGCCCCAGGACCAAGTGATTCATTTTCTCGCACATGCCGTTGGTTTGGGCGTGGTACGGAGTGGTCCGGATCTTCTTGCAGCCGTACAACTGGCAGAATTCGTGAAACACCTCTGCTTCAAAAGCCGGGCCTTGGTCAGTCAGCACCTTCTCGGGGTACCCATGAGATCGGCAGAAATAAGCCTGGAACGCACGAGCAGCAGTTCGACCAGTCAGGTCCTTGACGGGGACTACCACCATAAATCTTGAGTAGTGGTCTACCATGGTCAATGCGTAGGTGTACCCACTTCGGCTAGGGGTGAGCTTAACATGGTCTAGGGCGACCAGTTCCAGCGGCTGATGGGTGACGATGGGATGTAACGGTGCCCTCTGGCTAGTCTCGTCCTTTCTCCTCAGCGTACAAGGACCGCACTCTCGGCACCAGGCTTCCACCGATTCACGCATCCCACTCCAATAGAACCGCTCCCTCAACAGCATCTCCAGCTTCTTCCACCCGAAGTGGCCAGCACCATCATGGTATGCCCGCAGTACAGTAGCGACATCAGCCTGAGGAACGATCAACTGGCATATTTTCTCATGGGTCTTCGGGTTGATCAGCTCACGGTACAGCCTCCCTTGGTGTAGGTAAAGCCGTTTCCGTTCTTTCCACAAGCGTTGGGCTTCGGCTGGAGCGCTAGGGTCCATTCCCATGGCGCCTTGTTCCACCAGAGTCTTGACAAGGCGGACAGCCGGCGCTTGGTCCTGGGCGTCCTGCCACTCTTGACTGGGCCGCGGGTCCAGATCCACCCTTTGCTGACATACCTGTACCCTCTCAGTAGGCGGCTGGTGAAACGCAGGCAGCTCAATCTCCTCGAGGTCGTCGTCCTCACACCCCTCTTCTGACAAATGGGGCATCCGGGAGAGTGCATCTGCATTGATGTTGACACGACCAGCTCGGTACTTTATGGTGAAATCATAGTTGGCTAACCGGGCTACCCACCGCTGCTCCAGCGCGCCCAACTTGGCCGTGTTCAGGTGAGTTAACGGATTGTTGTCCGTAAACGCGGTGAATTTTGCTGCCGCCAGGTACTTGCGGAACCGCTCTGTGATAGCCCACACCAACGCCAATAGCTCGAGCTTGAAGGAGCTATAGTTCTCAGGGTTCCTTTCGGTCGGCCGGAGTTTTCGGCTGGCGTAGGCAATCACCTTCTCCTTTCCATCCTGGACCTGGGACAAGACCGCTCCTAGCCCCACATTACTGGCGTCCGTGTGGAGAATGAACGGGCGCCCATAGTCAGGGTACGCCAAGACCTCTTCTCCGGTCAAGGCCGCCTTCAACTGGCCAAAGGACTCCTCATGCTTGTCCTCCCACAACAGTGGGGCTCCAATGGGTCTACCACCTTTGGTCTGTCCCGCGAGGAGATCTTGCATGGGGGCAGCCATCTTCGTGTACCCCTTTATAAAACGCCGATAGTACCCTACCAGACCCAGGAACTGCCTTACTTCCCTCACTGTGGTTGGTCTCGGCCAGCTCTGGATGGCAGTGATCTTCTCAGGGTCGGGGGCAACACCATCCGCACTCACCACATGTCCTAGATACTGCACCCTGGGTTTCAGCAGATGGCACTTCGAGGGCTTCAACTTCATCCCGAACTTGGCAAGGGACGCGAACACCTCGGCCAGGTGCTCCAGATGGGCTTCATACGTCTGGGAATAAACAATCACATCATCCAAATACAGCAGGACGGTCTCGAAGTTTAAATGTCCCAAACAGCACTCCATCAACCGTTGGAAGGTCCCGGGGGCATTGCACAGCCCAAACGGCATGCTATTGAATTCGCAGAGCCCCATCGGGGTGGTGAAGGCGGTCTTCTCCCGGTCCTCGGGGGCCACGGCCACTTGCCAGTATCCGCTGGTGAGGTCAAGGGTCGAGAAGTAGTTTGCAGTTCTCAGTGCAGCCAAAGATTCTTCAATACGAGGCAATGGATAGGCATCTTTATGGGTTATCTGGTTGATCTTCCGGTAGTCCACACACATCCGCATGGTACCATCCTTCTTCTTGACCAGTACCAACGGAGCGGCCCAGGGTCTACAACTGTCCCGAATAACCCTTGCCTCCTTCATATTCTTCAACATATCTTTGGCACACTGGTAATGTGCAGGGGGAATAGGTCTATACCTCTCTTTGATAGGGGGATGTTCACCCGTGGGAATGTGGTGTTGGACCCCCTTGATCTGCCCAAAGTCTAGGGGGTGCTTACTGAAAACCTGTTCGTACTCCTGCACTACCCTGTGTACCCCTGCCCTGTGATGTGTAGGGGTATCATCAGTGCCCACATGTAGCTGTTGGTGCCACTCCTTGGTGTCCCCCTGGGGTGGGGAAGTGCTGGTGGTAGGTGAGAGTGTGGATGGACGGGCTTCCTGGATAGTGTGAGGGTCCAGGGTGAGCAGTTTGGCAATGGTGGCATACCGGGGGAGCCTGACTTCTTCCTCCCCACAGTTCAACACTCTCACAGGCACTCTCCCTTTCTTCACATCTACCACCCCTCGGGCGGCCACTACAGTGGGCCAGTGCTCGGAAGGCATGGGCTCCATCATCGCAGGGTAGTCACGCCCCTGAGGCCCTACTGCTGCCCTACACCAGATCATCATCTCACTCCTAGGGGGCACAGTCAATGGAGCAACATCCATCACTCGCACTCCACCAATCTCCCCTCCGGTTGAGCTTACATGCTGGCGGTACATCAGGGCGCGGATCTCACGCTGCACAGCCCTCTGCCGGCTCCCCGCCGCCGTGGCGGCTAGCCGTTGCAAAAGGTTCAACACATCAGCCATGCAGTGTTCCATCACATTGGTTCCCAGCACTATTTTCGGGTTATGATCACTGGGTTCATTCATGATCACAATCATGCCCTGATGTTGCAGTTCAGCTTGCCCCACTGTCATAGCCACTTCTTTATACCCCACCTGGGTCAATGGAAGTCCATTAGCGGCAATCAAATTTATACTAGGGTCTGGAGGCGCCAGCTCGTCTGTGGCCCAATACTGCTGATACAACGTGTACGGTATGGTAGTTACCTGTGATCCAGTGTCCAAGAGAGCCATCACTGGTATGCCGTCCACAGCCACGGGGATGATAGGGCGGGCCCCGACATATCGGTCTCGCCAGTCCGGGGGGCCACGGTGTTCTACTCCTGAGGATTGGCCCGGGGCCCCAGGGGTTGCTCGTTTAACGGGCACTGTCGGTAATAATGGCCCGGCTTACGGCACTTGTAGCAGATTGGAGGTCTGCTCCGCGGGTTGTTAACGCTTCTCCGCTGCATCCAGGGAACATCTTCGGGACTGTCAGCAAGCTGTATCTGTGCTGGAGGCTGAGATCTGGTCAGAGGTTGCAGTGCAGCAAGGATTTTGGCAAGGTCTCCGTCCAGGCGACGGACCTGGGCGGCCAACTCTTCGACGGTGCTGCTCGGGGCTGCAGGCATTACAGAGGTTGGTTTGGCTGAGGCCGCCATAACAGGAGCCGTCTCGACGGGCCACGGGACGGGTTCCAGAACTTCAGCAGCTAGGGTCTGTAGTGCTTTAATAGCCCGCTCCTTTAACACAGCGAAGTCCACATCAGGGTGTTCCAGGGCCCACAGCCGGAGTTGTTTACGATCCTCAGGGGACCTCATCCCCTGCGCAAATTGCTCCACTAACATCTTGTTGCTATCCGCCTCATTAATAGAGTTCACCCGCTTCAGCGTGCGGAGAGCGGTCTGCAGACGTAGAGCATAGTCCCGAATGCTATCCCCAGCTCGATGCCGGCACTGGTAAAACTGCATCCTCAGCTCAGCTTCGGTCCGGGTCTCGAAGGCAGTCTGTAGCCTCTCGAAGATGGCGGCTACAGAGAGCCGGTCCCCCTCGGCCCAGGTCTCCGCTTCCTGCTCCGCCGCACCGGTTAACTGGCCTAGCACTATCGCCGCACGTTGCTTATCAGTCAGGGGATACAGCTCTAGCAACGGATTAAGCTTCTTCCGGAAAGCCTGTAGGGCATCCGGTTTTCCCGTCATACTGCGGTAGCCAGGCAGCTCCGGGTGCATAGGGCAAGGAAAACGGCATGACCTGAGCAAGCGCGGGGGCCGCGGCACCTCCCGCCGGTACAACCGGGACTTGGGCAGGCCCATTCCCATCCGCGTGTGCCGCTGCGGCTGCGACCACCGCTCCTCCAGCGGCTCCGTCGGGCGCAGACATCTTGTTTCCGTCCCCCTTAGCTCTTTCCGGCCCCTCCTCTCTCGGGGCGGGGTTTTGGCCTTCGCGCTTCTACTGCTCGAGAAGACGCTCGAGCGGGAACTTTTCGCGCCAAAGATGGCGGCTTCTGAAATTTTTCTGCCGGATGCCTCCGGCGGTAACAAGGCGCACCTCTACCTGACGGCAGAGCGGTAAGATCCTGTTCGTGACGCCAAGTTGTCGCGGGCGGGGAGGAGGGTGTCAGCACACCGCGCTCACCCCTTCTGCTCGGGTCCGGCAGTTGCTCCTGGTGGCTCGAGCCGTGGGCCGGATCCCGGGGTGTCTCGAGCGACACTCCTCGCCCGTGAGTGAAAGGGGGGTGTTTGTTGGGTGTGGGGATTGTTATAGTTCGTGACGCCACCCACGGTTGTGGTGATTGCACCACCGCTGCTCAGTGTGGGGGTCCCGGGGATGGTGATGCGGAGCAGCCAGGTGTTGTGTTGCCCCTCCGTGGGTAGGGGTTGGTGATCCCGGGGCCCGGTGATGAGATGTGAAGTGTAGGGCCTGGAGGGCGCAGGGGCGCGGGGGCAGCGCTGTGCCTTGCGGCACTATGGTACTCACTCAGCCTGACACACGGACACAGTTTGTACGGTAAACCAACGGCTGGTAGGACGGTCCCACAGACGGCTGCACCTGCACTCCCGGTAGGTAACGGTGACGTTTCTCTTCCTTGCACCTATGTTGTCTGATGGTAGCGGTGGATTCCCTCCGGTTACCCGCTCCCCGACTGCAATCTGGGCCGGAGGAGCTCTACACTTTGCCCGCAGGCGCTGGCCCTGGGGAAACTTGTGCCTTGGCGGTGGCGGTGTCTCCCCGGTAATGGTCGGGCTGTTGCCGTCAATCGGGACTTGGTTGCTGGGGGATCTGCGTCCCCGTCACTGACGGATTTGGCAAATTTGGCGACTCCTAGCCTTGCCGGGGTCCGAGAGGCCCCTGCCCTGGTGCTGACTGTCCTTCGGAACACTGCTCCAGACCACCGGGCACACAGCCAACGGGGTCCTTCCAGGAACTTCCAAACTGTCCCCCTCCAAACAGTCACCGCCGTCGCTGACCTTGCTGTTCTGGCCCTACACACGGCTGGGCTCTCAGGCTTTCTTTCCTTCTGTCACTTTGCTTGCTTTCCTCCTTTACTCCCTTCACTTTCACTTTGTTGTTTACTTTAGCCCCTGCCTGGGCTACTCCTCACTCCTTCCACTTCCTCCTCCCTCACTCGACTCTCCCTGGACTCTAACTGCCTGGTTACTTCCTGCCTCCAGTGTTGTGAGCTCCTTGGTGGGCGGAGCCAACCGCCTGGCCCACCCCCTGGTGTGCATCATCAACCTCTGGAGGAAGGCAACAAGGATTTCTGGTTAGCAGGTGTGCCTACCTGGAGTGTGGGGTGTGGTGGTGTTGTGACCTGTGTCCCCTGGCTTGCCCAGGGCGACACAAATACATCTATGGGGGTTGCTGCCACTATCCCTGACCCAGTGTATGCCTACCAATTGGTGTGTGTAAGTTTAGTCTGTGGACCGGTAGGTGACCCCATTCTTACCCAGGATGGGATATCACACCTCTGGCTGAGGTGCAATATCTCTGTAGCGACGGAAGCCTCAGGGGCGCCACATCAGCAGGTTTTGTAATTAGTCAAATCAAATCAAATCAAATAAGCTTTATTGGCAGGACCAAATACAAATTAGTTTTGGCAAAGCAGGTGTACAATAGGGACTGGGACTGTGGGGATGGTGGGTGGGGACTGTAGGAAGGATGGATGGGGAACATCCAGGGTGGGGACACATCTAGGGTGGGATCTATGGAAGTCCATGGCTTATGATGGGATATATCCAGGGTGGGGACTGTAGGAAGGATGGATGGGGCACATCCAGGGTGGGGACTGTGGGGGCACATCTAGGGTGGGAGCTATGGAAGTCCATGGCTTATGATGGGACATATCCAGGGTGGGGGCAGTAGGAAGGATGTATGGGGAACATCTAGGGTGGGGACTGTAGGAAGGATGGATGGGGCACATCCAGGGTGGGGACTGTGGGGGCACATCTAGGGTGGGGACTGTGGGGGCACATCCAGGGTGGGGACTGTGGGGGCACATCTAGGGTGGGAGCTATGGAAGTCCATGGCTTATGATGGGGCATATCCAGGGTGGGGACAGTAGGAAGGATTGATGGGGCATATCTTGGGGGGGGACGTTGGGGGCTATGGAAGTCCATGGCTTATCATAGTTCTCTTTCTGGAAGTCTATGGCATTCGCTCACATACCGCGCTGCTATCTCCACTGCGCTCTCTTCTTCCCCCAGCAGGATATATATTTTCTCTTCCTCCTTCATGGAGCTGAAATCCGGGAAGAGATGGGAGAGTCTCCTGAAGTGAGTGTCCCTCACTGCTGAGTACTTGGTGCAGTGTAGCAGGAAGTGGGTTTCATCCTCCACGGCCTCCAGGTCACAGTGTTGGCACAGTCTGTCCTCCCTGGGCTTGTAGCTCTGCTTGTGTCGGCCGGATTCGATGGCTAGACTGTGGGCACTGAGTCTATATCGGCTCAGGGTCCTGCGGTCTCTGGGATTTTGGGAGTTTTTCCAGATAGTTTTTCCAGGGCCAGTCTGTAGTCTCTCTGTAGTCTCTGGTACGAGGTCAGTTTCTGTGAGGTGTTGGTGTCGGTCCTCCAGTCAGTGTGTAGGACATCTTTGCCAAGTAGACCACAGTCTCGTGATGCCCAGGGGGAAATGTGACAGTCACTGAGGCCGCTCTCACTTCCCCTGTAGAAATGTTGCACATAATGTAGGAGATCCACCCCAGATCAGTGTCTGGATAACGCTCTGCAGCGCCGGTGACTTCTCACTAACCACTTCCTATCTTCTCTGTGTATAGGTCCTCGCAGCCGGAGCGGCCGCGTCCTGCGCTCAGTGCCCCCGAGCGATGAGGCAGCATGCTGCACGCTCCTGCCGCGGCCCTCAGCACGCTCCTGTGTGTGCTGCTACTGCCAGGTAAGGAGACCGTCAGCAAGCAGCCACAGCAATGCCTCATTCACAGCATCTCTGGACTTGGATCTGGCGCTGCCTTTTTTAGAGGAATAATGTAGTGCACAGTGATAACTCAGTGAGGTTTATCTGCAGTCCTATGTAAAGCCACAGAGGACACCTGAATGGGGCAGAGTCCTAAACTCAGCTCTGCAGTGTGCTCAGGATATAGGAACACCTGTAGAGTTTCCACCACAAACAAAAGGTGACAGAGCCGCAAAGTGCGCCATTATAGGGGGATCTGCTGCAGACTGGGCCGTTATAGGGGGATCTGCTGCAGACTGGGCCGTTATAGGGGGATCTGCTGCAGACTGGGCCGTTATAGGGGGATCTGCTGCAGACTGGGCCGTTATAGGGGGATCTGCTGCAGACTGGGCCGTTATAGGGGGATCTGCTGCAGACTGGGCTGTTATAGGGGGATCTGCTGCACACTGGGCCGTTATAGGGGGATCTGCTGCAGACTGGGCCGTTATAGGGGGATCTGCTGCAGACTGGGCCGTTATAGGGGGATCTGCTGCAGACTGGGCCGTATGGCGCCTATGGACAGTGTACTCCAGAGCAGAAATCATCTGCTGCAGACTGGGCCATCAGACGCCTATGGACAGTGTATGGTCGGTGCGCTCCGGAGCAGAAATTGTCTGCTGTAGACTGGGCCATCAGACGCCTATGGACAGTGTATGGTCAGTGCGCTCCGGAGCAGAAATCGTCTGCTGCAGACTGGGCCATCAGACACCTATGGACAGTGTATGGGCAGTGTGCTCCAGAGCAGAAATCATAAACTCCCATTGCTTTAACTACAGAGCTATAAATTGGCCATTGTAGGTGGTATTATTTATACTCTGCATGATGGCATTATTTATTCTATATATAGTGGTATTATTTAGTCTATGTATGGTAGAATAAGTTATTCTATATACTGTGTCATGGCATTATTCATTCTATATATTGGGGTATTATTTAGTCTCTGTATGGTGGTATTATTTATGTTATGTATAGTGGTATTATTTAGTCTCTGTATGGTGCTATTATTTATTCTATATATGGTGGTATTATTTATTGTATATATTATTTATGTCATGGATGGTATTATTATTATTATTTATTCTGTATAAGATGGTATTATTTATTCGATATATGGTAGCATTATTTGTTGTATATATTGGGGCATTATTAGTTCTATATATGGTAGTATAGTATTATTTACTCTATGAATGGTTGTATTATTTATGCTATGTATGGTAGTATTATTTTTTTACTTTATTTATATATATATATATATATATATATATATAATTTATGGTAGTATTATTTATTCTATATATGTTGGTATTATTTATTCTATATATGGTAGTATTATTTACTCTATGGTGGTATTATTTATTCTATGTATGGTAGTATTATTTATTCTATGGTGGTATTATTTATTCTATGTATGGTAGTATTATTTATTCTATATATGGTAGTATTATTTACTCTATGGTGGTATTATTTATTCTATGTATGTTAGTATTATTTATTCTAAATATGGTAGTATTATTTATTCTATATATGGTAGTATTTATTCTATATATGGTGGTATTATTTTTTTTAAACTCGTTTTATTGAAAGTTAAGTAAAACATTACATAAAAGAATAAATCAGCAAATTGTTCAGTGAGACAGAGTACATATAGATTGGTTGGTCATCAGGATAATAAAGTAACAACAATCAAATCAGCGTCCATTATTTTCAGCATATCCATAGAGCATCAAACATAGCAAAGGTGTTAGCTCATGAAACACATCCAACTCAAGGCAAAAAAGAAACCCATATTGTTAAGGAGAGTGCAACCCAAGTTTCGGGGAACTCGTGGTATCCCTGATATAGTGTATCATGAATCACATGTGTCTCCTCTCAGCCTACCGGGGCACTACTGGCTATTATTGCGATAATACCGATTGTAGATTATCAGCAAGAGAACCAGGAGATCCGCCAGTCAAGGGCGACCTCATCCATCTACCCCAAATTTTGTCAAATTTAGTTGAAGAGCCTCTTGTCTTATAAACAAATTGTTCCGACGGGATTATAGCATTTACCAATGCAATCCAAGAGGCTCTAGTTGGGGAATGAGTGCTCATCCAATTTAGTATAATGCCCTTCCGGGTCAGAAAAAGGACCTTCTTTATTAATAGGTTCTCATCTTGGGACCAGGAGTGTGCATCTACCACCCCAAATAGACACAGGACTGGGCACATAGCGACCGCTTTTTGAAATATGGCGGAAAGAGTCGTTACAACCTCACTCCAATAGGAGAGAATGACTCGGCAATCCCATATCATGTGCCAGAAATCAGCACCGTCTCTCCCGCATCTCGGACAGCCCATCCCCACCGAATTATTCAGCTTTTTCATTTTGTTCAGTCTCTGGGGAGTAATATAACTTTGGTGTATTATATATAATTGGATCAGTCTATTATTAACAGCAGGAGAGACCAACGTGTGAGATTCGACAATGTCGTCCCACACTACATCATCGATTTCAGGGATCCTGGCACTCCACCTCTCACGGACAGAAAGAGGATTATTCATGGCCTTGGCCCGAATGAGGGAGGAGTATAGTTTAGAAATAAGACCACCAGGGCCTTGTAATCTAATAATTCCAATGACTGGGAAGGAAGAGAATCTAACTCCACGGCCAGAGAACTGAGCTCGAAAGGCGTGCCTAATCTGGAGATACTGAAACCCATGAGATTCCGGCAAGTCAAATTCTGTCCGCAGTTGCGCAAAGGGGCGGAGTTCAACATCCCGGATCAGTGATCCTAGGGAGATTATTCCGCGATTCCTCCATTCACCAAACCCCGGCAACCCACAAAAATGTGGAAGGTCCAAGTTATCCCATAGGGGTGTCTCAGTTGGTACATCCGAAAATCCAAATACGGCTTTAGCCTCTTTCCAGATCCTGGCCCCCAATTTGTGTATCGGGAGGACACGACCCTCAGGGGCCCTCCTGTGATCCGTCAGTAACGGCCACAGGAGATCCACACCTGTGAACTCTGCCAGGAGTCCCTCCGGAGAACCCCCAACCCGGGGGAGTGTCCATGGACCCAAATATTTCAATTGCCCGGCCAGATAGTAAATATAAAGATCAGGAAGGGCCATACCCCCCATATCCTTGGGTCTTTGTAAGTTGGCCAATTGGACCCTTGATCTGGACGAGCCCCAAACAAAGGTAATCATTAGAGATTCCAGGGACCGGAAGAAGGAGCGAGGAATCTGTACAAATACATGTTGGGTAATATAAGGACACTTTGGTTGCACTATCATTTTAAGGAGGTTAATCCTTCCCGCCACTGATAGTGGGAGTTGGCTCCATCTATTAAATTTCTCACCGAAGTACGCTAGTAAGGGGGCTATATTTCTCGCTATCATCTCCGCAGGGCATCCCGCCAGTATAATTCCGAGATATTTGAAATGATCCACCACCGGAACCCTGCATATGTGGTCGTACACCAGATCCTCTCTGTTCCGAGACAGAAAGAGGAGGTACGATTTTGACCAGTTTATTGACAGACCGGAGAACTCCCCAAATCGATCAATCAATTGCACGGCTCTAGGAATGGAGGAATCCGGATCAGATGCAAACAGTAACAAATCGTCTGCGTACAAAGATAAACGTTCATCTCCCTTACTATGTCTCACCCCCCGGTAGACTGGGTCCGCTCGAATGCGCACCGCCAGTGGTTCCATGGCAAGAGCGAACAGGAGGGGGGATAGGGGACATCCCTGTCTGGTTCCCCTCCCCAAAGGAAAAGTTTCCGACACACCACCACCCACCTGAATGTTAGCAGATGGAGCTTTATATATGATCTCAATCCATCTGATAAATTTGTTGCCGAAACCAAATGCCCGCAGCACCTCCAGCAGGTATGGCCATTCTATAGAGTCGAAGGCTTTGGCTGCATCCAGGGAGACCAGAGCCCAATCCTCCTCTAACTTGGTGCCCATCTGTAAGATCACCTGCGCCCTCCTCAGATTATCCGAGGTACTCCTACCCGGAATGAATCCTGACTGATCCTCATGTACTATAGAGGAGACCACTTTATTGAGTCTAGTTGCTAGAATTTTGGTAAGAATTTTGTAATCAGAGTTCAACAAAGAGATCGGTCTGTACGAGCCACAATCCAATGGGTCCTTATCTGGTTTCAATAGCAAGACAATGGTTGCCTCATAAAAGGAATCAGGCAACCGTCCCTTGCGGAACGAGGCTTCAATCGTTCCCAGGAGGGCTGGGGCCAGCTCCCCCTGATATTTGTCAAAAATCTCAATCGGGAGTCCGTCTGGCCCAGACGCCTTACCCTTATTGAGGGTCTTCATCGCCTCCACCAGCTCTTCCATTCTAATGGGCTCATCCAGGGCTGATCTCTGGGCCGAAGTCAACCTGGGAAACTCCAGATCTCGTAAGTACTCAGCAATCTCCTCCCTTGACACGGTCAGCCTGGATTCATACAGGTTCCTATAGAAGTCCAAGAATACCTCCAATATACCATTGACGGAAGTAACTGTTTCTCCACGAGGGTCTCTAATCTTGAGGACAGCAGGTGAGCTATTGGATTGACGCACCAGGAACGCCAGTAAGCTACTGGATTGGTTCCCTTGCTCAAAATACCTCTGGCTCGTGAAGAATACATGTCTCTTAGCCTTGTCTTGCAGATACAATAGATATTTCCTCCCAGCCTGAAGCCAATGAGATCTATTTTCCTCAGAGGGGTCCGAGGTGAATCTATGTTCAAGCACTCTATTTTGGGTGGCCAATTCCTCCTCCTCTCTGGCCGCCTGTTTCTTGAGATAGGAGATAGAGGAGTGGCAGCATCCCCTCAGATACGCCTTAAGCGCGTCCCAATAAGCCGAGTGATTCTCTTCCACGGAGTTCATTTCCGTGTATGCCCCAAGCTGATCAGGAATCCTGTCATTGGCACCAAAGAGTGACAGCCACCAAGGGTTAATTTTCCTTGACAATTTATGAGATTTACATCCTTCCCATTTAATGCCTATCAATACCGGAGAGTGATCTGATACTGATCTGGGCAGATGACATACCGCTTGTATATGGGCACAGACTCTTTCATTTCCACAGATGTAATCAATTCGAGATAATGAGTTTTTCCCCGGAGTATAACATGTATATTCTCTCAGTGCTGGGTTAAAAAACCGCCACATGTCGCACCATCCCACCTCCTGTAGGAATGCACTCAGTCTAGTTTGTATCGTAGGGGAGATCGGGACCTGTCGGGTGCTGAATCTATCCAGTCCCTTGTTATTAATCAAGTTGAAGTCCCCCATGCAGAGCACTAAGGCTTGTGGGAATTGTGAGGCAAACTTAGCCGCCTCATATAGAATCGAGATTCCCGTTGCAGGGGGAATGTATATGGCCAAGACCACTATCATGACCCCATCAATGTGAGCCTGGATAAACACATACCTCCCATCAGTATCCTTTAAAATTTTACCCGGGTCCCACCGCAGTGCTTTGTGGACTAGTACCGATACTCCCCTAGAATATGATGAATGAACAGAGTGAGCTGACCATTGAACCCAAGGCTTTTGAAGCACTCTAGTGGTATCCAACAGTAAATGGGTCTCTTGTAAACATACAATCTGAGCTTTGGATCTTTTGATGTGAGCAAATACTGCCGCCCGTTTCCTGGACGTGCCCAGTCCTCTAACATTCCATGTCATCAAGCTTTAAGCCATGGAGAGATGCCACTTGCTGAATTGCTAGAGAGATATCAAAAACCTAACCTACAGTAGAACTTGGGTAAACGTACCCTTAAATACAAATTGTCGGTTGCGCACGCACAACCGACAAGAACTGGTCCAGTAGTGCGACCAGGAGAGATTGTCCCCAGCAACGACCAGGGTGAACCAACGTGGCTAGATGGAGTACTTGGTACGGGGGTGTCCTCGAAACAAGGACTTAAGCTTCTCCTGCAGTCCAACGTATTGAATTGCCCTGCAACATAGCCTATTAATCGTACGTGGGTAAGAGAACCCAGAGTAAATGGGCATAGAAATGTAGGAAGAAAGAAAGAGAGAGAGAAGAAAGAGAGAAGAAAAAAAAAAAAAAAAAAAGGGAGGGGGGGTGGGATGGAGGAAAGGGGGTGAAAAGTGGGCGGGGAAGGGGTGAGGAAGAGAGAAAGGGGCAAGGGAAGAGGATAGAGAGGAGAGAAATTAAGATGGGCGGAAGAAGAGAGAGCATGAGGAGGAGGGAATATAGAAATATAAGAAGAAGAGAGGTAACGGAGGGCATACTGGATGAAAACTGGGGAAGAGAGAGGAAGGTTGAAGAGGGAAGCTGGAGAGAATAGCAAAAGAAGACTTAGGGGTAGATAGGAATAGAATAGCAAAGATGGGTATGGGGGTAAGATAAAAGAGGCTGAGGGGTTAAACAAGAAAGTGAGGCTGAGAGGGGGGAAAAAGAGATAGGACTGTAAAGGAAATGGGAGGAGAAATTGCAGGTAACCCCAAATTATAAGTGATTATCATATATGGTGACCTTAAAAAACCTTAATATAACTCTAAAGACAAAATTCAGCATCCTGAACCTAAGCGCGTTGCCAAATACTGCAAACCCGGAGTGAAGTCCCCTTTTGGATCGCAAGATGCAGTATAATACAAGATCGCATGAAGGTGATCATTGCACCGCAGTAGCGTTCTGGCGCATGTCCCGCCTGAAGTCAGTTCAATCCGGTCCCACCAGCGATGAGTATTCCAGAGCTCAACAGGACTTAGTAATGATCGCAGTGAACTCAGGTCCCGACACACTCAAAGGCACCACCTCCAGCTGCCCAGCCTCGAGGGGGAGGCCACCCTGAAGGCCGGCACAATGGAAGGCCAATAATAAACACATCCAGTAACTCACATGCTTCCGGGGGTCGCAAGCGCACCAGCGCATCCTGATGGAATCGTCAATTTCTCAGCAAATTGGAACCAAAAGAGCAGGACGCGGACGCAACTGCGATCCTGAGCACCGCACCACTCGTATGGCAGGAGGGGTGAAGGAAACAAAAATATTTTGCGCCTTTAATATCAAGGGACGCCGAATATCTGTATAGGATGATCCTAAAACTATATCAACAGCGATTCCAGACGTCCCAGGAAAAAGAATCGTATCACCGACCTCACTCCAAAGGAGATGAAATAAGCAAATCAGAACCGCGACGCCATCACAACAGCGATCCTCCCGGCGTCGCTCATGGCTGTAACGTATCAGCGCTTCCTCTTCAGCGTGTTGATCCAGTCATCCGCCTCCGCAGGAGATGTAAAGAACAAGGATCGATCTTGATGAACCACTCTGAGACGAGCCGGGAAGATCATGGAGTAAGCAATTTGGTGATCTCTAAGGCGTTTTTTCACCTGAATGAAGGATGCCCTCGTTTTCTGGAGAGACGCAGAGAAGTCAGGGAAAATCAGTATGGGAGCATTATTGTGAAGGATCGGGCCTTTGCGTCGCGCCGCACCAAGGATCGCATCTCTATCCCTGCTGCTCAACAGTCGGGCCAGGAGAGGTCTAGGCTTCGCTCCCGGGGGAGGAGGTCTGGCCGGTACCCGGTGGGCTCTTTCTATAGCGAATGCCGCTGACAGCGTCGCATCAGGGAAAGTTTCAGAGAGCCACTTTTCCATGAACTTACACGGGTCGCTCCCTTCTGCCCTCTCCGGCATCCCCAGAATTCTTAAATTATTGCGACGCAGGCGGTTTTCCAGATTGTCAGCCCTCTGCGCCCAGTTATTTGCCGCGCTTTCCAAAGAGGACAATCTGCCCGGCGTCGCTCTTGCGTCGTCTTCCAGCGTGGAGATCCGTTGCTCCGTCTCCTTAACCCGCTCTCTCAGATTTTGCAGGTCCAGCCTGAGGAGACCCACATCGATCTTAACCTCCTCGATTTTGCCCGTCAGCGACACTTTTGAATCCTGGATCGCCGCAAGTAATTGTGAAGTAACTTGCTGCAAGGTTAGCTCCTGCGGTTCCTTGGATCCGGCCTCCATGCTCTCCTCCTCCTCCGCCACACTGGATTCCCGCTCCGACTGCTTGCCGGCGCCATCTTGCTGGGAGTCCCGGGCAAACTTCTTCAGCTTTTCAGCCGCCGCTGCGCTGCGACTTCTGCTCATGGTACCGATCAGAATGCTCACCGCACCACAGGTAATCCGGAGGTGTATCTAGGCACCAATTTCGGCAGGATTAATAGTATTTATCAGCGTTGGACTGCGGAGCTGCTCTAAGATGCGACCGCTCATGCTGCCTGCTGGCCACGCCCCCCATGGTGGTATTATTTACTCTATGGTGGTATTATTTATTCTATGTATGGTAGTATTATTTATTCTTCATTTGGTAGTATTTACTCTCTGTAAGATAGCTTTATTTACTCTCTGTATGGTAGTCTTATTTACTGTCTGTATGGTGGTACTTTTTATTTTACGTATGTTGGTATTATTTACTCTCTATAGAAAACAATAGAGAGCATATCATTAAATCACCCTAAGTGCAGACTGACGGACTCATATCTAGGGCTGCGGCTTTGTGTACCGGGATATAGAGCCTCTCCTTTCTTGAATTTTCTCCTCAATGCTTTTTAAGTTAAAAAACGCCAGAAACTTGATAAAAAAAAAACAACACAGGTGCAAATGTAATAATGATATTTGTCCCCCAAACTCTAAATTGCGTAATTACGTAGATAATGTATGGTATTATTTAACCCTTTCACCATATTTGACATACAGTTTTGTCATATGACGTGTCCCTGACTTCAATCTCTGACAACAGCATTTAACACGTCTACCAGGGGGCGTCATTCTATACTAGTAACGTGATCGCTGGCCCTGATGGGTTGCAATGGCAGCCGAGGGCCAGAAAAAGACCTCCGTGCTTGTTATGATGATGATGGTTCTCCTGTGGAAGCCAGCATTCAGCCCGCGTTCATAGGAGACCTTCATTTTCACTATACATAGCAGTGCAAATGCAAGGGCCGGTTTTAGACAACGTGGGCCTGACTTGTGCAAAAGTTTAAAGTGGGGCCCTAAATGCTGCCCTCCTGTAAGTTCTGCGGTATACGGTGTATGTACTGAGCACTGACAGGCGGATCCCCCACCCCTGTAACCCCTGCAGTGTGCGGTGTATGGTCTGAGCACTGACAGGCGGATCCCCCACCCCTGTAACCCCTGCAGTGTGCGGTGTATGGTCTGAGCACTGACAGGCGGACTCCCCACCCCTGTAACCTCTGCAGTGTGTGGTGTATGGTCTGAGCACTGACAGGCGGACCCCCCCACCCCTGTAACCTCTGCAGCGTGTGGTGTATGGTCTGAGCACTGACAGGCGGACCCCCCACCCCTGTAACCTCTGCAGTGTGTGGTGTATGGTCTGAACACTGACAGGCGGACCCCCCACCCCTGTAACCTCTGCAGTGTGTGGTGTATGGTCTGAGCACTGACAGGCGGACCCCCCACCCCTGTAACCTCTGCAGTGTGTGGCGTATGGTCTGAGCACTGACAGGCGGACCCCCCACCCCTGTAACCTCTGTAGTGTGTGGTGTATGGTCTGAGCACTGACAGGCGGACCCCCCCACCCCTGTAACCTCTGCAGTGTGCGGGGTATGGTCTGAGCACTGACAGGCGGACCCCCCCACCCCTGTAACCTCTGCAGCGTGTGGTGTATGGTCTGAGCACTGACAGGCGGACCCCCCACCCCTGTAACCTCTGCAGTGTGTGGTGTATGGTCTGAGCACTGACAGGTGGACCCCCCACCCCTGTAACCTCTGCAGTGTGTGGTGTATGGTCTGAGCACTGACAGGCGGACCCCCCACCCCTGTAACCTCTGCAGTGTGTGGTGTATGGTCTGAGCACTGACAGGCAGACCCCCCACCCCTGTAACCTCTGCAGTGTGTGGTGTATGGTCTGAGCACTGACAGGTGGACCCCCCACCCCTGTAACCTCTGCAGTGTGTGGCGTATGGTCTGAGCACTGACAGGCGGACCCCCCACCCCTGTAACCTCTGTAGTGTGTGGTGTATGGTCTGAGCACTGACAGGCGGACCCCCCCACCCCTGTAACCTCTGCAGTGTGCGGGGTATGGTCTGAGCACTGACAGGCGGATCCCCCACCCCTGTAAACTCTGCAGTGTGTGGCGTATGGTCTGAGCACTGACAGGCGGACCCCCCACCCCTGTAACCTCTGCAGTGTGCGGCATATGGTCTGAGCACTGACAGGCGGACCCCCCACCCCTGTAACCTCTGCAGTGTGTGGTGTATGGTCTGAGCACTGACAGGCGGACCCCCCACCCCTGTAACCTCTGCAGTGTGTGGCGTATGGTCTGAGCACTGACAGGCGGACCCCCCACCCCTGTAACCTCTACAGTGTGTGGCGTATGGTCTGAGCACTGACAGGTGCACCCCCCACCCCTGTAACCTCTGCAGTGTGTGGCGTATGGTCTGAGCACTGACAGGCGGACCCCCCACCCCTGTAACCTCTACAGTGTGTGATGTATGGTCTGAGCACTGACGGGCGGACCCCCCACCCCTGTAACCTCTGCAGTGTGTGGTGTATGGTCTGAGCACTGACAGGCGGACCCTCCACGCCTGTAACCTCTGCAGTGTGCGGGGTATGGTCTGAGCACTGACAGGCGGATCCCCCACCCCTGTAAACTCTGCAGTGTGTGGCGTATGGTCTGAGCACTGACAGGCGGACTCCCCACCCCTGTAACCTCTACAGTGTGCGGCATATGGTCTGAGCACTGACAGGCGGACCCCCCACCCCTGTAACCTCTGCAGTGTGTGGTGTATGGTCTGAGCACTGACAGGCGGACCCCCCACCCCTGTAACCTCTGCAGTGTGTGGCGTATGGTCTGAGCACTGACAGGCGGACCCCCCACCCCTGTAACCTCTACAGTGTGTGGCGTATGGTCTGAGCACTGACAGGTGCACCCCCCACCCCTGTAACCTCTGCAGTGTGTGGCGTATGGTCTGAGCACTGACAGGCGGACCCCCCACCCCTGTAACCTCTACAGTGTGTGATGTATGGTCTGAGCACTGACGGGCGGACCCCCCACCCCTGTAACCTCTGCAGTGTGTGGTGTATGGTCTGAGCACTGACAGGCGGACCCTCCACGCCTGTAACCTCTGCAGTGTGCGGGGTATGGTCTGAGCACTGACAGGCGGACCCCCACCCCTGTAACCTCTGCAGTGTGTGGGGTATGGTCTGAGCACTGGCAGGCGGACCCCCCCACCCCTTTAACCTCTGCAGTGTGTGGCGTATGGTCTGAGCACTGACAGGCGGACCCCCCATGCCTGTAACCTCTGCAGTGTGCGGGGTATGGTCTGAGCACTGACAGGCGGACCCCCCACCCCTGTAACCTCTGCAGTGTGCGGGGTATGGTCTGAGCACTGACAGGCGGACCCCCCCTCCACCCCTGTAACCTCTGCAGTGTGCGGGGTATGGTCTGAGCACTGACAGGCGGACCCCCCCACCCCTGTAACTTCTGCAGTGTGCGGGGTATGGTCTGAGCACTGACAGGCGGACCCCCCACCCCTGTAACCTCTGCAGTGTGTGGTGTATGGTCTGAGCACTGACAGGCGGACCCCCCACCCCTGTAACCTCTGCAGTGTGCGGGGTATGGTCTGAGCACTGACAGGCGGACCCCCCCTCCACCCCTGTAACCTCTGCAGTGTGCGGGGTATGGTCTGACCACTGACAGGCGGACCCCCACCCCTGTAACCTCTGTAGTGTGCGGTGTATGGTCTGAGCACTGACAGGCGGACCCCCACCCCTGTAACCTCTGCAGTGTGCGGGGTATGGTCTGAGCACTGACAGGCGGACCCCCCACCCCTGTAACCTCTGCAGTGTGTGGTGTATGGTCTGAGCACTGACAGGCGGACCCCCCACCCCTTTAACCTCTGCAGTGTGTGGCGTATGGTCTGAGCACTGACAGGCGGACCCCCCCACCCCTGTAACCTCTGCAGTGTGTGGTGTATGGTCTGAGCACTGACAGGCGGACCCCCCCACCCCTGTAACCTCTGCAGTGTGTGGTGTATGGTCTGAGCACTGACAGGCGGACCCCCCACCCCTGTATCCTCTGAGATTTCTTTACCATAAGGCGCCATGTTCACCTTCCAGTGACCAGTATGAGAGAGTGTGTGAGAGATAACACCAAATGTAACACCCCTTCTCCTTCAGTCACACCTGAGACCTTGTACACTAATGAGTCACATGACAACGCAGAGGGAAAATGGCTAATTGGGCACAATTTGGCCAATCTCACTTAGGGGTGTACTCACGTTTGTTGTCAGTTGTTTACACATTAATGGCTGTGTGCTGAGTTATTTGCACTGTTATACAAGCTGCACACTGACACTGCACATTGTATCACAGGGTCAGATCTGCAGCGCTGTCCCAGAAAAAGATATAATACATTTTTTATAGAAATGTGAGGGGTGTACTCACTTCTTGCAAGGAAAAGTTAAAAAAAAAACCAATCAAGCAAAAAAACTCCCCAGAAAATAGCCTGGTAACGAAGAGATTATATAGCTTAGTGCGATGATATTATTTGAGCTGTGCATGGCGGTATTATTTAGGCTTTGTATACTGGCATTAAGAGATGTACTATGTCAGCACTGTATTTCGGTATCATTTCTGTACCGTTTGGTAGTATTTTTTTAGGTATTATGAGAAGTTATTTTCCTTAGGTTCTGTATAGTGTCTAATTTTTTTTTCTATGGTTATATTAGTTAAGCTGTGTATGGTGGTATTATATGGCGTATATAGTGGTATTATTTCAGCGCTGGGTGGGAATAATTATTTAGGCTCTATTGGGCAGCTTAATTTAGACTGTACAGTCATATGGAAAAGTTTGTGCACCCCTATTAATGGTAACCTTTTTTCTTTATAACAATTTGGGTTTTTGCTATTTCAGTTTCATATATCTAATAACTGATGGACTGAGTAATATTTCTGGATTGAAATGAGGTTTATTGTACTAACAGAAAATGTGCAATCCGCATTTAAACAAAATTTGACTGGTGCAAAAGTATGGGCACCTCAACATAAAAGTGACATTAATATTTTGTAGATCCTCCTTTTGCAGAAATCACAGCCTCTAGTCGCTTCCTGTAGCTGTTAATGAGTTCCTGGATCCTGGATGAAGTTAGATTTGACCATTCCTGGTTACAAAACAATTCCAGTTCAGTTAAGTTTGATGGTTGCCGAGCATGGACAGCCGCTTCACATCATCCCACAGATTTTCAATGATATTCAGGTCTGGGGACTGGGATGGCCATTCCAGAGCATTGTAATTGTTCCTCTGCATGAATACCTGAGTAGATTTGGAGAGGTGTTTTGGATCATTGTCTTGCTGAAATATCCATCCCCTGGGTAACTTTAACTTCAGCAGCAGTTGTATGACACTACATACTTAGAACATCAAAATCTGCTGCTAAGATGAAGATTTCCCAGAGTTAAAATGATGGTACCATATTTACATACCATTTAAATCTATATCAATCCTAGTAGCTTTCTTTATGTACTGAGCTTGGTTTGGGTGCTGTATGTTTGCAATGAGCGTAGTTCTGGTACTATATTTATAAACTGAGCTTGGTTTAGGTTCTGTATATTTGTAATGATCTTGGTTCTGGTACTATATTTATAAACAGCTTGATTTTGGTAATGCATGTTTGTAATGAGCTTGGTTCTGGTAGTATATTTATAAACTGAAGTTCGTTTTGGTGTTGTATGTTTGCAATGAGCTTAGTTCTGGTACTATATTAATAAACTGAGCTTGGTTTTCATGCTGTATGTTTGTAATGAGCTTAGTTCTGGTACTATATTTATAAACTGAACTTGGTTTTGGTGCTGTATGTTTGCAATGAACTTGGTTCTGGTGTTATATTTATAAACTGAGCTTGGCTTAGGTTCTGTATGTTTGTAAAGATCTTGGTTCTGGTACTATATTTATAAACAGCTTGATTTTGGTGATGCATGTTTGTAATGAGCTTGGTTCTGGTTGTATATTTATAAAATGAGCTTCGTTTTGGTGTTGTAAGTTTGCAATGAGCTTAGTTCTGGTACTAAACTAATAAACTGAGCTTGGTTTTCATGCTGTATGTTTATAATGAGCTTTGTTCAGGTACTTTATTTATAAACTTATCTTGATTTTGGGGATGTATGTTTGCAATGAACTTGGTTCTGGTACTATGTTTATAAACTGAGCTTGGTTTTGGTGCTGTATGTTTGTAATGATCCTGATTCCGGTACAATATTTGTAAACTTAGCTTGATTTTGGTTCTGCATGTTTGCAATGAGCTTGATTCTGGTGCTATATTTTTAAACTGAGCTTGGTTTAGGTGCTGTATGTTTGCAATGAGCTTGGTTCTGGTGCTATATTTATAAACTGAGCTTGTTTTTGATACTATATGTTTGCAGTGAGCTTGGTTCTGGTAGTCCATTTATAAGCTGAGTTTGGCTTTCGTGCTGAATGTTTGCAATGATCTTGGTTCTGGTACTATATTTATAAACTGAGCTTGATCTTTGTACTGTATTTATGTACTACTCTTTGTTATGTTGCATAATTTACAACCCCAATTCTACAAAACTTGGGGCGCTGTGTAAAGAAACAATGCAATCATTTGGAAATCTTTTCTTTGCCACAGAACATAGGACAGAAATCTGATCATTGGACATGTATGCCATTTCATCTGAAAAAAAATAATTTATTTAGAAATTGATGGCAGCAACACAGCTAAAATAAGTATTTGGACAGGCCAAGTCTACCATTGTGTAGCCTCCCCTCTTCTGATATAGGATTCTCACTGCTCCTCAGTCCGGAGTCAGAATATGGTTTACCATTGTCTTGTTGAAATATTAAAGTCCTTCCTTGGTCTGGATGGAACAGATGCACTTCTTATACCTCTATATAAGGCTCAGCATACATAGCGCCTATAATGTGTGAGTTCCCCCTGTGATAGGGTCTAATGTCCCCCAACCATCGGAGATGCAGAACTGTGCGCTGATAAAAAGCTGAATGGTCCCTGTCCTTGTAAGTCCCCGGGGCACAGCATCTGTGGTTTAAAGACAGATTCACATTATGAATCATCTGACCACAGTTTTTCATTTTGCATCAGCCAATTCTAATTAATCTTTGGCCCAGAGGAGACTGCAGCATTTCTGGCTTGTTGGATTCTTGTGCTGAGCTTGTACCCAAGAGTGTAAACATGTTTTGAACTTTGGTTTTGGTACTTCATTAATGTACTGATCTTGGTTCTGGTATTGTATTTGTGTACTTTCTGTTCTTGTATTATATTTATGTACTAAGCTTGATTCTGGAACGTTTCTACAGTTGAAACCAGATGTTTCTCTCCTCTCTCTATAAAGACACATCTGCAGGTTTTCCCTCCGCTTTCTATACAGACACATCTGCAGGTTTTCCCTCCGCTCTCTATACAGACACATCTACAGTTTTCCCTTCGCTCTCTATACAGACACATCTACAGGTTTTCTCTCCGCTTTCTATACAGACACATCTACAGCTTTTCCCTTCGCTCTCTATACAGACACATCTACAGGTTTTCCATCCGCTCTCTATAAAGACACATCTGCAAGTTTTTTCCCTCCACTCTCTATAAAGACACATCTGCAGACGTGTCTTTATAGAAAGCAGGGGGAAAAACCAGCAGATGTGTTTTTATAGAAAGGGAGATAAAAACCTGCAGATGTGTCTTTATAGAGAGCAAATGGAAAAACTTGCATATATGTCTTTATAGATAGTGGATGGAAACTTCTGGTTTCAACTGTAAATTGAGCTTCAGTCTGTTATAGTATTTAAAACTGTATTTGTTCTGGTGCTGTTTTTATGTATTGAACAATCTTGGTACTATATTTATCTATTGATTGTGGCTATAGTACTGTGCTTTTTTGATGTGCTGTATTTTTTTACTGAGCTTGATTCTGGAACTAATTTATGTACTGAGCTTGGTTTTGGTACTTTATATCTAAGCTTGATTCTAATACTGTAATTATCTACAGAGCTTGGCTCTAGTACTGTATTTATTAACTAAGCTTGGTTCTGGGACTGTTTTTTCTGTATTGAGCTTGGCCCGGTACTGTATTTATTCAATATGATTCGTTTTGGAGCTGTTTTATGCACTGAGTTTGGTTGTAGCACTCTATGTATTATGTACGGCACTCCGCTCTGGCCCTGTAACTATGTAATATATCGGGATCTGGTAATGTACAAAAGAGAACCTGTCAGTATGATTTTGTAATGTAAAGACATGGCAGTAATGGTACACTGATACCTCTGGTGAAGAAATCCACTTTGTGGTTCTTCTGTAGTGAGCATTTAAAGTTTTCTACTAATTTGATCTTCTCCCCCCTGTCTGTGGTTCCTGATCCCTTTGCTGCTTCCTGTCTGTGATTCCCCAGGTACTTTACCTGCCCCAATTTTTGACTGACAGATCACTGCTGAAATTTTAAACAGAGGAAGCTGGTTATTCACAGGCTAAAGGCAGGCACCATAGTCGGGGAATCACAGACAGGGAGGAGAAGATTCTGTGATCTGATCTTTAATTAGCAGAAAACATCACATTCCCTAATAGATCAGTGTTATCAGGTTGATTCCCAAGTGAAAGTCACTGGTTTGAATATAAGAGCCGCCATGAAGAAGATTTCCCAAGACAAAAGAAACAGCCTCATCCAGCTCATCGATAGCGGGTCTCTCGGCCAAGAAAATTGCCAAACTGCATCATGTGAGGCCATGATAGATGGAAGAATAAGAAATGACGTCCATCCATTCAAAAGCCAAGAGGTGACGTCCAGGCAAAATATCGGAGTCAACAAATCGCTCCTCACAAGGTCTATCAGTTCTGGTGACTCCCGGCAGTGGAGGCGGCTCGTCTGCTCCATAATAGTGACCTCACAGGCGTCCATGCGAACACTGAGCGACGCGCGTTACACAAGTTTGGAATGGTGGCCCGAAGAAAGGAGAAGACTCGACTCCAATATCATCATAAGAAGCATCGGCACGAATCTGCAAACAAGGACGGAAAGTGACAGCAGAAGATTGGAAATGGGTGATTTGGAGCCATGAGATGAAAGTCAATAGACGGCTCTGATGAGTGGTGAAAATGGGCCTGGAGGGAAAAAGAGGCTAATGGATATAAAAATTGAAGGAACTGTCAGCCCTGATGATATGGGGGTGTTTTACAGACAAAGGCGCTGGATACTTGACCAGGATGGATGGTGGTCTCAATGCTGAGCTATATGTGAGGATCCTACAAGACGAGTTACTTCATACACTCGAATATTATGGGAAAGGACGACATAGTGTCCAGCAGGACAATAACCCAAAGCATACGGTGAGAAGAAATGGTTCAATGACCATGAAGAAGAGATGCTGGACTGTCCCCTAAGTCACCAGACCTCAACCCAATCCAACACTTGTGGGTTAAGAAAAAGCTGTATACATCCCCAAGTGAGCCGACTAGTATATACCAACACTGGGAACATGGAGAAGAGACCTGACCAGTATACACCAACACTAGGAATGTGGAGAAGAGACCTGACCTGTATACACCAACACTGGGAACATTGAGAACAGATCTGACCAGTATACACCAACACTGGGAATATGGAGAAGAGACCCGACCAGTATACACAAACACTGGGAACGTGGAGAAGAGACCTGACCAGTATACACCAACACTGGGAACGTGGAGAAGAGACCTGACCAGTATACACCAACACTGGGAATGTGGAGAAGAAACCTGACCAGTATACACCAACACTGGGAACGTGGAGAAGAGACCTGACCAGTATACACCAACACTGGGAACATGGAGAAGAGACCTGACCAGTATACACCAACACTGGGAACGTGGAGAAGAGACCTGACCAGTATACACCAACAATGGGAACGTGGAGAAGAGACCTGACCAGTATATAACACTGGAAACATGGAGAAGAGACCTGACCAGTATACACCAACACTGGGAACATGGAGAAGAGACCTGACCAGTATACACCAACACTGGGAACATGGAGAAGAGACCTGACCAGTATACACCAACACTGGGAACGTGGAGAAGAGACCTGACCAGTATACACCAACACTAGGAACATGGAGAAGAGACCTGACCAGTATACATCAACACTGGGAACATGGAGAAGAGATCTGACCAGTATACACCAACACTGGGAACATGGAGAAGAGATCTGACCAGTATACACCAACACTGGAAACATGGAGAAGAGACCTGACCAGTATACACTAACACTGGGAACGTGGAGAAGAGACCTGACCAGTATACACCAACACTGGGAACGTGGAGAAGAGACCTGACCAGTATATACCAACACTGGGAACGTGTAGAAGAGACCTGACCAGTATACACCAACACTGGGAATGTGGAGAAGAGACCTGACCAGTATACACCAACACTGGGAACGTGGAGAAGAGACCTGACCAGTATACACTAACACTGGGAACATGGAGAAGAGACCTGACCAGTATACACCAACACTGGGAACATGGAGAAGAGACCTGACCAGTATACACTAACACTGGGAACGTGGAGAAGAGACCTGACCAGTATACACCAACACTGGGAACATGGAGAAGAGATCTGACCAGTATACACCAACACTGGGAACGTGGAGAAGAGATCTGACCAGTATACACCAACACTGGGAACGTGGAGAAGAGACCTGACCAGTATACACCAACACTGGGAACATGAGGAAGAGACCTGACCAGTATACACCAACACTGGGAACGTGGAAAAGAGACCTGACCAGTATACACCAACACTGGGAACATGGAGAAGAGATCTGACCAGTGTATACCAACACTGGGAACGTGGAGAAGAGACTTGACCAGTGTACACCAACACTGGGAACATGGAGAAGAGACCTGACCAGTATACACCAACACTGGGAACATGGAGAAGAGACCTGACCAGTATACACCAACACTGGGAACATGGAGAAGAGACCTGACCAGTATATACCAACACTGGGAACGTGGAGAAGAGACCTGACCAGTATACACCAACACTGGGAACGTGGAGAAGAGGCCTGACCAGTATACACCAACACTGGGAACATGGAGAAGAGACCTGACCAGTATACACCAACACTGGGAACGTGGAGAAGAGGCCTGACCAGTATACACCAACACTGGAAACATGGAGAAGAGACCTGACCAGTATACACCAACACTGGGAACGTGGAGAAGAGACCTGACCAGTATATAACACTGGAAACATGGAGAAGAGACCTGACCAGTATACACCAACACTGGGAACATGGAGAAGAGAGCTGACCAGTATACACCAACACTGGGAACGTGGAGAAGAGACCTGACCAGTATATAACACTGGAAACATGGAGAAGAGACCTGACCAGTATACACCAACACTGGGAACATGGAGAAGAGACCTGACCAGTATACACCAACACTGGGAACGTGGAGAAGAGACCTGACCAGTATACACCAACACTGGGAACATGGAGAAGAGACCTGACCAGTATACACCAACACTGGGAACATGGAGAAGAGACCTGACCAGTATACACCAACACTGGGAACATGGAGAAGAGACCTGACCAGT
Organism: Anomaloglossus baeobatrachus; assembly: GCF_048569485.1. Lineage (NCBI taxonomy): Eukaryota > Metazoa > Chordata > Amphibia > Anura > Aromobatidae > Anomaloglossus > Anomaloglossus baeobatrachus. The sequence goes on along the minus strand of NC_134354.1, from coordinate 11,050,915 downwards.
ATACACCAACACTGGGAACGTGGAGAAGAGACCTGACCAGTATACACCAACACTGGGAACGTGGAGAAGAGACCTGACCAGTATATACCAACACTGGGAACATGGAGAAGAGACCTGACCAGTATACACCAACACTGGGAACATGGAGAAGAGACCTGACCAGTATACACCAACACTGGGAACGTGGAGAAGAGACCTGACCAGTATACACCAACACTGGGAACATGGAGAAGAGACCTGACCAGTATACACCAACACTGGGAACGTGGAGAAGAGACCTGACCAGTATACACCAACACTGGGAACGTGGAGAAGAGACCTGACCAGTATATAACACTGGAAACATGGAGAAGAGACCTGACCAGTATACACCAACACTGGAAACGTGGAGAAGAGACCTGACCAGTATACACCAACACTGGGAACGTGGAGAAGAGACCTAACCAGTATACACCAACACTGGGAACATGGAGAAGAGACCTGACCAGTATACACCAACACTGGGAACATGGAGAAGAGACCTGACCAGTATACACCAACACTGGAAACATGGAGAAGAGACCTGACCAGTATACACCAACACTGGGAACGTGGAGAAGAGACCTGACCAGTATACACCAACACTGGGAACGTGGAGAAGAGACCTGACCAGTATATAACACTGGAAACATGGAGAAGAGACCTGACCAGTATACACCAACACTGGGAACATGGAGAAGAGACCTGACCAGTATACACCAACACTGGGAACATGGAGAAGAGACCTGACCAGTAAACACCAACACTGGGAACATGGAGAAGAGACCTGACCAGTATACACCAACACTGGGAACATGGAGAAGAGACCTGACCAGTATACACCAACACTGGGAACGTGGAGAAGAGACCTGACCAGTATACACCAACACTGGGAACATGGAGAAGAGACCTGACCAGTATACATCAACACTGGGAACATGGAGAAGAGATCTGACCAGTATACACCAACACTGGGAACATGGAGAAGAGATCTGACCAGTATACACCAACACTGGAAACATGGAGAAGAGACCTGACCAGTATACACTAACACTGGGAACGTGGAGAAGAGACCTGACCAGTATACACCAACACTGGGAACGTGGAGAAGAGACCTGACCAGTATACACCAACACTGGAAACGTGTAGAAGAGACCTGACCAGTATACACCAACACTGGGAATGTGGAGAAGAGACCTGACCAGTATACACCAACACTGGGAACGTGGAGAAGAGACCTGACCAGTATACACTAACACTGGGAACATGGAGAAGAGACCTGACCAGTATACACCAACACTGGGAACATGGAGAAGAGACCTGACCAGTATACACCAACACTGGGAACGTGGAGAAGAGATCTGACCAGTATACACCAACACTGGGAACGTGGAGAAGAGACCTGACCAGTATACACCAACACTGGGAACATGAGGAAGAGACCTGACCAGTATACACCAACACTGGGAACGTGGAAAAGAGACCTGACCAGTATACACCAACACTGGGAACATGGAGAAGAGATCTGACCAGTATACACCAACACTGGGAACATGGAGAAGAGATCTGACCAGTATACACCAACACTGGGAACATGGAGAAGAGACCTGACCAGTATACACCAACACTGGGAACGTGGAGAAGAGACCTGACCAGTATACACCAACACTGGGAACGTGGAGAAGAGACCTGACCAGTATACACCAACACTGGGAACATGGAGAAGAGACCTGACCAGTATACACCAACACTGGGAACATGGAGAAGAGACCTGACCAGTATACACCAACACTGGGAACGTGGAGAAAAGACCTGACCAGCATACACCAACACTGGGAACGTGGAGAAGAGACCTGACCAGTATATACCAACACTGGGAACGTGGAGAAGAGACCTGACCAGTATACACCAACACTGGGAACATGGAGAAGAGACCTGACCAGTATACACCAACACTGGGAACATGGAGAAGAAACCTGACCAGTATACACCAACACTGGGAACATGGAGAAGAGACCTGACCAGTATACACCAACACTGGGAACGTGGAGAAGAGGCCTGACCAGTATACACCAACACTGGGAACATGGAGAAGAGACCTGACCAGTATACACCAACACTGGGAACATGGAGAAGAGACCTGACCAGTATACACCAACACTGGGAACATGGAGAAGAGACCTGACCAGTATACACCGACACTGGGAACATGGAGAAGAGACCTGACCAGTATACACCAACACTGGGAACATGGAGAAGAGACCTGACCAGTATACACCAACACTGGGAATGTGGAGAAGAGACCTGACCAGTATACACCAACACTGGGAATGTGGAGAAGAGACCTGACCAGTATACACCAACACTGGGAATGTGGAGAAGAGACCTGACCAGTATACACCAACACTGGGAACATGGAGAAGAGACCTGACCAGTATACACCAACACTGGGAACGTGGAGAAGAGGCCTGACCAGTATACACCAACACTGGGAACATGGAGAAGAGACCTGACCAGTATACACCAACACTGGGAACGTGGAGAAGAGGCCTGACCAGTATACACCAACACTGGGAACATGGAGAAGAGACCTGACCAGTATACACCAACACTGGGAACGTGGAGAAGAGACCTGACCAGTATATAACACTGGAAACATGGAGAAGAGACCTGACCAGTATACACCAACACTGGGAACATGGAGAAGAGATCTGACCAGTATACACCAACACTGGGAACGTGGAGAAGAGACCTGACCAGTATATAACACTGGAAACATGGAGAAGAGACCTGACCAGTATACACCAACACTGGGAACATGGAGAAGAGACCTGACCAGTATACACCAACACTGGGAACGTGGAGAAGAGACCTGACCAGTATACACCAACACTGGGAACATGGAGAAGAGACCTGACCAGTATACACCAACACTGGGAACATGGAGAAGAGACCTGACCAGTATACACCAACACTGGGAACATGGAGAAGAGACCTGACCAGTATACACCAACACTGGGAACGTGGAGAAGAGACCTGACCAGTATACACCAACACTGGGAACGTGGAGAAGAGACCTGACCAGTATATACCAACACTGGGAACATGGAGAAGAGACCTGACCAGTATACACCAACACTGGGAACATGGAGAAGAGACCTGACCAGTATACACCAACACTGGGAACGTGGAGAAGAGACCTGACCAGTATACACCAACACTGGGAACATGGAGAAGAGACCTGACCAGTATACACCAACACTGGGAACGTGGAGAAGAGACCTGACCAGTATATAACACTGGAAACATGGAGAAGAGACCTGACCAGTATACACCAACACTGGAAACGTGGAGAAGAGACCTGACCAGTATACACCAACACTGGGAACATGGAGAAGAGACCTGACCAGTATACACCAACACTGGGAACATGGAGAAGAGACCTGAACAGTATACACCAACACTGGAAACATGGAGAAGAGACCTGACCAGTATACACCAACACTGGGAACATGGAGAAGAGACCTGACCAGTATACACCAACACTGGGAACGTGGAGAAGAGACCTGACCAGTATACACCAACACTGGGAACGTGGAGAAGAGACCTGACCAGTATACACCAACACTGGGAATGTGGAGAAGAGACCTGACCAGTATACACCAACACTGGGAACATGGAGAAGAGACCTGACCAGTATACACCAACACTGGGAACGTGGAGAAGAGACCTGACCAGTATACACCAACACTGGGAACGTGGAGAAGAGACCTGACCAGTATACACCAACACTGGGAACGTGGAGAAGAGACCTGACCAGTATACACCAACACTGGGAACGTGGAGAAGAGACCTGACAAGTATACACCAACACTGGGAACGTGGAGAAGAGATCTGACCAGTATACACCAACACTGGGAACGTGGAGAAGAGACCTGACCAGTATACACCAACACTGGGAACGTGGAGAAGAGACCTGACCAGTATACACCAACACTGGGAACATGGAGAAGAGACCTGACCAGTATACACCAACACTGGGAACGTGGAGAAGAGACCTGACCAGTATACACCAACACTGGGAACATGGAGAAGAGACCTGACCAGTATACACCAACACTGGGAACATGGAGAAGAGACCTGACCAGTATACACCAACACTGGGAACGTGGAGAAGAGACCTGACCAGTATACACCAACACTGGGAACGTGGAGAAGAGACCTGGGATCAGATTTCGGTGAAGACATGCTGGAATCTGATGGAGAGCCCAGAAAGTTTCAGGCAGAGCTGAAAGCCAAAGGAGGATTTACAAAATACTAACAAAACAGTAACAATGCAGCGATGAGAATCTGCAGAACTAATCATCTGCTAAATATCTAAAAGTCCCATGTATGTATGAGAAGCCGAGAGGATTGTCTATAAGATGAAGGTCGCCTCACGCTCAGAGCTGTAGAGGATGGTGAGATCTGGAGCCTGGAAGGCAAAAGTTCAAAACATTGTTACTAATGATGGGCGAATAGTAACTATTCGTGATTGGATTTGTAATGAATACCAAAGTTCTATTCCGGGATTCGTCACAAATAATAAACCTAATGTAAGTCAAAGGGGAACCTGAGATTTTTTTTAGCTGTGACAAATACTGGAATAATAATGATCTTTATTTACAGGTACAAGGTTGTTCTATGGGTTCTAGATTTTCACCTTCTCTCGCCAATATCTTCATGGCTTGGTGGGAGGAGGAATATATTTTTTCGAAAAAAATCCTTTTTCTGCCAATATTTTTCTTTTTTTGAGATTTATTGATGATGTTATAATCGTGTGGGATGGTGAAGTGGCCGACATTGAGAGCTTCGCCTTTTACATTAACAATAATCCATGCAATATACGGTTTACATATCACTATAGTGTTCAAACAATCCCTTTTTTGGACATTCTACTGACAGCAAACCTGGAGGAAGGGAAAATTGACTGTGATATTTTCAGAAAAACAATAGCAGGGAATTCGTTATTACATGCAACCAGCTGTCACCCGCGCCATGTAATAGTTAACATCCCCACGGGGGAGTTTATAAGGGCGAAGAGAACATGTACTGCACCCCATATATATGAGAAACAATGTGAGATTATTGGTGAGCGCTTTAAGAAGAGGGGCTATTCTAATAAAAATATAGAGAGAGCTAAACAAAAAACGGATGAGAAAACTAGAGAGGATTATTTAAAAATAAGCAGAAATAATACCAAAAAAACCCTTGCGCTTGCTGAAGGTCATATGCCTATTGTTTTTTCAACAAGCTACAGTACCGATTTTTATCGGATTGTTAATATCATTAAAAAATTCTTGCCGATCTTATATGTAGATGACACGTTAAAAAACTTATTAAAAAACGGAGTCAAATTCGTGTCTAGGAGGAATAAAACTATCGCTAATAGGGTGTCCCCCAGTGATCACTCCAAAAAGAACAAAAATAAAAAACACTCTGGGCAACGAAATAACTGCAAGGAATTGGCTACCCACTCGTGGGTCTTTCAAATGCGGCCAGAAGAACTGTGGGCTGTGCAGATTCATGTGGAATACGGACAAAACTGTTTCCTCTGTTACAAAAAAGGAATTTAAAATTCAGTCTCTGATGAACTGCGGTTCTGCTGGTGTGATCTATGTCATAACGTGTATGGATTGCAATATCCAGTATGTGGGGAATACTTCACGAACTTTAAGACGCCGCATATCGGAGCACGTTTATGACGTAGGTCACACCACCACCCGCAGTTTATCAGCCGCCTCCCGTCATTTTTTGCATATACATAGAGGTGATTTGAGCCACTTTAGAGTTAATGCAATAGAGAAAGTGCAGACACTGAGGGGAGGTGGAGATTTAAATGATTTATTATTGCGCCGTGAGGCAAAATGGATGTTAATGTTACAAAGTAGAACTCCAACAGGCATGAATGTTAGAAACGAAATTGTGAGTGTCTTGTCAGGGTTACTGCGATTCATTACTCAGCATATCAGGTGCCTGGTTCAGCTTTGATTGTTCCATGACTTCCTGTGGTTCCTTTTATAAGTATGTGTTCAGATGTATTATGTGTTGTCTCAGATTAAGGACTAGTTTTTTGTCCGAAACGCGCCCACCTTACACGCCTTGTGATGCGTTCTTCATCATGATGGAGAATTTTATGTTTTTATGAAGTTTGGAATAAAGGAAATTTGATTTTTAACCAATCTACTGATCTGGATGCTGGATAATTTTCTACACTACGTCCTGCTGCAGAGGGATCCTGCTTTCTTTTCCGTGCACTGATCAAACATTTAGCCGTCTCCATTGGGTGAGCTGGACTTTTTCTATATACTGGCATAATACTCAGTATACGGTAAGCATTAGCCAAACATGAATAATTACTATTCACCCATCTCTAATTGTTACCTTTTTGCTTGTCAGTACATTACCTAGAATGGAGAAGAGAGACAGAAATAGAAACTCTCATAGTAGTGCACTTCCGATATTTGGCTATTATGTAATACTACATTTTTCCTGTATCAGCATGGCACAAAATAGAACACAAACTGCCAGCACCACAAAGAAACACAAACTGCCAGCGCCCCAAAGAAACACAAACTGCCAGGGCTGCAAAACAACCACAAACTGCCAGCGCCATAAAGGAACACAAAATACCAGCGCCGCAAAGAAACACAAACTGCCAGCACCGCAAAGAAAAATAAACTGCCAGTGCCGCAAAGAGACACAAACTGCCAGCGCCGCAAAGAAACATAAACTGCCAGCGCTGCAAAGAGACACAAACTGCCAGCGCTGCAAAAAAACATAAACTGCCAGCGCCGCAAAGAGACACAAACTGCCAGCGCTGCAAAACAACCACAAACTGCCAGCGCCATAAAGGAACACAAACTGCCAGCGCCGCAAAGAAACACAAACTGCCAGCGCCGCAAAGAGGCACAAACTGCCAGCGCCGCAAAGAAACACAAACTGCCAATGCCGCAAAGAAACACAAACTGTCAATGCCGCAAAGAGACACAAACTGCCAGTGCCGCAAAGAGACACAAACTGCCAGCGCCGCAAAAAGACACAAACTGCCAGCGCTGCAAAAAAACACAAACTGTCAGTGGTGCAAAGAAACACAAACTGCCAGCACTGCAAAGAAACACAAACTGCCAGCGCCGCAAAGAAACACAAACTGCCAGCGCCGCAAAGAGACACAAACTGCCAGCGCCGCAAAGAGGCACAAACTGCCAGCGCCGCAAAGAGACACAAACTGCCAGCGCCGCAAAGAGACACAAACTGCCAATGCCACAAAGAAACACAAACTGCCAGCGCTGCAAAGAAACACAAACTGCCAGCACTGCAAAGAGACACAAACTGCCAATGCCGCAAAGAGGCACAAACTGCCAGCGCCGCAAAGAGACACAAACTGCCAGCGCCGCAAAGAGACACAAACTGCCAGCGCCGCAAAGAGACACAAACTGCCAATGCCGCAAAGAGGCACAAACTGCCAGCGCCGCAAAGAGACAGAAACTGACAATGCCGCAAAGAGGCACAAACTGCCAGTGCCGCAAAGAGACACAAACTGCCAATGCCGCAAAGAGACACAAACTGCCAATGCCGCAAAGAGACACAAACTGCCAATGCCGCAAAGAGACACAAACTGTCAATGCCGCAAAGAGACACAAACTGCCAGTGCCGCAAAGAGACACAAACTGCCAGTGCTGCAAAGAGACACAAACTACCAGTGCTGCAAAGAAACACAAACTGCCAGCACCGCAAAGAAACACAAACTGCCAGCGCTGCAAAGAAACACAAACTGCCAGCGCTGCAAAACAACCACAAACTGCCAGCGCCATAAAGGAACACAAACCGCCAGCGCCGCAAAGAAATACAAACTGCCAGCGCTGCAAAGAAACATAAACTGCCAGCGCTGCAAAACAACTACAAACTGCCAGCGCCATAAAGGAACACAAACCGCCAGCGCTGCAAAGAAATACAAACTGCCAGCGCTGCAAAGAAACATAAACTGCCAGCGCTGCAAAACAACTACAAACTGCCAGCGCCATAAAGGAACACAAACCGCCAGCGCCGCAAAGAAAGACAAACTGCCAGCGCTGCAAAGAAACATAAACTGCCAGCGCCGCAAAGAAACACAAACTGCCAGCACCGCAAAGAAACATAAACTGCCAGCGCCGAAAAACAACATAAACCGCCAGCGCCGCAAAGAAACACAAACTACCAGCGCCGCAAAGAAACACAAACTACCAGCGCCGCAAAGAAACCCAAACTGCCAGCGCTGCAAAGAAACACAAACTACCAGCGCCGCAAAGAAACACAAACTGCCAGCGCCGCAAAGAAACACAAACTACCAGTGCTGCAAGAAACACAAACTGCCAGCGCCGCACAGAAACACAAACTGCCAGCGCTGCAAAGAAACACAAACTGCCAGTGCTGCAAGAAACACAAACTGCCAGTGCTGCAAGAAACACAAACTGCCAGCGCTGCAAAGAAACACAAACTGCCAGCGTCGCAAAGAGGCACAAACTGCCAGTGCCGCAAACAGACACAAACTGCCTGCACCGCAAAGAGACACAAACTGCCAGCGCCGCAAAGAGACACAAACTGCCAATGCCGCAAAGAAACACAAACTGCCAGCGCCGCAAAGAGACACAAACTGCCAGCGCCGCAAAGACACACAAACTGCCAGCGCTGCAAAGAGACAAAAAACTGCCAGCGCCTCAAAGAAACACAAACTGCCAGCACCGCAAAGAAACATAAACTGCCAGCGCCGAAAAACAACATAAACCGCCAGCGCCGCAAAGAAACACAAACTACCAGCGCCGCAAAGAAACACAAACTACCAGCGCCGCAAAGAAACCCAAACTGCCAGCGCCGCAAAGAAACACAAACTACCAGCGCCGCAAAGAAACACAAACTGCCAGCGCCGCAAAGAAACACAAACTACCAGCGCCGCAAAGAAACACAAACTGCCAGCGCCGCAAAGAAACACAAACTGCCAGCGCCGCAAAGAGACACAAACTACCAGCGCCGCAAAGAAACACAAACTACCAGTGCCGCAAAGAAACACAAACTGCCAGCGCCGCAAAGAGACACAAACTACCAGCGCCGCAAAGAAACACAAACTACCAGTGCCGCAAAGAAACACAAACTGCCAGCGCCGCAAAGAAATACAAACTGCCAGCGCCGCAAAGAAACACAAACTACCAGCGCCGCAAAGAAACACAAACTGCCAGCGCCGCAAAGAAACACAAACTGCCAGCGCCGCAAAGAGACACAAACTACCAGCGCCGCAAAGAAACACAAACTGCCAGCGCCGCAAAGAGAACCAAACTGCCAGCGCCGCAAAGAGACACAAACTACCAGCGCTGCAAAGAGACACAAACTTCCAGCGCCACAAAGAAACACAAACTGCCAGCGCCGCAAAGAGAACCAAACTGCCAGCGCCGCAAAGAGACACAAACTACCAGCGCTGCAAAGAGACACAAACTTCCAGCGCCGCAAAGAAACACAAACTGCCAGCGCCGCAAAGAGACACAAACTACCAGCGCCGCAAAGAAACACAAACTACCAGTGCCGCAAAGAAACACAAACTGCCAGCGCCGCAAAGAAATACAAACTGCCAGCGCCGCAAAGAAACACAAACTACCAGCGCCGCAAAGAAACACAAACTGCCAGCGCCGCAAAGAAACACAAACTGCCAGCGCCGCAAAGAGACACAAACTACCAGCGCCGCAAAGAAACACAAACTGCCAGCGCCGCAAAGAGAACCAAACTGCCAGCGCCGCAAAGAGACACAAACTACCAGCGCTGCAAAGAGACACAAACTTCCAGCGCCGCAAAGAAACACAAACTGCCAGCGCCGCAAAGAGACCCAAACTGCCAACGCCGCAAAGAGACACAAACTACCAGCGCTGCAAAGAGACACAAACTGCCAGCGCCGCAAAGAAACACAAACTACCAGCGCTGCAAAGAGACACAAACTGCCAGCGCCGCAAAGAAACACAAACTGCCAGCGCCGCAAAGAAACACAAACTGCCAATGCCGAAAAGTGCTCTTTTCTGCAACTCTTAATGACTGTTAGTGAGTGTAACTATTTGCTTGCTGTCAGTGAATGAGAGCACTCCTGTTTACACCCAGAGGTCGTAGCATTGAATGTAGCCAGTCCTGCACGGTGTCCAACCTAGGCAATGCTCTGTGAGCTCCTGTAGCTTGGACTGCAGACTGATACATTGTAGCACGCTGTAGCAGAAAGATTTGCTTTGCAGCTGATGTGTTTCGCTCACAGAGCGTTGTCTACAGGGGATACTACTTGTGGTCAGACGTACAGAGCGCGTGCAGACGGGGATTTTAGTGTTAGTTTCCCCCTCACTGTAGCATTATGTATCTGTGACCTATTATCTCTGTCGTATGGTTTGTCACATAAGTGATATGTGGGTGTCGCTGAGCTCACCCCGCACTGCGGACACTTTGCCGCTGCTTCTCATAACCTTCATTCTTTTGTTTTTCTAATGAAGAACATTTTTATTAAACCTCTTAAAGGGACCGTAAAAAAATGCACAAAAAAGCAGCAAAATTCGCAGCTTCTTTACTGCCAAGAGATCAGAATTTGCTGCCAAAAAAGCACCAAATCGCAGTAAAAACGCCCTGTGTGAATGTGCGCGGACCCTAGGCCGGGAAGTAGCTTCAAGCGTCTTGGTAATTTACCCGACGGGGTGAAGTCTTCAAGATTCATCCCTCACCCGCTCCAAAATCGGGGTACTAGCGCAATGAGGGGATAGGACTTTCCCACTATATCGTCCAGAAAATCCCAAGCGTGAACCCTGAGAGCAAACTCACTCCGTTAGCCATACGGGTGAGCCGGACCCGATTAGCTTCACACTATAGGGTCCACACAGTGAGAAGGTGCCACAGAAAAGGCCACAGGCTAACAAGCAACTCCAAGGGCACAGATCCACGCGTGCTCCCTCCCTGCTGCAGCGGGGCTCAGAACTCTGGTTTACAAGCTGTCGGTGTCAGTATTCTTGGACTGAGTGAGTACGCAGAAAACCCTTCCTTTTCCCAACGGCACCCCACCTCCTGCACCAACACCGGGCCCCAGGGCACAAACCCCCTACCCATGGAGGGGTTAAACACCTTGCTGCAGTACCATCGCCACCGGGCTCCCCCTTTGCCCAACAGCAGCAGTGGTACTCCACCTTACCACGCACCGTGGGTGGCGTCACGAAGTTCTAACTCCCCTGTACATACTCCCCCTTTTCAAACTCGAGTGTACGCACGAACCCCCAGGTCCGGACACCCCTCGAACCACCGCGGTTCCAGATCTGAGCGGCTCGGCCGCTGGCACGGTACATAAACATAGCCTAAAGCGGGCTTTACACGCAACGGCATATCTAACGATATGTCGTCGGGGTCACGGAATTCTTGATGCACATCCGGCGTCGTTAGTGACGTCGTTGCGTGTAACAGCTCTGATCAAAAGTACTCACCTTATCGTTGATTGTTGACACATCGTTCAGTTTTCAAAATCTCGTTTGCCGTTCTGGACGTAGGTTGTTCGTCGCTCCTGAGGCAGCACACATCGCTACGTGTGACACCCCGGGAACGACGAACAACAGCTTACCTGCGTCCTCTGGCAACGAGGTGGGCGTGTCGATATTGCGGCTGCTCTCCGCCCCTCTGCTTCTATTGGACGCCTGTCGTGTGACGTGGCTGTGACGCTGCAAGAAACTCCCCCTTAGAAAAGAGGTGGTTCGCCGGCCACGGCGACATCGCTGGGAAGGTAAGTCTGTATGACGGGTAATAGCGATATTGTGCACCACGGGCAGCGATTTGCCCGTGATGCAGAACAAACGACGGGGGCGAGTGCTTTCACGAGCGGCATCGCTAGCGATGTCGCTGCATGTAAAGCAGCCTTTAGTCTCTATCTGTTTCCTCATAGAGTGACACGACACATAATCCTGATTGTCTACATACTGATTGTCTACATACAGTAAAAGAGGAGAATGATGAAAGAAAATAAGAGAAAGACATGACAACGGGACCTGACTGCACTGGGTTTTGTGTTGTCTGTAACCATGGAGACACATCAATCTGCATATGAGCTGCAACGAGGAAAAAGTATGGGGCTACACAACTCTTTAAGGGGTTCTTTTACTTTTGTTTCATCTATGCGTTATCTCACACTATCAAAGAGGAGGCATGTGATGGTGTGATATTGTGGGTTGTGTATCATTTTGTGTAGGTTCGTATTTTAGGCGTGGTTCTCTGTCCATTCTATGTATTATTTGTCCTTTCATCAGGTTAATAACCCCCTGCAGTGCTTCTGTCCCCAGCTCTGGGGGGAGGGGGGCCTGGAATCTACCCAAACTATCTGCTTACCTGGAGGATTATTCAGCCTGGCTGAGAAGGAGAAGAGAAAAGCAGGAAGAGTTATCCTCTGTGGGAGAAGCTGAGGCTCTCCAGAGACACCTAGACATTTATCACTTACTGGACTGTATCCGTGTTCCTGGACTATTTTACCCTCTGTGTGGTGGATTATTTTATGGACCTTCTGGATTGCATGGAATAAATGTTCTTTGGATTGCTCACTTATCTCTCGCTCTGTTGATTGTGTGATATCGGAGAAGGACCCCGTGACACAGCTAAAGGAGACTTGATAATTTACACAGTGTGATAATCCATCACATTGTAATGTTAACGATCGTTCCCAATAATTATGTCGTGCGTTACCATCACAACATTCATTGATTAACCATTCCCCTATGAAACCAATTTTCATTTTTGCATTTTCCTCTCCTTTTCTAAATAGCCGGAATTATTAATTATTTTTTAATTTTTGCACTGATAGACATATAAAGGTTTGTTTTTTGTGTGACAAGATGTAGTTTTAAATTACACCATTCATTGTACCATATTTATTATTATTTAACAGCGTTCACTTCAATCTTGAGCCATGGCGCCTTGATGAACGAACACTTTGATGAAAAATCAATCTTGTGCAGCCTAGATAGGTCCAACAGGGTCTTTTCCACCTAAATAGGTCCATCAGGGGCTTCCCTGTCTAAATAGGTCCAACAGGGTATTCTCCACCTAGATAGGTCCACCAGGGTCTTCTCCACCTTAATAGGTCCATCAGGCTCTTCTCTGTCTAAATAGGTCCAGCAGGGTCTTCTCCATCTAGATAGGTCCACCAAGGTCTTCTCTGCCTAAATAGGTCCACCAGGGTCTTCTCCATCTAAATAGGTCCACCAGGGTCTTCTCTGCCATTATCTTGGTAGTATAAAGCCATCAAATTGCTGGTCTTCATCTTCAACTTGTTCCTTCTACTTTTATGACCATGATGTCCTTCTTCAGTAATTGCTCTTGTAACACCCGTATCGGCATCCCCGCACTGTCATGCCCCCCTTTCTCAGAGGGTGCGCCGGCACTCTCACCTTCCCTCCCTCACAACAGCCACTGCTCCATCCCCGGTCCCTGTTGTTGTTCCCTGTGACCTGGACACAGGCCTCCTAGGAGTGTAGATAGGGTGCGTGCGTGGACATGCCCCTTTTTGTTAAAGGTCCAGTATGCCCTAACCTGGAACTGCCTCTCATCCCATGGCTGAGAGGCATCAGGTATTTATGGTACCTTCCCTTAAAGGGAGGTGCCTGAGCAACAAGTTCTATGCATTGCTAGTTCTCAGGTCCCTTTGTGCTGCCGCTGCTGCTGTTAGTGATATGTGTGCTATTGTTGATTCCTGTCTGTTTTTCAGTGCATATCAAGTTCACTGCTGCTGCAACTATTCACACTGCCCAGCTGGGAGCTACAGGCTATTAATAGCAGCTGTCACTGGTTGCTATAGGAACAAAATAAACTGTTAGTATAAGAAGCTTATGTGGGAGGTAATAAGATGTCGTGGGGAGACGGATAGAGAGAGACAGAAAAAGACAGACCGACAGACAGAGACAGACGGGCAAAGCGACGAACCTGGAAAGAGACAGACCTGGAAAGAGACAGACCTGGAAAAGAGACAGACCTGGAAAGAGACAGACCTGGAAAGAGACAGACCTGGAAAGAGACAGACCTGGAAAGAGACAGACGGGGAAAGAGACAGACGGGGAAAGAGACAGACGGGGAAAGAGACAGACAGAAACACACACACATAGAGACAGACACAGAGATAGAGACAGACTGATACAAATACAGACAGAGACATAGACAGAGACATAGACACAGACAGACAGACAGAGAAACAGACAGAGAAACAGACAGACAGCGACACACAGACAGAGACTGGGAGAGAGACAGAGAGACAGTTACTATCATATATATATATATATATATATATATAATATATAATATATATATATATATATAATATATATTCTATGTGTGTGTGTGTATATATATATATATATATATATAATATAAAATTTCTTTATTGTCAAAGGGGATATTCTGGACTGTTTTAAAAAAGAAAAAAAAAAACCCGTCACACGTACTTACCTTCCGGACGACCTCGCTGTGGGCGACGAACATCCACTTCCTGAAGTGGGAGGGACGTTCAGCGTCACAGCGACGTCACACTGCAGCCGGTCAATAGAAGCGGAGGGGCGGAGATGAGCGGGACGTAAACATCCCTCCTACCTTCTTCCTTCCGCATAGCCGGTGGGAGCCGCGGGACGCAGGTAAGCTGTGTTCATCGTTCCCGTGGTGTCACACGGAGCAACGTGTGATGCCACGGAAACGATGAACAACCGGCGCGATTTTAATTAAACAATTTTATGAAACCTAGCGACGAGTACACGACTCACGATTTGTGAGCGATACTGCGTCGCTAGTAGGTGTCATACGAGACGACATCGTGTACGATGCCGGATGTGCGTCACGAAAACCGTGACCCCGACGATGAATCGCACGATCGGTCGTCTCGTGTAAAGCCCGCTTAACTGTCTCTTGTGGCCAGCGCGATTCTTCGCCGGAACCAGAGGGGTCACAGACGGCTCATACCGGCGATTCAGCTTCTTCCGCTGACGTCGCAATAATAGAGCAGCGACTTCGCATCCGCCCTGCTCTGTAGATGAGGCGACACAGCCGACGTCATGCTGATTGACAGCCGATGTCCTGCTGATTGACAGCCGATGTCCTGCTGATTGACAGCCAATGTACTGCTGATTGACAGCCGACGTCATGCTGATTGACAGCTGATGTCATGCTGATGGACAGCCGGCTTCCCCAGTCAGGCAGCAGCATGACGTTGTCAATCTCACCCCATCTACAGAGTAGAGCGGAAAAGAAGTCTCCGCTCTCCTGACATAGCCATTGTATCGCCAGTAGGAGGTGGCACAGCCAAAGAACACCGCTGGGCACAACAGGTAGGTGGGTAAACACTACCTGCCTATTAGTGCTTAGGCACTTTTTTTTTTCTTTTAAAGTCCCGGATATCCCCATTGAGTGGAAAAAAGGGGAGTGACATAAATTTTTAATAGCAGGAGGCGAGTGTGATGCGAGTGTTCCTGCGACTGAGCTCCGACTGTGCGAGCGAACCCCAGCTGCGGGGGGCGAGCCGGCTCTGAGGAGGGGCGGTCCAGTGCTGAGGAGGGGAGGGCCGGTGCTGAGGAGGGGAGGGCCAGTGCTACAGAAGGGAGGGAGGGATTTTTCTCCCTCTCTCCTCCGTAGCCGGCTATTGCCATTCTCGCCCTGCACTCGCGGTACAACGGTGTAATGCGAGTGCAGGGCGATTTTTCTCTCGCCCAATACACTTGAATGGGTGCGAGAGAAAGAGTCTCACATTCCCCCCGCAGCATGCTGCGATTGTTTTCTCAGCCCTTATCGGACCGAGAAAACAATCACTCATGTGCGCTGACACACAGGCTAGAATTGGACTAAGTGGAATGCGGTTTTTTTTTTTTTTTTTTTCCCCCCACCACTCGCACCACTTTTCTCTCCGTGTGGCTTAGGCCTTACTATATACAGCAATACCATAGCTTTTCAGTCTATAGTAAAAATGACAGTCTCCTATTTTTTTTTTGCTGTGTTTTTATGTAAATTAAAAGCTGCTTTGAGCAGCACCAGCAAAATCTCCTGCGCACGCTTATTTTTTTTCCCCCTGACCGTATTGGAAAACTCCAGCACTTTTTTTTAAATCTGCAGAATGATAATTTATTTTGTGTTTATGCAGCATTTTGTCACCCATAGAAGGCAATGAGGAAGTGAAAAAATGCTGCATATAGCAATACAGTGTTTTTTAAGCAGATTTGGTAAATAAAACTAACTTTATTAAACAAGAACTGTAGACAAAGCATATGTGTAATCGCACACTGGCGCAGGGTGGTAGTTTTGGAGAGGGATTGACTCTGGATGCACACTACATGAAAATATGGTCTTGGCTGGGTATATAAACTTGTGTTGTGTGGGCAGTCCACTTGTTCAGTTTCAACAACCCTTCACTAGTGATCGGCAGACACGCAGATACCCAAGATCGGCGGATCTAACCAAATTAAAAAATATATAAATGTAAAGCCAACAGCTGGGGGCTGGTATTCTCAGGGTCGGGAGGTCCATGCTTATTGGCCCCCCAGCCTAAAAATAGCAGCCTCCAGCTGCCCAGAATTGTCATATCTACTAGATGCGACAATGTCAGAACTTTACCCGGCTCTCCCCGATTGCCCTGGTGCTGTGACAATCGGGGTAATATGGGGTTCATCGCAGCTCACAGCTGCTACTAATCTCTGGAATAGTAATGAGAGGCATCTATGCGAACTATTCCACCGCCATTACTAATCTGTAAGTGAAAAGAAATAAACACAAAAACTAAAACACCAAAAAAATCTGCACGCCGATTTTTAAAATTAATTATTTAAATAATTTTAAAAATCTGCATGTCGTGCATCATGTTTTTATACACAGCCATGATAAGCACATTGCAGCCTGTAGCCATATGCTTTATCTGTGCTGGGTATCATAATATGGGGGGACCCGTCACCCTACACTTATTTATTTATTTTTATACCAATAGGCCCGCAGACATAGTCTGTGATTGAAGTCATTCAGACACGCTGTCACAGAGGTTGGGGCAGCCAATCACAGACGCCAGGACTGCCTGGTAGGTGGGGAAAGCAGTGCATATGCATGAAGGTAAATGAGCAGCCCCAGAAGTAGAATGAGCAGTCCGGGAAGGAGACAAATGAGTATAGCGCACCTCCTTTATTCCTATTTTCTTTATTTTTCCTTTATTTATTTTATTACCTGAGTTGCCGGACTCGGATCGTTACCCAGAATTCCCTGAGAACTCTGAGTCTGGCGCTCTGGTACTTCTGGACCCGGCGGATGCCGACTTTTACAGTCCAGGTCCACTCATTACTACTCCTCACTCAATGGTTCTTCCATAACAACTTTTACACACAAAATATTGAGCACATAAATTCCATGTTGTTACAGTTTTACAACACATCCTCAGACACATTTCCAGCTCCCCCTGGATTGTTACCGATCTTACTGGTTCTGTGAGTCCCAGCACAACCCAGTGTCACGTATGTGTCTGGACCTTCAGGTGCTGCTGCTGGGACCAGGTGCAGAAGGGCCCAGCGATTGTCCAGATGTTAATGGATGCTGTCCCTTTAACACTAGAACTACTGAGGTAGTCATTTTGACTACTTCGCAGTATGTATTTCTCCTCTGTGACTACGAGTCCAGTAGTTCTAGTGTTAAGGGCTTGATTTAGGGTTTTTTTCTGTTCCTTGCCAGGTTGGAGGAGCCTTTCCTCCAGCTGGTAGTTAAGGGCCTTTATAACCTGGGGCCTCTAACATCTCCACTGCGGGTTATACTCTTCACTTGGAGAAGTTGCTTGCTCAGGAGTGCAGGTGGCTTCAGACCACTGTTGCTGTTTATTCTGAAGATTCCCTCTCAAGAGAAGTTGTTGTTTTTCCTTTTTCCACTTTTGCTGTTTATTTTTGTGTTTATTTTTCCTTCCCGTGGAATGGTGGGTGGTGGTATTTAATCCTCTGGCTAGGAAACAGGGGCACGTTGGCGGGCCACACCTCCTAACCCTTATAGGTACCGTGGTTTGAGGGCAAGTGCAGGGCCCCCCAGTGTCAGGGTCAGCGCAGGAGCCCCTGGTTACCCCCCCTCTTTGTGTTTCAGCCTCCCTTATTCCCAGGAGTCCACTTGCTGGGTGTCCCTCCCCACACCCAGCGTGACACCCAGCTCTACAGTCCAATCCGTGACAGTCACTTTCCCTTTCCTAGGCTCCATGTCACTTCTCCTCATAGAAGAGTGGATAAAGGTTTTGCCAGCAGTGTCAAGAGTAGAGCTTTATGTTCTCAAATGCTTGGGAAGACTCCGCCTGGGAAAATCGACTCCGTTCACAGACCAGTCCGTCTTGACCCATTACCTTTTTAAAGGCCCGTACTCTGGAGCCTTCTGCCTGTAGCCACTTCATTAGGATGTCGGTCTCTAGCCTCAGCGCTATCGTGATTTGTTCTTCTTTATACTTTTGCTGCCACAAGTCACCCACTGCATGCGGCCTCAATGACCTACAGATTATACGTAATTTCCTGTCACACAAGCAAATAGACTTTTTCCCTATGAACTAACCTCTCCCAACTTGGGCTAGCTCCAACCAGAGGCGTAGCAAAGGGGGGGGGGGGCGGTCTTCCCTAGGCGACACGTGTCAGGGGGCTGGCGTTTTGGGGGTAAAAAATAAAAAATAGAAAAACATAGAAGAAATAATAATTGTTGATTAACCCCTTAACGACCCATGACATACTGGGTACATCATGGTGACCTGGTACTTAACGACCCATGACGTCATGGCAAAAATCGTGGCCCCGGTAGCTGCAATCGGTGAGCAGAAACCTTAGATTCGGGGAGGAGGGGACCTCTGGCTGACCTCAGGAGGGGTGGTGTCTCCCCCCCCCAGACCTACGGAGGCTGTGATTGGCTGACGAACGCCGTTCAGCCAATCACGGCCACTGTGATATTTTAGCCATTGAAAATGGCTGAAACATTGAAATCCAGCCATGATCAGTGCAGCTGTAGCACTGATCATTGGCTGGAGCTGGGTGAACTTTGTTTCACCCGCCCCCAGCTCTGATTGGAGAGACCGGCCTTGTGACCGATTTCTCCAATCACCTTGGATCTGGGGCCGGTGACCTGTAGGTGACCACTCCCCTCAGCTTCACTTCATCCGTGAAAGCTGAGGAGAGTGATCCCTGCAAGTGCCATTTGGTAAGTGCCCCCGATTCACCGTTGCCACTGATCAGCCCCCGATCCACTGCTGCCCCTGCCACTGCCCCCTTTCAGCCGCGCCGCAGCAGCAGTAGTCACCGCCCCGATCCACTGCCGCTACTGAACTGATCTGCCACCGCCCTTCTCCATTTGCTCCCCCCCTGCATCCACCACCGCTCTCCCCATCAGCCGCTGCCCCCCTTCATACACCAATACTCTCCCCATCAGCCGCTGCCCCCCTTCATACGCCACTACTCTCCCCATCAGCCGCTGCCCCCCTTCATACGCCACTACTCTCCCCATCAGCCGCTGCCCCCCTTCATATGCCACCCAATGCCCAAGATACCCAAGTTATATATATTCTGGATTATCGACGGCCAAAGGAGGGGGGCGGCAAATTTGACGACCGCCCCCGACGGCAAAAGCAGTTGCTACGCCACTGACTCCAACACTTAACTATTTCCTACCCTACAGTCCGGCAGCCACCTATAACACTGCTGGACATTACACAATACATTACAATTCACATATCATATGACATTACAACAACGCAAATAATGTCTTCAGCAAAAGGAAAGTGACAGCAATCAGTTCCCTACAAAATCTGAACCCAAAAAATGCTGCAAAAAATGCTATAAAAACCACCACGAAAACGCAGCAAAACAAACATTTTTATTTTTTACCGCCAATCAAATAAGTTTTTACTGCAGAAATAAACACAACAAAAACACTACAAGTGAACATCTCCTAAGGGCTTACACCAGCAAGTAATCATATGAACGGTGTGATCGTAGCTCAAGACTGGCAAACAACGTCAGACAAGTGTTTATGAATGAATGATGAATAAAGTAGCTGACTAAAGCTCGTTACTTCCATGCACCGTAATCAGAAGATAATTTGAAGTGTAGGTTCAATGTTCAAATCCCAACGTTCAAATTTACAAAGCATGAATTCATAAAGTATTGCACAAACATTTCAGATCTGGATTCGAACCCCTGAATCTATGCTTTGTGGTCGGCTTCTCTGTGCGCGGGACCACAGCAGATGCACCTGTCCTTTTGGGTGTTTAGATTCTTGCTTTAGCTCTTTTAGAGTAACATGTATATTCATTTACTCATTTTTTTGCCCATTCACTTTTTGGGTGGGGCTTTAAATACTTTCCTCCTGTTCTGTGGTCTCCACACTTCATCGTATGTTTGTTGTCAGTAAGTAGGCAGCATATTCTTCAGCAATATTCACCTTCTCTAGTATTTTGTTGTTATTTTTACTCCCTCTGGGATCACTTTCTACTTCAGTATACCTTCCCTTCTGTAGGTAATTTGCTCTCTGCTCTGCTCTCCACTTGTTTAGGTGGAACGTGAAGTGCTTGATGGCTGATCAGGGAGCATAGGCCCAAGGTGCCATGGTTTAGTCTGTGGTCAGGGCTCTTCCGACTCTCACAGGAACCACTAGTGACTGCAGGGTTGGGATCTCCAGTCTGTACAGGAACCGGCAGGGCCAGTTGCAGGTTTATAGTGTGTAACCTTTATCATTTGTGAGTTGCATCATAACCTTACCGCCATCCCACTCCATGTTTCTGTGCTGAGAAGCCATCATGACCGCTGTGGGTGCCCTGGTTACACTATTATGGTCCTTATCCTTGGAGGTGCAGATATTAAGTGGCATCAGCATGTGTCATCTGCCGCTACAGAGGTTTTACTTCACCCAAAACCATCTTCTGAGCCTAAGGTTAATTTTACCGGAGAGTTTCGATGAGCACCGAAGTAAGTTTTCCATCTTTCTTTGTTCGTGTAAGTTGTATTTTGTCAACCGGAGGAGAGAGTCAACGTCTGGGTATTACTTTGTTGTTGTTCCTTGGAGACCCTCAGGCCCGGGCATTTTTTTTGCTTAAGGACTGGCCCATTTTTTTTTTCAGTTAATGCATTTTCCTCTGCTCTGGGGCTCATTTACAACAAACTGGATAAAGTTGCAGTCGCTGAATCAATGATTCACAGGTTGACCTCCTGGAATGATCCAGCTCTCCGCAGTCCAGTCTACCTGGGTCTTTCTAGTCAGATATGAGATTACGAGATCCAATGGTTTATAATGCCTACCTGTTGTCCTTGGAAGAAGACATGTCACTGACTGCGTTTGGACAGACATTTTAGGGATAAAAGCACTTTTGAGGGTGTTTCAGTGACTTCTCCCTGTCTTGCTATTAAGGCAGGAGAACCCATTCAAATTGGGGCTTGCAAAGACTCCAAGGAGGGAGTTGATCCTGGAACAGCTGCTCATTTCTGTCTATACTGCAGTCAAATGGGCCATGTAGTGAATCAGTGTTTCAGATACAATAATGAATTTCTTAAGGGTATAGAGAAAAAGAAATCGTTAATATGCAAGGACACTGATCCTAAAGGTTTGACGTTATCATGTATGCTACTAGTTTCTTTCTACAAGTGACTTTGGTAACTAAATCTGGTGATATAACTACCTCTGCATTTATAGATTCAGGCTCTGCCCTGGATTTTGACAGTGATTTTGCTATCGAGTGTGGGTACACAGTTTCTACTCTTACGCAAAGCCATGTTACTTCTAAGGATGAGAATATGTGCATATGATTGGGAGCGTTACACACAGAATCTATTTCATTCATGGTGTTTCCTTCCATACCAGAAAAAATTGTGTTGGGTCTGCCCTGGTTAGTGAAACACAATCCAACCATCAATTGGAAGATTCGCGAGGTGATGTATTTGAGAAATTTTAGTTTTCCAATTGCTTATCTAAATCCCTGGCATGCATAAGATTTCTTCTTTCAGATTTTATTCAGGATTTTGAGGATGTTTTTCTGAGATGGAATTTGAAGTTCTTCCCCCGCACAGATCATATGATTGTGCTATTGAATTCATACGAAGGGCCAAATTTCCTAAATCTCATCTGTTTTTCCTCTCTCTTCCTGAAAGAGATGCCCTGAAGGAGTACATTCAAAAGAGTCTCTCCAAGGGTCACATAAGGCCTTCTGTTGCGGGCGGATGGACGCGCTCGCCACGCTCGGGTCCGGGGCTTCTGCTGCTGCTGCTCGGTGGCCCGAGTGGTGGGCCGGACCCGGGGACTCGAGCAGCGCTCCTCACCCGTGAGTGAAAAGGGGGTGGTTTGTTTGGGGAGAGAGTTCGTGACGCCACCCACGGGACGTGGTGATGATGGCACCACCGCTGCTGGTGACAGGGATCCCGGGAGCGATGGTAGGGAGCAGCTAGGATGTTGTCCCCTCCGTGGGTAGGAATTGGTGTTCCCGGGGCCCGTTGATGATGCGAGGAGGCTGGATGGCTGGGGTGCAGGGTTGCAGGAGCAGCGCGTCGCGATGCTGGATGGCACTGTTGTACTCACTCAGACAGAAAGTCACAAAGTCTCTGGTAAACCAAACGGCCGGATGGACGGGTCCCGCAGCCGGCTGCTGTGTCTTTGCTCTCCCCGGAAGGCTGATGGTGGCTGTCTTTCCCTGCAACTGTGTAGAATGTGTCGACTCCGATGGTTTCCCAACGGTAGTCCGCTCCCCGGCGTATTGGTACCATAGGAGCCCTTTTGCCCGCAGGCGCTGGCCCTTGGATCTCTAGCCTGTGGCGGTGACTGTATATCCTCACGGTGTGGACTGTTGCCTTCTGGCGGGACTTGGTTGTTAGGAAACCCCTGGGGTTCCTGTCACACTCGGATTTGACCGTTGTCGGCGGCTCCAAGCCTAGTCGGGGTCCAATGGCCCTGCCTGTGTGCTTAGCTTCACTCCGCTCCCCGGTTCGGTACCGGTGGGCCACCGCCCAACCCCGGTCCTACGGTTCCGCAGAGATCCGCTAACTCCTGCAGACTGCCACCACCGTCTGCCGACCTTGCTGACTGTGCCTGGGCTCCAACCCAGATACTTGCAGTTTCTGACCTCTCACTTTCACCTCCAAAACGAATCTGACTCTTTTCCCGCCTCCAGGCCTGTGAACTTCTCGGTGGGTGGGGCCAACCACCTGGCTCCACCCCACCTGGTGTGGACATCAGACCCTGGAGGTAGGCAACAAGGATTTTTGGTTGACTGGTGTAAACTATCCAGGGGAGGGGGTGTGCGTGTTGTTATGTCTGTGACTACCTGGCTAGTCCAGGACGTCACACTTCCACTTCACCAGTCGCCATGGGATATTTCTTTAAGAAAAAAGATGTTGGCTTGTGTCCTTTGTTGGATTTTAGAGAGATTAATAAGATTACAGTATGTAATCCATACCCACTACTTCTTATTCTTGATCTGTTTACTAAACTAGTGGGGCCAAGTGGTTTTCTAAACTGGATCTGAGAGGAGCATATAACCTCATATGTGTTCTCCATGGTGATGTGTGGAAGACTGCCTTCAATACACCCAAGGGTCATTTTGAAAGTTTGCCCAGGGGCATAACGACCGCGGTCGCAGAAGTCGCCACTGCTTCTGGGCCCTGGGGTGCATGGGGCCCGCTGGCCACAGCCACTGATTCAGATGGATGTGTGTCCGCGGGCATGCATCCAGTTGAAATACATGGCAGCACAGAGACCTGTTGGGTCCCTGCACTGTGATGTGCCTGCTACAGATAAAGGCCATGAATATTCATTGCTCCCCATGCACACGATCCTGCATATGGGGAGCAGAGAATATGCTGACAGCTGCCGGTGCTGTAAATGGCCACACATGACACTAATGTCATGTGCTGCGCTGCTTACATGCTGGTCAGTTTCCAGCATGCTTACGTCGCAAGAGAACACCGGGGGAGCGCAGGGTAGGGGAGTACAATTGTTCATTATTATTGTTTTATTTTATTTTTTTTACTGTGTTTGGCGCAGTGGGGGCTGCATGCCAGTATTGAGGGCTATATACCAGGATGAGGTGACTATATACCAGGATGAGGGGGCTATATTCAAGTATGGGGCGCTATATACCAGGACGGGGGGCTTTATACTATAATGGAGACATGCTTGTGACATATACCAGGATGAGGCTATATACCAAGATGGAGACATGATGGGGCCATATAAACCATGATGGGAACATATATACTAAGATGGAGCCATGATGGGAACATATATACCAGGATGATGCCATGATGGGAATATTTGCAGTGATATACTTGGATGATATCTTGACTTAAGTTCTAGTGAGTAACATTGGGAGAATGTCTCTGGTTCATCGTTACAACAATTTATTTGCCAAACTAGAGGTGTCAATTTGAGGTACAGCAGAGTCTGTTTTTGGATCATTTGGTTTCTACTAAAGGTTATCAGATGGACCTTGTTAAGGTACAGGCCGTCCTTGATTGGGTACAACCAACTAATCTCAAAGCATTACAGAGGTTCTTATTTTTCGCTAATTACTACCGTAAGTTAATTAAGAACTTCTCTGTCATAGTCAAACCTTTTACTGATATTGTAGCGCCCCTGAGACTAGTCACTACAGGGTATATAATTATATCCTCCCCGGGCAGGAAGATGTTAATATGGTAAGTTTATACACATCTCACACTACCATACAGCAGGGAGAAGCAGTCACTAGGAAAGGGTTAACAATGTTTCTACAAACACAGTCAGGAAGTGACTCAACCAGTTCGTAGCAGACCCAGGTTGCCATAGGAACTTGCAAAAGTGGGGGCATGAGCAGTTAGGTGTAGAGAACATTGCAGTTTCACTTTTAGCAAGGCAGAACAAGCTTGGACATGAGACAGAGCAGACGCACGGTATGTAGCTCCCTGAAGAGAGGCGTCAGGCCTTCAGGGAGGCAGAACAGAGCTGTCTGGATGTAACACCGAACAGAAAGCACAACCAAGCTGGGGCCAGTGACACCTAGAGAGACGGGACCCGGCACTTGTAATCGTGGACTAAAAGGGGAGCAGTCGCCAGAGCACTGGACTGAGCACAGGAGAAGTACAGAGCTCCAGTTCGGGTGGCCGCGGTGCGGCAGCAGAGAGGAAGCCTGGGGAGATGGGACAGAGGTCCGACCCACGAGAGGTCCAGGCTGCCAGGGGAGAGTACAGAGTTGTGCATGGAGGAGAAAGGCCACAGATTACCAAACCGGATCCAGCCTCTGACCTGCCCAGGAAGTGATCGGAGTATCTGATAGCAAGGACCAGCACCCCGGGTGCGATACCACCTGAGCCAGTAAATAAAGTGACTGGAACCCGCACCTGGTGACTCTGTGAGTAACTGCCGCCGCCCTGCGCTCCAGCGCTCCCGTGGACTGCCGCCCCCGTTCTCACCAACCTCCCGGGGTACCCCACTCCACCCGTGGGGAGCGATACCATCCCGGCTGCACATACAGTACAGACCAAATGTTTGGATACACCTTCTCATTCAAAGAGTTTTCTTTATTTTCATGATTGTAGATTCACATTGAAGGCATCAAAACTATTAATTACCACATGTGGAATGAAATACTTAACAAAAAAGTGTGAAACAACTGATAATATGTCTTATATTCTAGGCTCTTCACAGTGGCCACCTTTTGCTTTGATTACTGCTTTGCACACTCTTGGCATTCTCTTGATGAGCTTCAAGAGGTAGTCACCGGAAATGGTTTTCCAACAGTGTTGAAGGAGTTCCCAGAGATGCTTAGCACTTGTTGGCCCTTTTGCCTTCACTCTGCGGTCCAGCTCACCCTAAACCATCTCGATTGGGTTCAGGTCTGGTGACTGTGGAGACCGGGTCATCTGGCGTAGCATCCCATCACTCTCCTTCTTAGTCACATAGCCCTTACACAGCCTGGAGGTGTGTTTGGGGTCATTGTCCTGTTGAAAAATAAATGATGGTCCAACAAAACGCAAACCGGATGGAATAGCACGCCGCTGCAAGATGCTGTGGTAGCCATGCTGGTTCTGTATGCCTTCAATTTTGAATAAATCCCCAACAGTGTCACCAGCAAAGCACCCCCACACCATCACACCTCCTCCTCCATGCTTCACGGTGGGAACCAGCCATGTAGAGTCCATCCGTTCACCTTTTCTACAAAGACACGGTGGTTGGATCCAAAGATCTCAAATTTGGACTCATCAGACCAAAGCACAGATTTCCACTGGTCTAATGTCCATTCCTTGTGTTCTTTAGCCCAAACACGTCTCTTCTGCTTGTTCCTGTCCTTAGCAGTGGTTTCCTAGCAGCTATTTTACCATGAAGGCCTGCTGCACAAAGTCTCCTCTTAACAGTTGTTCTAGAGATGAGACAGTGTGTCCAAACTTTTGGTCTGTACTGTAACACCTGCCCCGGTGAGTGACTGTGCAGCGGCGGCTTGTTCCTGGCCGCATACCACGTGTGACGCTGCGAAGCATTCCCATTCCCCTTCCAGTACTGTCCCTGGGAGAGGACTAGTGTCAGGAAGGATCAGTGGCTGAGGAGGCAAAGACCCCAGTCACTACTGCAACCGGTAACACGCTTCCCAGGGGCCTGTCACCCTCATTCCATCCCCTTCTGTACTGTTTGTTTGCTGTTCTTGTTTAACATGTAGCCGACAGGGTCACGAAGCCGTGTCAGGCCAGTCACAGCTACCCCAAGGAACCACTGGCCCAGTGACCGAGTACCCTAAGGCACTGTCTGTGGTACGCTACAATTTGGCGCTGCGAGCAGGGTGATCGTGCCCGCAACCACGGGTACTTCGTGCCTTAAAGAACTTTTCATCTGGTGGCACAAACCGAAGTTTAATGTTGTGTGCTTTATGGACTGTACAAGAACTGTTTACCCGCCGTTGACCATCTTGGAGCGGGCAGGAAGAAGGGGCGTGCCATCGTGGGCGGAGCCCAGAAAGGGCGCGAGAGACAGCCCCACTCCCAGAAAGACTTGTCGTTCCAGAACGTTTAAGGACTTGTTTTCAAAGTTGTTTGATTCATGCAAATATTTATTTTTCCTTTCTTTTCTTCTGCTTCTTCTTTTCCATCCTGCTTCTTTCTTTCTTTCCTTTACTTAGTCCCAGTAAAAGTGGACATGTTAATTGTTTATATATAACATTTTTGCGGTGTAATTTTCCTTGCAGCCCCGGAGTGCTGCGTTTCGCTCTGGGGGAATGTTGCACCCTTGAGACTGGTCGCTACAGGGTATATCGTTATATCCTCCCTGGGCAGGAAGATGTTAATCTGGTAAGTTTACACACACCTCACATCACCATACAGCAGGGAGAAGCAGTCACTAGGAAAGGGTTAACAATGTTTCTACAAACACAGTCAGGAAGTGACTCAGCCAGTTCCTAGCAGACCCAGGTTGCCATAGCAACTTGCAAAAGTGGGGGCATGAGCAGTTAGGAGTAGAGAACATTGCAGTTTCACTTTAAGCAAGGCAGAACAAGCTTGGACATGAGACAGAGCAGACGCACGGTGTGTAGCTCCCTGAAGGGAGGCTGTCAGGCCTTCAGGGAGGTAGAACAGAGCTGTCTGGACGTAACACCGAACAGACAACACAACCAAGCTGGGACCAGTAACACCTAGAGAGACGGGACCCGGCACTTGTAATCATGGACTAAAAGGGGAGCAGCTGCCAGAGCACGGAACTGAGCACAGGAGAGGTACAGAGCCGCAGTTTGGGTGGCCGCGGCGCGGCAGCAGAGAGGAAGCCTGGGGAGATGGGACAGAGTTCCGACCCACGAGAGGCCCAGGCTGCCAGGGGAGAGTACAGAGTTGTGCATGGAGGAGAAAGGCCACAGATTACCAAACCAGATCCAGCCTCTGACCTGCCCGGGAAGCGACCAGAGTCTCTGATGGCGAGGACCAGCACCCCGGGTGCGATACCACCTGAGCCAGTGAATAAAGTGACTGGAACCCGCACCTGGTGACTCCGTGGGTAACTGCCGCCGCCCTGTGCTCCGGCGCTCCCATGGACTGCCGCCCCCGTTCTCACAAACCTCCCGGGGTACCCCGCTCCACCCGTGGGGAGCGATACCATCCCAGCTGCACATAACACCTGCCCCGGAGAGAGACTGTGCAGCGGCGGCTAGTTCCTGGCCGCATACTGCGAAGCATCCCCATTCCCCATCCAGTACTGCCCCTGGAAGAGGACTAGTGTCAGGAAGGGTCAGCAGTGGAGAAGGCCAAGACCCCAGTCACCACTGCAACCGGTGACACGCTTCCCAGGGGCCTGTCACCCTCATTCCATCCCCATCTGAACTGTTTGTTTGCTGTTCTTGTTTAACATGTAGCCGACGGGGTCACGGAGCTGGGTCAGCTACCAGTCACAGCTACCCCAAGGAACCACTGGCCCGGTGACTAGTACCCTAAGGCCCTGTGGACACTTCAATATGACCAAGAAGGGGACTGAATTTTCCTTTTGGTCTACTGAGGCTGTTGATGACTTGTAGCTCTCAAGACAGCTTTTTCTAAAGCTCCAGTCCTCAATCAACCTAATGTCAATTTGTCTTTTGCAGTTGAGGTTGATGCCTCTTATGAGGGGTTGGGAGCTTTTCTTTCATGGAAGAAGGATGGTTACTATCATCCTTGTGCTTTTTTTTTCTTGGAAAAACTAACAAGCAGAGTCCAATTATGATATAGGCGATCGGGAACTCTTGGTTGTTAAGAGAGCTTTCAAGGAATAGAGGCTTTGGTTGGAGGGGGCTAGGCATAAAGCAATGGATTTTACTGATCACAAATTTTACTTTAT
The DNA here is from genome assembly GCF_048569485.1 of Anomaloglossus baeobatrachus. Taxonomy (NCBI): domain Eukaryota; kingdom Metazoa; phylum Chordata; class Amphibia; order Anura; family Aromobatidae; genus Anomaloglossus; species Anomaloglossus baeobatrachus. Next base: position 11,022,067 of record NC_134354.1, on the reverse strand, counting down.
GTTGACGACGCTAAATGCTTGAATACTAGAGTGGCTCGATGTGCTCTTATTTTTTCACTTGGTTTGATTTCTCTGTGACCCATCTCCCTGGTATTAGGAATGTCAAGACCGTTTCTTTGTCACATAGTTTTGTTCCAGAGTTGAGGGACGAAAATCCAGTCAAAATTCTTAGACTAGGGTGGTGGTGGGTCGTTTCACTCAGATAGCGCATTGTAGAGGCTCACTTGGGTGCACCAGACGGCTTGTCACCTGACAAAATGTTTGTGCCATAATTGTCTTATGCTGACTTTCTAAACAAAGTGCATGACTCTATGTTGGCCAGGCATCCTGGTTCCTCTGCCAACGGGAGAGCTGTTTCCAGCTTCTTTTGGTGGTAGAGTACTACAAAGGATGTTGACGAGTATGTCAGTTAGTGCAAAGTTTTTGCCAGATCTAAAGCCTCTCGTCAGGCTCCGGAAGGGTTTCTTTTGCCTAACGAGGTTCTATCTCAAACTTGGACTAATATGTCTATAGATTTTGTCACGGATTTGCCTAATTCTTGCAGTAATACTGTAGTAAGGGTAATGGAGAACATTTCCTTAACACCTACGGCCAAGAGTTTAGCAATAGGGATGATCGAATACCTCAATTATTCAGCTTCATGAATATTTTCCGAATATGTTGCCGCTATTAAACTATTCGCGAATATTCGATGCGCAGTGTAAGTCTATGGGAAACCCGAATAACAACTATTCGGAACTATTCGGGCTCAGTTTATGGCTAGCTTTTGGTGTAGCTTTTACTACAGTTTAGGAATTAAGTTTTCATTCTCTTCAGGTTATTTTTGTGAGACTAATGGTCAGACGGAGAGAATGAACGAAAAATTAGAACAATATCTAAGATGTTTTGTTACTTCTAATCAAGAGGACTGGTGGATTTTCTTCCCCTGGTTGAGTTCTCTCTCAATGGCCGCACCTCTATTGCTACCGGAACTTCGCCTTATTTTTTTTGTTGTTGGGGTTTTCATCAAGTTTTTGGAAAATTTTCTGGTTTGCACTTGGCGGTCCCAGTGGAGGAAAGATATTCTTCTCGTTTGATTAAGGTCTGGAGAGAAGTTGAAAAAGGTCTTTTGATAACTTGATCGGACCAAGGGAACTGCAAGCTCTAGGTGTAGGAAGGCTCCTGTCTGTAAGGTAGGAGATTTTGCGTGGCTATCCTCAAAAAATCTCCATCTAAAAGTTCCCCCAAGGAAATTTGCTCCTATATTTGTTGGTCCTGTAAGGTAATTAAAATCATTATACACAACACCATAGGAGATTTTTAATCAATGTTATTAACATAGTTGCTTTTTTCAAACCTAAAAACAATTTAGGAGTATGAGAAATAGGAAGTGGAAGAAAGAACAGTCATGTTGAGAGATACCACATCCGACCCACAGTAACCAGAAACCCCAGAAATAAAATTAGTAGGAATTCTAAATAAAATATTGAGGCAGGGAGAAAGAACACCAAACCACCCCAAAAAATGGTCATCTTATTTTACCGCCGATACCCCGACCCAACAAGCCCACATTTTATGGATAATATTTCTTAAAGGGTTCACTGCCATATAGTTTGGATACTTTCTTTAAGGCTACATTCACACATGCGTATTCCACGTTTAGTGCTTCGTTTTTTTTCACGGTCTTTCCTCTGTTGCGGAATTTTGTGCCTTGTTTTGGGTCAGAGTCCCACTTTGCCTTTGGGACTCTGCAGATTAAATGTATTCCCTTTCATTTGGAGAGGAGAGGGTTAATGCCAGGTTTACTTTCAGCAGCTCCTGACTCCTGGTCAGGGGATTCCGGTTTGGACCACTCCCAGGTTCTATATATACCCTCAAGGTCCACCAGAGGGTGCTGTTTATGTCCTATCATTTGGAAGCTGAGCCAGGAGGTGGAAGGAGCTGTGAAAGGAGCTCTCTCTCAGTTGCGCTTAGGTGTTTGCTGCAGCATTTTTAGGTGTGATTGTTTATTGTATGTTAGCTTCCCAGTAGTTTGTCTTCTTCCCCCTTTTATGTTGTTTACCCTAGTACACTTTAGTGGCTCCAACGAGAAGTTGTTTTGTTGTTACCCCTGTCTGTCCATTTTTGTTGGTGGGGTGCAGTCTCCTGTTTGTGCCCATTCCCCCCAGGTGGTGGGTTGTGGAGGGGGGTCATAACATCAGGGACAAGGACAGGAGATAGGGCATAGGTTGGAGGACCGGATCTCCCTACCATTAAGGGTACCTCCGGGTGTTAAGGATGGGGCCCCTATGCTCACCCTAGGGCCAGCATAGTCTTCCCTGGGTTCACCGGAGACTACCCATGACACCTTTCTTTCCTTGCACTGACCCATAGAGTTTCATTGAGCCATTCACACATCAGTTTTAAACATGGGTCTGTGAGTCTCAGAACATGTCCTATTGTCATCAGATTCTGCAGAATCAGATTTATGGGAATGTGTGAGACATGGATGAAATTAGGAAGACAGACATTATACTTCAGTGTCCATCCTCGTTTCATCCAAGAGTCAATGGACAAAAAAAGGTTCAGGAGAAACAAGTGATAAAAATTCTGAAGCAACTAGGATGGGACTAGGAAAATCACTTACAAAAAAAAATAATTAAAAATACTTTAAATAATGTTTGAATACTCTTCCTATTGATTTGAAAAGTTAATTCAAATTATACCATGGGAAAAAAGCAATGACATGGCTTGTGAGTTAATTTTAGACTTTGTCCCTTTCATGACCAACCGTCTCCTTATCCCTCAACCACATACTTATCACACTCTTGTAGACGCTACCACTTACAACATAAACCACTGACTCCAACTGTGGGTAATAAGGCCATAGCAAAGGTCACGTTTTGTGACGATCAGCGCTTTCCTGCCCCACATCATAAGGACACTTGATCGATTAATGGACGAGGCCATGACTGTTTCCACTACAGTCCCCAGACCTCAACGCAGTCGAATACTTGTGGGTAGAGTTGAAGAAAAAGCTGTACGAGGGGCTGCTGACAAGTCTTTGGCTTTATCTTGTTTTGTTTCTATGGTAACAAATGTTACATCACATGAATGCCTTATGTGTCTAATATAAAGTTTTGAAAATTTTGTGTTTGTTGCTTAATGGCAACAGTGTTCTACGCACACGGTAAAACAAGATGGCGGAGTCTAATGCGATATTTTCAACAACTGAGAGCAGAGGAGGGATAAAATTCTTGTTTCTGCAAGGAAAATTCGCAAAGGCTATTCATGGTGATACGTCGCAGACATTGGGGGATCAATGCCCTTCATATTACACAGGTAAGAACTGGTTTCCCAAATGTAAAACGGCCGACTTCAGTCCCAATGATGAGGAACGTCCTGGACGCCCGAGAGCGGTTGTTCTTCCGGAGATCGTTGATGCTGCGCACAACCTCATACTGGAGAATCCACAAATTTCAGCTACAGCAATAGCAGACATCATGGGGATTTCCCGTGAACGTGTTTGTGTCATTATCCATGAACATTTGGACATGAGGAAGCGATCTACAAAGTGGATCCCCAAATGTCTGACAACAGATCAGAGAAGCATGTGAGTGAAAACTTCCTGCTCCATTTGTCAGCGTTTCCGGACTGATAAGAACTTCCTGGAGCAACCGGTCACTATGGATGAGACCTGCACTTATTAGTATGACCCTGAAAACAAGGAACAGTCAAGAGTGGAGGCAGTGGTTCTCCTCGTCCAAAGAAGTTCAGGAGGCAAAAATCAGCCATTAAGGTGATGACGTCTGTGTTCTGGGATAAGGACGGTGTGCTGCTAGTGGACTACCTTCAAAAGGGTTCCACCATCAATGCAAGGTATTACATTGAACTTTTGGACCAATTCAATGCAGCTCTGAAGGCCAAAAGGTGCGGCAAGCTGTCCAAAGGAATCTTGTTCCTGCAAGACAACGCCTCTGCTCACACTGCACCACGGCAAAACTGGCAGAGCCGGGCTTCCAGCTGGTGACCACCCACCTTATTCACCAGATCTAGCTCCCTCCGACTATCATCTGTTTCCAAACCTGAAGAAATACCTCAACGGTATCAAATTTCACACCATTTCTGATGCCATGACTGCTATGGATGCCTGGTGTCAGGCACAACCGAAATTCTTCTTTTTGCTAGGCTTACAGAACTTGGAATACCGATGTAAGAAGTGTCTTGACATCAGTGGAGAGTATGTGGAATAAATGTAAAGTTTCATCATCCATCTCGTTTCTTCTGGGTAAAGCCAAAGACTTATCAACAGCCCCACGTATATATCCCCCAGTGAGCTGACCAGCATGCACCAACACTGGGAACGTGGAGAAGAGACCTGACCAGTATACACCAACACTGGGAACATGGAGAAGAGACCTGGCATCAGACAAGCTTGATTCTGATTGAGAGCCCAGAAGGATTCATGCAGTGCTGAAAGCCAAAGGTAGATTTAAAAAATACTAACAAAATAATAAAAAAATATTTTTAGGAGCAGAACAGTAACAATGCAGTGATATGACAAGAATCTGCACAATAAAACATATGGTAAATAGCTGCAAGTTAAATTTATGTATGAGATATCCAAGATGATTGCCTATAAAATGAAGTTTGTCTCACACTCAAAGCTGTAGTGGATTGTGAGATATCGAACCTGAAAATGAAAAATTCAGAACATTGTTACCCTTTTGCTTGTCACTGTATATAAAGTATATAATCTGTACAGTCACTGCCAAGCTCCACAATAATCCAAGAAAACTAGTAACTGCCACCACCAGTCATTTAAAAATCTGATTGAACACCCGTTACAGGTAGCATATGGCTTTGGGAATGCTGTTTATAGAGCAAGAGGAACACAGCTATTCTATTAAATTTTATATATTTAATCCAAAAAGTAGGCAGCATTTATAAAACAAATATACAAAAGATGTTACAAAGGGGAACAAAACAGTACAGCATATACAATTATATAAAATAAAAAGGATAAATAAATGAAAAGTACTTGACCTTTCATCACAGGGATGGCATTAAAGCACTCCGGTAGAAATATGGGACAACCCTACACATAACGATCTCTTCCAGAAAGAACAAAGATCATAGTTGGCTTTGATTTTTTATTAACACAAATTACACCCACGTACCTACACTCTGGTGACTCACAACAGGATTGAACTTCAGAGATCTATAGGATGTGTCTAAAGTGGGCTTTACACGCTACGATATTGCTAGCGATATCGCTAGCGAGCGTACCCGCCTCTGTCGTTTGTGCGTCATGGGCAAATCGCTGCCCGTGGTGCACAATATCGTTAGTCCCCGTCACAAGGACTTACCTGGCTAGCGACGTCGCTGTGGCCGGCGAACCGCCTCCTTTCTAAGGGGGCGGTTCGTGCTGCGTCAAAGCGACGTCACACGGCAGCCGTCTAATAGAAGCAGAGGGGCGGAGAGCAGCCGAAAGAAAGTGACGCCCACCTCGTTGCCAGAGGACGCAGGTAAGATGTTGTTTGTTGTTCCTGGGGTGTCACACATAGCGATGTGTGCTGCCTCAGGAACGACAAACAACCGGCGTCCAGCACCAGCAACGATATTTGGGATTAGAACGACGTGTCAACGATCAACGATAAGGTGAGTATTTTTGATCGTTAGCGGTCGTTCGTACGTTTCACACGCAACAACGTCACTAACGAGGCCGGATGTGCGTCATGAATTCCGTGACCCCAACGACATCTCGCTAGCAATGTCGTTGTGTGTAAAGCCCCCTTAAGTCTCAGAAAATTATGAGATTACCAACTTTTGCGATATCTTCGCCTCTGGAGATCCCAGATATTCCCATCATCTTTCCTATTATGATTTTATTTGTTCATAGATAGGAAACATGGCGTAGATATTGTCATCTGTCTGGCCGATATCCGTTTGGTGGAACCACAGCCATCAGTCAGCAATGCAAAACCATACTTTGCATTTGCGATTTAATTACGTTTCTGAAAATATCACTTTCCTATCTATTATATCAATGCAATTCATAAACTCTCACTTCCTAATTTCTATAAGGTAGGCAAAGGATTTTACATTTTCTTTTTGTAGCTGAGCCTATGTCTACAGCTCATAAATCTGGCCTTCCTGTGCCTTCAAGATAAGATTGTCCTCACATCTTCTAGCCATTACAGATCTCTTTAATTTCCTGTCTCCCAAAGGAGGGGGTCAGCCGCATAGTGATCATGTGGAGTCTTTGATTGCAATCTCTCTTTCCTCCTCAGTTATAGTTAGTTTCTCCCTTATGTTCAATGTGAGGGGTGGATATGTCCCCTATCCACCTTTATTATAACAAATCCGTGTATAAATGTGGCGCAACATGGCCTATTAATTATACAATATAACACTGATACAGTGAAGATCTGTGGAGACATTCGCCCCAATTTTTTCCACCACTTACATAAATTCCAGTGCACCAAATACCCATTACCCCGGCCACTTCCACCCGTCCCAAGGGCACCAATAGAAAGAACACGTGCACTATACGAGCTCAAAACTATTGTGGCCCATAATCCCCACCAAGAGCCGCAATGGCCAGTTGTTCATTCACAACTATGTTATAATCCTCCATTAGAATACCTTTTGACTTACTTCCAAAGACCCCTTAATCCCACCACAGATGAGCACGTGTGAATCCTTACTCATCCCTGCACACTCTGAGGACCAATTGCATTAAGATGTACCCCATTATCAAAACTCATTGCAGCCCTATATTGCTGGTCTTTCTTTCCTTTACAAAGCAACCCACCTGTCACGCTTGTGTCACGGGTGACAGTCATGTGGTTTCTGACAATAGAAAGTCACAGCATTTGGCTGCGCAGAATGCTCCCTGACTTTCTATTGTTGATGCTGTTAGTATTCATTGTACTATGTAGCTTTTCCTGCTGGATTTTCATCTATTTCCCTTTAGGACCCAGGGGAGTGCTTCTTCCACCCAGCTGCTGATCATCAGTATTATTTTGGTGCTTAAATACTGACATCTTCCTTGGACTAGTACAGGTGATATTATTCAGTTTATTCAGCTCTGATTGCAAGCAAGTGGCTTGCACTCATCTGTAATATGTTGCTGTAACTTTGCTGAACGTCTACCCGAGTCATCTGTGGATAAGTAGTTCATACATTTCCCCCTGTGTGTCCTCCTTGTGTCTTCTATAGTGGTTAGTGGGGTTGATGAAGAGCTCATCCCATCCGTTCACTATTTAGAGCCCAGCAGTAGGGATACCTAGGGTTAGGAATCTGGCTCGGTGCATAGGTGCGGAACCTATTTAGGGTGGTGAGGGACCCCAGAGACCAGCGGTAGGTTTGGTCAAGGGTCACCATCTTCCGCTTCCCTAGACACAGGGTTCCCCTTCCCTCTCGCTGTTCGCTAGGTACCTTCCGTACCTTGTGTGACACCACACTAGTATTGGGTATTTGGATCAAACTCACCAATCCGAGCCTTTGGGTCAGTGAAAAACACAGACCACTCACTGACGGTATGCTAGTCGGGTGACGAGACGTTTCAGCGCACCCAACTCCCCACCCACATTGCAGGGTGCCGATGGATTACCGTGGCAAATGGGGGCCTGCTGAAAATCACTAAGGCTAAGTTCACATTTCCGTTGATTTGTATCAGTCACATGCGTCGCTTGACGCATGTGACTGATGCGCTGTTCAACGCTGTACAACGGATGACAAAGAACAGAATTCTTTGTCGGATTCCGTTGTGTGCGGGGGGCGGAGTTCGGGGGGGAGGGGAGGAGCCGAGCGGGGCCGTGGCACTGAGGACGTCAGTGCCGCAGTGACTGCAGGACAGGTGAGTGTGTGTGTGTGTGTGTGTATACACATGCTGAATGCGGGAGGGGGCGGAGCCGAGCGGGGGCGGGGCCAGGCGCTGAGGATGTCAGTGGAAGTGCTGCGGTCTGCATGGCTGGGGACAGGTGAGTGTATCTGTGAGTGAGTGAGTGTATGTGCATGTATGTATGTATGTATGTATGTATGTATGTATGTGTGTGCACATGCAAAGTGCGGGAGGGGGCGGAGCCGAGCGGGGGGCGGGGCCAGGCGCTGAGGATGTCAGTGGAAGTGCTGCGGTCTGCATGGCTGGTGACAGGTGAGTGTATGTGTGAGTGAGTGTGTGTATGTGCATGTATGTATGTGCATGTATGTATGTATGTGTGTGCACATGCAAAGTGCGGGAGGGGGCGGAGCCGAGCAGGGGGCGGGGCCAGACGAGGGTGTCAGTGGCAGTGCTTGTCTGCATGGCTGGGGACAGGTGTGTGTGTGTGTGTGTGTGTGTACATACATGTGCGGAGTGCGGGAGGGGGCGGGGCCGAGCGGGGGGCGGGGCCAGACGAGGGTGTCAGTGGCAGTGCTTGTCTGCATGGCTGGGGACAGGTGTGTGTGTGTACATACATGTGCGGAGTGCGGGAGGGGGCGGGGCCGAGCGGGGAAGTGTCGGCCTCCCTGCACACGTAACCAGCCTAAATATCGGGTAACAGCAAAGCACCCGATGTTTACCTTGGTTACCCGATATTTACCTTGGTTACGTGCCTACACCGCTTAGCGCTGGCTCCTTGCACCGTAACCAGGGTAAATATCGGGTAACCAACCAAAGCTGGTGACGTGTGCAGAGAGCCAGAGAGCATGCGCAGCGAAATCCGACGGATCTCCTGCTCAAAAAACGTTACATGCTGCGTTCCCCCCGCCCGGCGGTCAGTCGTTCCACGACTGATCAGTCGGGCGGAGGGTGCAACGCAGCATCATCAGTCACAATCCGCTGCTCATACAAGTCTATGGGAGCAGCGGAATCCGCTAAACGGATTCCGTTGTTTACAAGAGCAGCGGATTGTGACTGATACATTTTAGCGGAAATGTGAACTTAGCCTAAGACCACCATATTGATACCCTTGTGAAGCCCAGCCGCAGGGAAATCATCATTCCTAAATAGTGCAGGACTATTGCTTTGAAATATACACAGACCGCAATCCACTGTGGATGATCACAGGTCCACGTTCTGCAAAGAGACAAATAAAGTATAAAAATGTAACTAAAAATGATAAAAATGACTGATTACTAGGAATGACTGCCGGTAAGGGAAAGCCGGTATACCATCAGGAAACCTAAGGTTTAAGTATCTGCCATTCACGGGCTCGACACATCACAAAGGCCATAACCTCAAGAACTCAGAACCATGAAGGGTTTCCTGGAAGTGACTCCTCGCTCTGGTGACCAAAGCTTCAAAGAGTGGGCAGGGGGTCACTGTGGACGGGCTGCGTATTTCCTCTTTGCTATATAGAGGGGCATAGCCCAGATTGTCCTTATTATAATCCACCTATCACCCGGGACCACAGGCGAGGTTGGGTCCGTGGCCAGATTGCACTTATTATACTCTACAGTAATACTCAATGGCAGCGCTCTCCAGGGGATCCCCCGTCACCTCCCCTGTGACATCAACACACCAGCAAGAAGTGTAGCCCCAGGGACCAGAGGAGAGTTCTGTGCAAACGGGAGTGAGCGGAGTATGTGGTGTTTTATATGTGTATAGGATATATAGACTCATACTGTATATAGTGGCTATTTAAGGGTTCATACTGTTTATAGTAGGCTATGTGGGGGCTATCTGCTGTATATAGAAAGGTATGTGGGGGCTCCTACTGTATATAGAAAGGTATGTGGGGGCTCCTACTGTATATAGGAGGCTAGGTGGGGCTCCTACTGTATATAGGAGGCTATGTGGGGGCTCATGCTGTATATAGGAGGCTATGTGGGGGCTCCTACTGTATATAGGAGGCTATGTGGGGGCTCATGCTGTATATAGGAGGCTATGTGGGGCTCATGCTGAATATAGGAGGCTATGTGGGGGCTCATGCTGTATATAGGAGGCTATATGGGGGCTGATACTGTATATAGGAGGCTATGTGGGGCTCATACTGTATATAGGAGGCTATGTGGGGGCTCATGCTGTATATAGGAGGCTATGTAGGGGCTCCTACTGTATATAGGAGGCTATGTGGGGGCTCATGCTGTATATAGGAGGCTATGTAGGGGCTCCTACTGTATATAGAGGCATATGTGGGGGCTCATGCTGTATATAGGAGGCTATGTGGGGGCTCATGCTGTATATAGGAGGCTATATCGGGGCTCATACTGTATATAGGAGGCTATGTGGGGGCTCATGCTGTATATAGGAGGCTATGTAGGGGCTCCTACTGTATATAGGAGGCTATGTGGGGGCTCATGCTGTATATAGGAGGCTATGTGGGGCTCATGCTGAATATAGGAGGCTATGTGGGGGCTCATGCTGTATATAGGAGGCTATATGGGGGCTGATACTGTATATAGGAGGCTATGTGGGGCTCATACTGTATATAGGGGACTGTGGGGCTCATGCTGTATAAAGGGGACTATGTGGGGGCTCATGCTGTATATAGGAGACTATGTAGGGGCTCATGCTGTACATAGGAGGCTATGTGGGGGCTCATGCTGTATATAGGAGGCTATGTGGGGGCTCATGCTGTATATAGGAGACTATGTAGGGGCTCATGCTGTATATAGGAGGCTATGTGGGGGCTCATGCTGTATATAGGAGACTATGTAGGGGCTCATGCTGTATATAGGAGGCTATGTGGGGGCTCATGCTGTATATAGGAGACTATGTAGGGGCTCATGCTGTATATAGGAGGGTATGTGGGGGCTCATGCTGTATATAGGAGGCTATGTGGGGGCTCATGCTGTATATAGGAGACTATGTAGGGGCTCATACTGTATATAGGAGGCTATGTGGGGCTCATGCTGTATATAGGGGCTATGTGGGGGCTCATACTGTATATAGGAGGCTATGTGGGGCTCATACTGTATATAGGGGCTATGTGGGGCTCATACTGTATATAGGAGGCTATGTGGGGGCTCATACTGTATATAGGGGCTATGTGGGGCTCATACTGTGTATAGGGGCTATGTGGGGCTCATACTGTATATAGGAGGATCGCAGCCTCCCTATATAAATATACACATATATATGGAGGCTGCGATCCTCCTGTGTTCTGTCTTCATCCATGCCTTTCCTAATCAATATGTCCGGACGTGTTGCTGGATCCTCCGTCTCTGTTCTGCCTCGTCCCTTGTCCACGCATCACCTTGGAATCGCTTCCCTCCATTGAATCCCGCTGAGCTGAAATCACTCTTCATAAACATTGTATACAGGGAGCGATGTACATAGAGCCCTCGTATGGTGACATTACTGGAAAATAAGAAAAGTTATAGAAGGGAGGTGAAATAAGCCCAGAAAAAAGAGAGAAATTATCCGGCATAATGGGGTTAAATTGCATTACATACAGATATGTCCAAAGACATACAGATTGTGAGCCGCGATGGGGACAGTGGTCATGTTGTGTGTAAAGCGCTGCGGAATAGGTTAGCGCTATATAAAAATAAAAAAATATTTTTTTATTTAATTATGACATGTTGTTTTGCTTGTTATATCTGTAATAGCAAATAATAAGGGGCAAGTTCCACGCCCGTCACAGCGCCCACAGGGTCATTACCCAACCTTCCCAGGATCCCGAGCAGCCGTGCTGTCATTTGTAGTGCCCCACTCCACTATGGTGGCATAACCAGGCAGATTTACAGTATATCACAAAAGTGAGTACACCCCTAACATTTTTGTAAATATTGTATTATAACTTTTCCTGGGATAACACTGTAGATCTGACCCTGTAATACAATGTACAGTGTCAGTGTGCAGCTTGTATACAATGTACAGTGTCAGTGTGCAGCTTGTATACAATGTACAGTGTGCAGCTTGTATACAATGTACAGTGTCAGTGTGCAGCTTGTATACAATGTACAGTGTCAGTGTACAGCTTGTATACAATGTGCAGTGTCAGTGTACAGCTTGTATACAATGTGCAGTGTCAGTGTACAGCTTGTATACAATGTGCAGTGTCAGTGTACAGCTTGTATACAATGTACAGTGTCAGTGTACAGCTTGTATACAATGTGCAGTGTCAGTGTACAGCTTGTATACAATGTGCAGTGTCAGTGCGCAGCTTGTATACAATGTGCAGTGTCAGTGCGCAGCTTGTATAACTGTGTAAATGTCGCGGGCGGCGGGGCGCTGCGCTCGCTAACGCTCGGGTCCGGCGCTGCTGCTTCTGCTCGGTGGTGGCTCGAGCGGTGGGCCGGATCCGGGGACTCGAGCGGCGCTCCTCGCCCGTGAGTGAAAGGGGTGGTTTGGTGGTGGGGATGTAGTCCGTGACGCCACCACGGGTTGTGGTGAGGTTGGACACCACCGCTGCTGGTGACGGGGATCCCGGGAGCGATGGTAGGGAACAGCTGGGATGTTGTTTCCCCCCTCCATGGGTAGGGGTTGGTGGTCCCGGGGCCCGGTGAGGTGACGGGGAGGCAGGGTTGGCAAGGTGCAGGGTCGCCTGGACTGCACCGCGCGGTGCCGGATGGCACGGTAGTACTCACTCAGCCACAAATGTATGCAAAGTCTCTGGTAAACCAAACGGCTGGATGGACGGGTCCCGCATCCGGCTGCTGTGACTTCTCCCGGACGGTTGGTGATGCCTGCCTTTCCCTGCACCTTAGTGTTTGTTCGGCTCCGACGGCTTCCCACCGGTAACCCGCTCCCCAGCGTGTATATGTGCCGGAGGAGCCCTTTTGCCCGCAGGCTCTGGCCCTTGGAATTCTAGCTGTGGCGGTAGCTGTGTTTCCTTCTGCTGGTCGGACGGTTGCCTTCTATCGGGTCTTGGCTGTTAGGAAACCCCTGGGGTTACGGTCACTGACGGATTTGACCTTTAACGGCGACTCCAAGCCTGGTCGGGGTCCGCAGGCCCTGCCGGTGTGTGCTGGCTTCACTTCGCTCCCCGGTTCGGTACCGGCGGGCCACCGCCCGACCCCGGTCCTATGGTTCCGCGTTGATTCGCCTCTCCTGCAGACGGCCACCACCGTCTGCCAACCTTGCTGTCAGTAGCTGGGCCACACACCCAGACACCTGCAAGCACTCCTCTCACTTCCCTCTCCTGAACTAATCTGCCTCTCCACTCAACTCACTGCCTTTTCCCGCCTCCAGGGCTGTGAACTCCTCAGTGGGTGGGGCCAACCGCCTGGCTCCACCCCACCTGGTGTGGACATCAGCCCCTGGAGAGAGCCAACAAGGATTTTGTGTCTGGCTGATGTGCCTGTCTCGGGGTGGGGGTGTGTGTTGTAGTCCCTGTGAAATGTGAAGTTTCTCAAGAAAATTTCTTGAGAAACTTCTGCCAGTGAAAGATTTCCGGACCTGTGGAAAAAATCCGCACCAAATCCGCATGCGTTTTTGCCGCGGATTTGCCGCGGATTTGCCGCAGATTTGCCGCGGATTTACCGCAGGTTTGTCCCTGCAATAAATAATAAAGATAATCGATAGACAGATAATGGATAGAGGGAAAGATGGATAGATGAATAGATAGATAGATAGAGGGATAGATAGATAGATGAATAGATAGATAGATAGAGGGATAGATAGATAGATAGATAGATAGAGGGATAGATAGATAGATAGATAGATAGAGGGATAGATAGATAGATAGATAGATAGATAGATAGATAGATAGATAGATAGATAGAGGGATAGATAGAGGGATAGATAGATAGATAGATAGATAGAGGGATAGATAGATAGATAGATAGATAGATAGATAGATAGAGGGATAGATAGATAGAGGGATAGATAGATAGATAGATAGATAGATAGAGGGATAGATAGAGGGATAGATAGAAGGAAAGATAGATAGATAGATGAATAGATAGATAGATAGAGGGATAGATAGATAGATAGAGGGATAGATAGATAGATAATAGAGGGATAGATAGATAGAGGGATAGATAGATAGATAGATAGATAGATAGATAGAGGGATAGATAGATAGAGGGATAGATAGATAGATAGATAGATGAATAGATAGATAGATAGAGGGATAGATAGAGGGATAGATAGATAGATAGATAGATAGATAATAGAGGGATAGATGGATAGATAGATAGAGGGATAGATAGATAGATAGAGGGATAGATAGATAGAGGGATAGATAGATAGAGGGATAGATAGATAGATAGATAGATAGAGGGACAGATAGATAGATAGATAGAGGGATAGATAGATAGATAGATAGATAGATAGATAGATAGATAGATAGATAGATAGATAGAGGGATAGATAGAGGGATAGATAGATAGATAGAGGGATAGATAGATAGATAGATAGAGGGATAGATAGATAGATAGATAGATAGATAGATAGATAGAGGGATAGATAGATAGATAGATAGATAGAGGGATAGAGGGATAGATAGATAGAGGGATAGATAGATAGATAGATAGATGAGAAAAACCTATATAATGTTCCACCTCCCTGCATTTTCTAAGCTGGCACCCTTTAGTGACTTTCATGTGGCACTTAGGGGCACTTTGCACACTACGACATCGCAGGCCGATGCTGCGATGCCGAGTGCGATAGTGCCCGCCCCCGTCGCAGCAGCGATATGTGGTGATAGCTGGCGTAGCGAAAATTATCACTACGCCAGCTTCACACACACACTCACCTGCCGTGCGACGTCCCTGTGGCCGGCGACCCGCCTCCTTGTTAAGGGGGCGGGTCGTGCGGCGTCACTGTGACGTCACACGGCAGGCGGCCAATCAGAGCGGAGGGGCGGAGATGAGCAGGATGTAAACATCCCGCCCACCTCCTTCCTTCCGCATATCCTACGGAAGCCGCAGTGAGGCCGGTAGGAGACGTTCCTCGCTCCTGCGACTTCACACACAGCGATGTGTGCTGCTGCAGGAGCGAGGAACAACATCGGACCATTGCGTCAGCGTAATTATGAATTACGCCGACGCTGCACCGATGATACGATTACGACGCTTTTGCGCTCGTTAATCGTATCATCCAGCCTTTACACACTGCGATGTCGCATGCGATGCCGGAAGTGCGTCATTTTCAATTTGACCCCACCGACATCGCACCTGCGATGTCGCAGTGTGCAAAGTGCCCCTTAGGCTACTTTCACACCTCCGGTTTTTCTTCTGCGGCACAATCCGGCACTTTGCATGAAAATCGCAACCGGTTTTTTTTGCTGCCGGTTGCGATTTTCCTGCATAGACTTTAATTAGTGCCGCATTGTGCCGCATGGCCTTGCGTTCTGTCCGGTTTTTGCCGCATGCGGCAGATGTAGCCGATGCGGCGGCCGGATGGAACGTTGCCTGGCACGTTTTTTCGTGCGGCAAAAAAAAACCGCATCGCGCCGCATTCGGCCGATGCGGCGCATTTTTCAATGCATGCCTATGGCGGCCGAATGCGGCGCGATGCGGCAATAACCGCATCCGGCCGCCGCATGCGGTTTTTGCCACTGCGCATGCTCAGTAGCATGCCGCAAGCGGCAAAAACCGGACTGGCCGCACAGGAAAAACTTATGCAAAGGATGCGGTGTTTTCACCGCATCCGTTGCATAGCTTGCACAGCCGGATTGAGCCGCAGAGCTCAAGCCGGATGTGTGAAAGTAGCCTAAAGGGTGCTTAGCCTTGTATTTAGCCATAAAATAAATAAATAATTAAAAAAAAATGACGTGAGGTCCCCCCATTTTTTGTAGCCAGCTAGGGTAAAGCAGACGGCTGCAGCCTGCAGACCACCGCTGGCAGCTTCACCT
Source organism: Anomaloglossus baeobatrachus (assembly GCF_048569485.1). NCBI lineage: Eukaryota > Metazoa > Chordata > Amphibia > Anura > Aromobatidae > Anomaloglossus > Anomaloglossus baeobatrachus. Next base: position 11,006,375 of record NC_134354.1, on the reverse strand, counting down.
TGGCTGATAATCCAAAACAGTGGGCACCCCACGCTGTTATTTTAAATTATATAAATAATTTAAAACAAAAAACGTGGGGTCCCCCCCATATTGGATCACCAGCCAAGGTAAAGCGGACAGCTGGGGTCTGATATTCTCAGACTAGGGAGGTCCACTGTTATTGGACACTCCCCAGCCTAAAAATAGCAGGCCGCAGCTGCCCCAGAAGTGGCGCATCCATTAGATGCGCCAATCCTGGCGCTTTGCCCCAGCTCATCCCGCGCCCTGGTGCGTTGGCAAACGGGGTAATATATGGGGTTGATGCCAGATGTGTAATGTCACCTGGCATCAAGCCCTGGGGTTGGTGAGGTCAGGCGTATTTCAGATACCCGACATCACCAACCCAGTCAGTAATAATTAAAAAATAGACAACAAAAAAAGTTTTATTTGAAAAAACACTCCCCACATTCCCTCTTTAACCAATTTATTGAAAAGAGCACAATCAATTCCACGTCCGGCGTAATCCAATAAGGGGGGGGGGGGGCACGGCGATCCATACCATAGTCGCTGTCCCAGTCAATGAAAAACAGAATGTTCCCCATTGGCTGGGAGAGCAATGCAGTGACCTGAGCTAACATCAATAGGTCAGCTCAGGTCACTGCAGGGGATGACGAGTGCTGCCATCAGGAGCATAGATGAGATCATTACCTTCTGTGATCATCTCCTGTACAGCTGACGTCAGCGCTGTCACTGACTTATCGCGAGAGCCCGTGACGTCACCGCTAGTGACAGTCTCGGGCCGCTCGCGAGACGGGCATAGACAGCAGTGACAGCGCTGACGGCAGGAGATCGTCACAGCAGGTAATGATCTCACCTCCTGACAGCAGCGATCGTCATCCCCGCGGCTCCCAGCACTGCAGGATGTCAGTGTCTGCCTGCGCTGCCGCGTGACAGGCTGCTGACACTGCGGGCAGACACTGACACTGCAGGGTGACAGGCTGCTGACACTGCGGGCACACACTGACACTGCAGGGTGACAGGCTGCTGACACTGCGGGCAGACACTGACACTGCAGGGTGACAGGCTGCTGACACTGCGGGCACACACTGACACTGCAGGGTGACAGGCTGCTGACACTGCGGGCAGACACTGACACTGCAGGGTGACAGGCTGCTGACACTGCGGGCACACACTGACACTGCAGGGTGACAGGCTGCTGACACTGCGGGCAGACACTGACACTGCAGGGTGACAGGCTGCTGACACTGCGGGCACACACTGACACTGCAGGGTGACAGGCTGCTGACACTGCGGGCACACACTGACACTGCAGTGCAGGCAGCCGCGAGGCCGGAGCAGGACACACACTGCACAGACACCTGGAGGTCGCATGGAAGTGCTTCTGTGCGGCGTCCAGGGAGTGCGACGTGTGTTTCCTCTGCTCCTCTTCCTGGCATAATGACATCGCTTCCTGCAAAACCGCAGGCAGCGATGGGCATTACCGCAGGTAAACCACGGCTATACCGGGGGTATACCGCATATCATTGCTACCTGCGGAATAGAAAGTTTCTCGAGAAAATTTTCTCAAGAAATTTTCTTGAGAAAAATCCGCACAGTGCACACAACTGTTTTTTTTTCTCATTGAATTTCATGGGAAATGTCTGCACAAAGATTGCAGACATTTCTCAAGACATTTCCGGGGCAAATCCGCGGGTAAATCCGCGGGAAAAACGGTCTAGTGCGCACATAGCCTTAATGTCTAAACCGCAGGCAACAAAAGTGAGTACACCCCTAAGTGACAATGGCCAGATTTTGCCCTTGGTGTGAATATTTTGTGTGGCCGCCATTATTTCCTGCACAGCTTTACCTTTCTTGGGTCTGGAGGTCACTAGATCTTCACAGGAGCCGCTGGATCCTCTTCATCCTCTGGTGACCTCCCGGCGCTGGTGGATGTTACCGACCTCGCACTGCTCTATTGCTGTGAGGAGAGATTTTTAAGTCTGGGGGATTCAGAGGTGATTATGATTATTCAGTTTTAAGTAATTAGATAATATATATCCCTCTGTGTGTAATGACTCTATATAATATATAGGAATAGATCCCTCTGTGTGTAGTGACTCTATATAATATATAGTAATAGATCCCTCTGTGTGTAATGACTCTATATAATATATAGGAATACATCCCTCTGTGTGTATTGACTCTATATAATATATAGGAATACATCCCTCTGTGTGTAATGACTCTATATAATATATAGGAATAGATCCCTCTGTGTGTAGTGACTCTATATAATATACAGTAATAGATCCCTCTGTGTGTAATGACTCTATATAATATATAGGAATAGATCCCTCTGTGTGTATTGACTCTATATAATATATAGGAATACATCCCTCTGTGTGTAATGACTCTATATAATATATAGGAATAGATCCCTCTGTGTGTAATGACTCTATATAATATATAGGAATAGATCCCTCTGTGTGTAATGACTCTATATAATATATAGGAATAGATCCCTCTGTGTGTAATGACTCTATATAATATATAGGAATAGATCCCTCTGTGTGTAATGACTCTATATAATATATAGGAATAGATCCCTCTATGTGTAATGACTATATAATATATAGGAATAGATCCCTCTGAGTGTAATGACTCTATATAATATATAGGAATAACTCCCTCTGTGTGTAATGACTCAATATAATATATAGGAATATATCCCTCTGTGTGTAATGACTCTATATAATATATAGGAATAGATCCCTCTGTGTGTAGTGACTATATAATATATAGTAATAGATCCCTCTGTGTGTAATAACTCTATATAATATATAGGAATAGATCCCTCTGTGTGTAATGACTCTATATAATATATAGGAATAGATCCCTCTGTGTGTAATGACTCTATATAATATATAGGAATAGATCCCTCTGTGTGTAATGACTCTATATAATATATAGGAATAGATCCCTCTGTGTGTAATGACTCTATATAATATATAGGAATAGATCACTCTGTGTGTAATGACTCTATATAATATATAGGAATAGATCCCTCTATGTGTAATGACTATATAATATATAGGAATAGATCCCTCTGAGTGTAATAACTCTATATAATATATAGGAATAACTCCCTCTGTGTGTAATGACTCAATATAATATATAGGAATATATCCCTCTGTGTGTAATGACTCTATATAATATATAGGAATAGCTCCCTCTGTGTGTAGTGACTATATAATATATAGTAATAGATCCCTCTGTGTGTAATAACTCTATATAATATATAGGAATAGATCCCTCTGTGTGTAATGACTCTATATAATATATAGGAATAGATCCCTCTGTGTGTAATGACTCAATATAATATATAGGAATACATCCCTCTGTGTGTAATGACTCAATATAATATATAGTAATAGATCCCTCTGTGTGTAATGACTCTATATAATATATAGGAATAGATCCCTCTGTGTGTAATGACTCTATATAATATATAGGAATAGATCCCTCTGTGTGTAATGACTCTATATAATATATAGGAATAGATCCCTCTGTGTGTAATGACTCTATATAATATATAGGAATAGATCCCTCTATGTGTAATGACTATATAATATATAGGAATAGATCCCTCTGAGTGTAATGACTCTATATAATATATAGGAATAACTCCCTCTGTGTGTAATGACTCAATATAATATATAGGAATATATCCCTCTGTGTGTAATGACTCTATATAATATATAGGAATAGATCCCTCTGTGTGTAGTGACTATATAATATATAGTAATAGATCCCTCTGTGTGTAATAACTCTATATAATATATAGGAATAGATCCCTCTGTGTGTAATGACTCTATATAATATATAGGAATAGATCCCTCTGTGTGTAATGACTCTATATAATATATAGGAATAGATCCCTCTGTGTGTAATGACTCTATATAATATATAGGAATAGATCCCTCTGTGTGTAATGACTCTATATAATATATAGGAATAGATCACTCTGTGTGTAATGACTCTATATAATATATAGGAATAGATCCCTCTATGTGTAATGACTATATAATATATAGGAATAGATCCCTCTGAGTGTAATAACTCTATATAATATATAGGAATAACTCCCTCTGTGTGTAATGACTCAATATAATATATAGGAATATATCCCTCTGTGTGTAATGACTCTATATAATATATAGGAATAGCTCCCTCTGTGTGTAGTGACTATATAATATATAGTAATAGATCCCTCTGTGTGTAATAACTCTATATAATATATAGGAATAGATCCCTCTGTGTGTAATGACTCTATATAATATATAGGAATAGATCCCTCTGTGTGTAATGACTCAATATAATATATAGGAATACATCCCTCTGTGTGTAATGACTCAATATAATATATAGTAATAGATCCCTCTGTGTGTAATGACTCTATATAATATATAGGAATACATCCCTCTGTGTGTAATGACTCAATATAATATATAGTAATAGATCCCTCTGTGTGTAATGACTCTATATAATATATAGGAATAGATCCCTCTGTGTGTAATGACTCAATATAATATATAGGAATAGATCCCTCTGTGTGTAATGACTCAATATAATATATAGGAATAGATCCCTCTGTGTGTAATGACTCTATATAATATATAGGAATACATCCCTCTGTGTGTAATGACTCTATATAATATATAGGAATACATCCCTCTGTGTGTAATGACTCTATATAATATATAGGAATAGATCCCTCTGTGTGTAATGACTCAATATAATATATAGGAATAGATCCCTCTGTGTGTAATGACTCTATATAATATATAGGAATACATCCCTCTGTGTGTAATGACTCAATATAATATATAGGAATAGATCCCTCTGTGTGTAGTGACTCTATATAATATATAGGAATAGATCCCTCTGTGTGTAGTGACTCTATATAATATATAGTAACAGATCCCTCTGTGTGTAATGACTCAATATAATATATAGGAATAGATCCCTCTGTGTGTAATGACTCTATATAATATATAGGAATAGATTCCTCTGTGTGTAATGACTCTATATAATATATAGGAATAGATCCCTCTGTGTGTATTGACTCAATATAATATATAGGAATAGATCCCTCTGTGTGTAATGACTCAATATAATATATAGGAATAGATCCCTCTGTGTGTAATGACTCTATGTAATATATAGGAATACATCCCTCTGTGTGTAATGACTCAATATAATATATAGGAATACATCCCTCTGTGTGTAATGACTCTATATAATATATAGGAATAGATCCCTCTGTGTGTAATGACTCTATATAATATATAGGAATACATCCCTCTGTGTGTAATGACTCTATATAATATATAGGAATAGATCCCTCTGTGTGTAATGACTATATAATATATAGGAATACATCCCTCTGTGTGTAATGACTCTATGTAATATATAGGAATACATCCCTCTGTGTGTAATGACTCTATATAATATATAGGAATACATCCCTCTGTGTGTAATGACTCAATATAATATATAGGAATACATCCCTCTGTGTGTAATGACTCTATATAATATATAGGAATAGATCCCTCTGTGTGTAATGACTCTATATAATATATAGGAATACATCCCTTTGTGTGTAATGACTCTATATAATATATAGGAATAGATCCCTCTGTGTGTAATGACTCTATAATATATAGGAATACATCCCTCTGTGTGTAATGACTCTATGTAATATATAGGAATACATCCCTCTGTGTGTAATGACTCTATATAATATATAGGAATACATCCCTCTGTGTGTAATGACTATAATGTGTTTTCTTTTTGTATTAAATTACTGAAATAAATTAACTTTTTGTTGATATTCTAATTTATGGAGATGTACTTGTATACTGCAAAAACCAGAAAACTGCATCTGCAAATATAGTAAGTGTGAACAGGTACCAGCTGCTATACCTGCACAAAACACAAACAAAAGGACACAGCGGCCTCTGGACACAGCAAGACGTGCGCACACATGGATTTGTCTTCCAAATACTGAGATAGGAAACTCGCCAAATACTGGACGTGTGATGTTCTGCGGTCGTGGTGTTGGCATTCAGACTGTATTCAGACTGTATCCTGTGCGCCGCGCCTCTGCGCTCTGTACTGATCTGCCTGTAATAGTTTATTCAGTGTAGCTTATATTTCTGTGTACCCTCTTCATGTCCAGCAGCTGGGAATCAATGGGCTCTAAAAATAAAGAATAATATTAATAATGTGTGAGAGCATTGGCTGTTCCTGTTTCTCACCAGCAGTGGTCAGCTGGGGCAGAGGCCGAGCAGCTGAGCCACCCCACAGAAAGGCTGGTAGACAGTATCAGACGCAGCTCCATAGGGTAATGAGGCTTTCTTCACATGATTTTTTTTCTTTGCCCAAAATTTGTTCTCTTCTCAGTAAAAATACTGCATCTAAAAAGCCCATTTTGCTGCCTTTTTCGCTTAATTTTTGCTTAATTTTGAAGGGTTTTTTTGATGCAAGTTACGTGTGCTTTGTCTACAGTACATTTAGTAGAATACGTTTTATTCACTAAAAATGCATCAAAAACGCAGAGAAAACAACTGTTGCATTCTTTGTAGCATATTTTTCACTGCTTTCTATGGGTGAAAAAAACGCTCCAAAGAGGCTGAAAAAACTTGGCAACCTGCAGATTTAAAAAACTCTACTATTTGCAAATTGTGCAGATGTCTGACATCTCAGCTTTTAGGCCTGCAACACACATCCGTTTAAAACGTGCGTGTTTGGTCCGTTTCCGTACATACCGGAGATACAACCAAACGTGCACATATGTTGTTCTATGGTAAAAGACACACGTGCGTGTTATTTGATCTTCCGTGTGTTCGTGTGCGTCCCACGTTTTTTGCTCCGTTTGGCACGGAAGCATGTTCGTTTTTGAGACGGAGCACGCACACACGGACATAATGTTAGCCTATGGGAATCCAAATAAAACGTTCCTTGCACGGATGTGTGGTTATGTTGTCCGTGACAAATGTACGTGTGTGTTGCACAATGTCGTTACTACATGTTGGAAGACAGAGTTGCGCGATGAGAATGAACTCGGGTGAACTTCACCCGACTTCATTGTCATGCCGCGGCTCTGTCTGTGCCGTGTACTGATTAGCGGTCACCTGTGAAGGATTCACCGGTGACCGCTAATCCCCCGAGTGACTGAAGTGTCCCCCCCTCTCTCATACTCACCGATCCCCGATCATCGGCGCTGCACGGCGTTCACACTGCTGTGGCGGCTTTTTCTAATTTGAAAAAGCCGGCCGCTCATTAAACAATCCCGTATTCCCTGCTTTCCCCGCCCACCGGCGCCTATGATTGGTTGCAGTGAGACACGCCCCCACGCTGAGTGACAGGTGTCTCACTGCACCCAATCACAGCAGCCGGTGGGCGTGTCACTATGGAGTATAGAAATAAATAAATAAATAATTTAAAAAAACGGCGTGCGGTTACCCCCAAATTTAATACCAGCCAGTTAAAGCCATACGGCTGAAGGCTGGTATTCTCAGGATGGGGAGCCCCACGTTATGGGGAGCCCCCCAGCCTAACAATATCAGCCAGCAGCCGCCCAGAATTGCCGCATACATTAGATGCGACAGTTCTGGGACTGTACCCGGCTCCTCCAAATTTGCCCTGGTGCGTTGGCAAATCGGGGTAATAAGGAGTTATTGGCAGCCCATAGCTGCCACTAAATCCTAGATTAATCATGTCAGGCGTCTCCCCGAGATACCCTCCATGATTAATCTGTAAACTACAGTAAATAAACGCACACACCTGAAAAATCCTTTATTAGAAATAAAAAACACAAACACATTCCCTGGTTCACCAATTTAATCAGCCCCAAAAAGCCCTCCATATCCAGCGGAATCCAGGATGGTCCAGCGTTGCTTCCAGCTCTGCTGCATGAAGGTGACAGGAGCTGCAGAAGACACCGCCGCTCCTGACAGCTCCATGCAGCAACTGAGGTGAGAAGCGCGATCAGCTGAGCTGTCAATGAGGTTACCTGGAACCAGCGGTGGATGCAGCGGTGGCCGCGAGTAACCTCAGTGACAGCTCAGCTGATCGCGCTACTCACCGCCGCTCCTGTCAGCTCCACGCAGCTAATGAAGGGAATAGCGCGATCAGCTGAGCTGTCACTGAGGTTACTCGCGGCCACCGCTGCATTCACCACTGGATCCAGGTAACCTCAGTGACAGCTCAGCTGATCGCGCTTCTCACCTCAGTTGCTGCGTGGAGGTGACAGGAGCGGCGGTGTCTGCTGCAGCTCCGGTCACCTCCATGCTGCAGAGCTGGAAGCAACGCTGGACCATCCTGGATTCCGCCGGACATGGAGGGCTTTTTGGGGCTGATTAAATTGGTGAACCAGGGAATGTGTTTGTGTTTTTTATTTCTAATAAAGGATTTTTCAGTTGTGTGTGTTTATTTACTGTAATTTACAGATTAATCATGGAAGGAATTTCGGGGAGACGACTGACATGATTAATCTAGGATTTAGTGGTAGCTATGGGCTGCCAATAACTCCTTATTACCCCGATTTGCCAACGCACCAGGGCAAATCGGGAAGAGCCGGGTACAGTCCCAGAACTGTCGCATATAATGTATGCGGCCATTCTGGGCGGCTGCTGACTGATATTGTTAGGCTGGGGGGCTCCCCATAACGTGGAGCTCCCCATCCTGAGAATACCAGCCTTCAGCCGTATGGCTTTATCTGGCTGGTATTAAATTTGGGGGGAACCGCACGCCGGTTTTTTAAATTATTTTATTTATTTATTTCTATACTCCATAGTGACACGCCCACTGGCTGCTGTGATTGGGTGCAGTGAGACACCTGTCACTCAGCGTGGGGGCGTGTCTCACTGCAACCAATCATAGGCGCCGGTGGGCGGGGAAAGCAGGGAATACGAGATTGTTTAATGAGCGGCCGGCTTTTTCAAATTAGAAAAAGCCGCCGGAGCAGTGTGAATGCCGTGCAGCGCCGGCGATCGGGGATCGGTGAGTATGAGAGAGGGGGGGACACTTCAGTCACTCGGGGGATTAGCGGTCACCGGTGAATCCTTCACAGGTGACCGCTAATCAGTACACGGCACACAGACAGAGCCGCAGCATGAGAATGAAGTCGGGTGAAGTTCACCCGAGTTCATTCTCATCCCGCTACTCTGTCTTCCGACATGTAGTAACGACATTTTGCATCACACACGGACATTTCACACGCACATACGGCTAGCATACGGGATACATACGCAGGCCACACACACCATAAAAACGGACCTAAAAAACGGAAAACGGCCCGTTTTACACGGATGTGGTTTTCATGGATGTGTGTTTTAGGCCTTACTTGTATTGCAAAAAGAAGCTTTTAAAAAAAATATGCAGCAAAAAAAGCAACATGTGAACATGGCCAGAGAGAAGCCGCTGCCATGAAGAGAGAGAAGAGCAATGAAAAAAGAAACATTTTATTAAAAAGAATTAAACTTGCAACACGTTTCCAAACCGATCATCAGAAATGTCAAACAATTGCACAAACCCAGTAAAATTAATGAGGTTACGCCACTAAATGAGTTAAATGCACAAAAATGTATAGAAAATAATATAAAATGATAGACAATTTTTCGGGAATGAATTTACCAAGAAAGTATCATGTTCAGGCCGAATCCTGACTGTTTGTTAACATTAAATAGATTTTTTTATCTCCAATTTCTTTGTTCATCTTTTTTTTATATTTGTTTTGTTGTTTGTCGTGTAAACAAGATGATTGTGAATATCTTTGCTCTGTTCAATGCTTTATTTAGACCCCATGGGATGTCCCTTCTGTAGAAATTGAGACTATATAAGGAAACCTTGTACAATTTTTTCTGATATTCCAATATTAGCCGTTTCTTTTTTAGCCGTCTGGGTGAGTGTCCACTGTCAGACCAGAGATAACTATTTATATTAACATTTTTGAAGAACATTTTATTTACAATTTTCTCAATATTTACAGGATTTTTAGAAATCTTCAGATTCAAAATAACAATATTTGTTTGTGAATTGTTAAAAGTAAATTGAATCCTCAGAAATTATTGTGTTAAGGAAATCAGCTAATGACTGGGCTTGTTTATAAAAGCTCGACCAAATACAAAAGAAATTGTCTATAAATCATTTAGAAAATAATTTATGTTAGGCCTCTTTCACGTGTCCATGCAGTACACACACATTTTGCAGGGACGTGTTGAAGGTGTGTATGTCCCTCTGTGTGCCGTGGGTTTGGCACACGTGTGGTCTCCGTGAGCTAACCGTGATAGCACAAGGAGAGCAGTAACTTTTTACTCACCTGTCACGGGCACTACTGTCTATGATTGTTGATGTCCCTGGCACTGCTGCTGCTTCCGGGTCCACAGTGCAGTGAATATGCAATTAGCATAATGAGCGGACCCTGAAGCAAGTGACAGCAGCGCTGAAGACTGTATCACTGGAGAAAGGCAAGTATAGAAAATCATTTTATTTCACAGACACATGTTTTTTCTGGTACATGTTACACGGATCACATCAATGTGCAGGCCATGTGACATCAGTGCTGCCAGAGAAAAACCGACTTGTCTCCCTGCGGAACGCTCAGACACGTGTGTGCACCAAAACCACGGATGTGTGTGCAGACCCTTTAATTTTAATCGGTCTGCGTATGTCCATGTCTCTGGTACATATGAACACGGACACCATAGGTACCGGAATCACAGACACGTAAAGGGACCCAAGGCAGTTTTCACACAGCAACATCCCATTTGATTGTTTGTGTAAAACACTTGTGTGGCCAAAATCGTCCTTAGACCCATAGGTGAATTCCCAGAGGGGTGTCATTTCCTAAATGTGGTCACCTGAGGGGGTTTCTGCTGTTCTGGCAATTAGGAGTTCTGCAAATGGAGTCTGAAAACTATTCTAGGAAAATCTAAGCTCCGAGAGTCAAAAAGCGCTTCTTCCTTCTAACCCTCCCTGTGTGGCCCAAACCGTACTATCCAGCCACATATGGAAAACATTGTGTGATAAATTGAAGGGTCTATTTTTGCCTATCATTAGTGATGAGTGGGCACTAAATGTTCGAGTACCCGTTACTGAAGCCGAGAGCGTCAAATGCTCGGATGGGCTCTACTCAAGTAACAAGTATAATGGAAGGCAATGGATAACTCAAGAAATTTTCAGTAAGACCCTTCAGGGGATCTGGAAGGGCATGAAAATCACAAATGGATGGAAGCAGAGCATGGGGAAGATGCCCGGATGCATCTCTGACTCCAAGGTCGCTGCTGGGAACTAAATAAGTAATATAAAAAGATGTTGTGGCATCCCCCCTCATTTTTGGTAATCAGCCAAGAAAAAGCAGACAGCTGGGGGCTGGTATTATCAAGCTGGGAAGTCCCATAGTTATTTAGACCTTCCCAGCCTAAAAATACAGCCTGCAGCAGCCCCAGAAGTAGCGCATCTATTAGATTCTCCAATTCTGTCGCTTTAGCCGGCTCTTCCTGATTGCCCTGTTTCACTAGCAATCAGGGTAATACATTTGGGGTTGTTGTCATCTGTGAATTAACAGCTGACATCAAGCCCAGGGGTTATTAATGAAAAGGCGTCTATCAGACACCCCCATTACTAACCCGGCAAGTAAAAATAAAAAAAACACACACACAGAACAAGTTTCTTTCAAAAACCACTCCCCGACTCTTCCCCTTATTCACCAATTTATTATCAAAACTGTTCCCATGAAGCTCCTCCGTCATAGTCTTTGTTCCCCAAATGCTGATCCGTAGACTGTGAATAACAGTAAAGTGCAGCTATTCGCAGGTGTCGGGTAGTGACGCATATACTCATCAGTGTCGCTGGGTCTCGATGAGCGGAGCGTTTAGCCAGCGGCTCTGATGAGTGTTGTCGTCACTATCCGGCACCTGTGAATAGCTGCTCTTTAGGCTACTTTCACACATCCGGTTTGAGCTCTGCGGCTCAATCCGGCTGTGCAAGCTATGCAACGGATGCGGCGAAAACACCACATCCTTTGCATAAGTTTTTACATGCGGCCGGTCCGGTGTTTTACGGTTGCGGCACGCTACTGAGCATGCGCAGTGGAAAATACCGCATGCGGCGGCCGGATGCGTTTTTTTTGCCAGAGCAAAAAACGTTGCAGGAAGCGTTCTATCCGGCCGCGGCATCGGCTAAATCTGCTACATGCGGCAAAAACCAGACCGAACGCAAGCCCATGCGGCACAATACGGCACTAATGTAAGTCTATGCAAAAAAACCCGCAACCGGCGGCAAAAAAAACGGTTGCGGTTTTTCTGCAGAACGCCGAATTGTGCCGCAGAGCAAAAACCGGATGTGTGAAAGTAGCCTTACTGCTATTCAAAGTCGCCAGAGCTGCATTTGGGGATTGTGGACTATGATGGAGGAGCTTCATAGGAACAGTTTTGATAGTAAATTGGTGAATGACGGTTAATATGGGGGAGTTTTTATCCAAATAAACTATTTTTTCCTGTGTGTCATTTTATTTTTATTTTTACTGACTAGGTTAGTAATGTTGGGTATCTGATAGACATCTCTACATTACTAGTGCCTGGGCTTGATGCCAGCTAACATTACAGAGCTGATATCAAACCCACAAGTATTACCCCAATTGGCAATGCACCAGGGCAATTGGAAGAGCCGAGCAAAGAGCCAGAATTGGAGAATCTAGATGTGCCACTTCTGGGGTGGCTGTAGGCTGCTATTTTTAGGCTGGGAAGGACCAAATAACCATGGACCTTCCCAGCCTGATAATACTAGCCCCCAGCTGTCTGCGTTACCTTGACTGGTTATCAAAAGTGACTCCACGCAGTGTTTTTAAAATTATCTATTAGGTTAAACAAGGCTAAAAAAAACCTTTAGTGCCACATGACAGGCATTAAAGTGTGTAAGCGTCCAACTGCTCATTATGCGTACTGAGCACCCGAGCATGGTAGTGCCCGCTCATCACTAGTTACCAGTACGGAGCACCTGAGCATGGTAGTGCCCGCTCATCACTAGTTACCAGTACTGAGCACCTGAGCATGGTAGTGCCCGCTCATCACTAGTTACCAGTACTGAGCACCCGAGCATGGTAGTGCGCGCTCATCACTAGTTACCAGTACTGAGCACCCGAGCATGGTAGTGCCCGCTCATCACTAGTTACCAGTACGGAGCACCTGAGCATGGTAGTGCCCGCTCATCACTAGTTACCAGTACTGAGCACCTGAGCATGGTAGTGCCCGCTCATCACTAGTTACCAGTACTGAGCACCCGAGCATGGTAGTGCCCGCTCATCACTAGTTTCCAGTATTGAGCACCCGAGCATGGTAGTGCCCGCTCATCACTAGTTACCAGTACTGAGCACCCGAGCATGGCAGTGCCCGCTCATCACTAGATATCAGTACTGAGCACCTGAGCATGGTAGTGCTCGCTCATCACTAGTTACCAATACTGAGCACCCGAGCATGGTAGTGCCCGCTCATCACTAGTTGCGAGTACTGAGCACCCGAGCATGGTAGTGCCCGCTCATCACTAGTTACCAGTACTGAACACCTGAGCATGGTAGTGCTCGCTCATCACTAGTTACCAGTACTGAGCACCCGAGCATGGTAGTGCCCGCTCATCACTAGTTACGAGTACTGAGCACCCGAGCATTGTAGTGCCCGCTCATCACTAGTTATGAGTACTGAGCACCCGAGCATGGTAGTGCCCGCTCATCACTAGTTACCAGTACTGAGCACCCGAGCATGGTAGTGCCCGCTCATCACTAGTTACCAGTACTGAGCACCCGAGCATGGTAGTGCCCGCTCATCACTAGTTACGAGTACAGAGCACCTGAGCATGGTAGTGCCCGCTCATTACTAGTTACCAGTACTGAGCACCTGAGCATGGTAGTGCCCGCTCATCATTAGTTACGAGTACAGAGCACCCAAGCATGGTAGTGCCCGCTCATCACTAGTTACGAGTACAGAGCACCTGAGCATGGTAGTGCCCGCTCATTACTAGTTACCAGTACTGAGTACCTGAGCATGGTAGTGCCCGCTCATCACTAGTTACCAGTACTGAGCACCCGAGCATGGTAGTGCCCGCTCATCACTAGCTACCAGTACGGAGCACCTGAGCATGGTAGTGCCCGCTCATCACTAGTTACCAGTACTGAGCACCTGAGCATGGTAGTGCCCGCTCATCACTAGTTACCAGTACTGAGCACCCGAGCATGGTAGTGCCCGCTCATCGCTAGTTTCCAGTACTGAGCACCCGAGCATGGTAGTGTCCGCTCATCACTAGTTACCAGTACTGAGCACCTGAGCATGGTAGTGCCCGCTCATCACTAGTTACCAGTACTGAGCACCTGAGCATGGTAGTGCCCACTCATCACTAGTTACCAGTACTGAGCACCCGAGCATGGTAGTGCCCACTCATCACTAGTTACCAGTACTGAGCACCTGAGCATGGTAATGCCCGCTCATTACTAGTTACCAGTACTGAGCACCTGAGCATGGTAGTGCCCGCTCATCATTAGTTACGAGTACAGAGCACCCAAGCATGGTAGTGCCCGCTCATCACTAATTATGAGTACAGAGCACCTGAGCATGGTAGTGCCCGCTCATTACTAGTTACCAGTACTGAGCACCTGAGCATGGTAGTGCCCGCTCATCACTAGTTACGAGTACAGAGCACCTGAGCATGGTAGTGCCCGCTCATTACTAGTTACCAGTACTGAGCACCCGAGCATGGTAGTGCCCGCTCATCATTAGTTACGAGTACAGAGCACCTGAGCATGGTAGTGCCCACTCATTACTAGTTACCAGTACTGAGCACTAGTGATGAGCGAGTACTAAAAAGCTTGGGTGCTCCAGGCTCGGGCCGAGCATCCCAAGATACTCGTGTACTCGGCCCGAGCACCGAGCCCAATGTTATCCTATGGGAGACCCGAGTATTTTTGTGAAATGACCCCCCGGCAGCATGCAGAAACCCTAAAAATGGCACAAAAGTCTCAGAAGAGTGCTCAAATGACATGGCATCAGCATGGGGAAGACCCCTTGAAGCATTTATCACTCAAAAGTCACAGCTGTGAACAATTTTGTCCAAGTTTTACGCCATTTTTACGGACTCACCAGAAAACCTTCCAAAATGACACCAAAATGATTTTTCATGGCGGAAATGTTAAGGGCACATACCCAATAGTGAGATAGAGCTGGTGTATGTTACTTTTTGAGATTAATACATGAAAGATTTTACATGAAAACCTTGTGTGGCACTCCGATGTCCAAAATGCACGTTTTGTGCTTTTTACTAGCGATGTCGGTCATTTTTTTTTTTTTATTCTATCTCCCTCAGTCCGTCGGTCTGTCTCTCTCTGTCTTGTCTGTCCCCCTCTCACAGTCTGTCAGTCAGTTCCCCCCCTCTCTCTTACTCACCGTTCCCCGATCACTGCCGCGGCGCTGCACGGCTGTTCAAACTCCGGTGGCTTTTCCTCTTTTGAAAAAGCCGGCCGCTCATTAATCAATCTCGTATTCCCTGCTTTCCTGCTTTTCGGCGCCTATGATTGGTTGCAGTGAGACACGCCCCCACGCTGAGTGACAGGTGTCTCACTGCACCCAATCACAGCAGCCGGTGTGTGTATTCTGTGTAGTGAAATAAATAATTAAATAATTAAAAAAAACGGCGTGCGGTCCCCCCAATTTTAATACCAGCCAGATAAAGCCATACGGCTGAAGGCTGGTATTCTCAGGATGGGGAGCTCCACGTTATGGGAAGCCCCCCAGCCTAACAATATCAGCCAACAGCCGCCCAGAATTGCCGCATACATTAGATGCGACAGTTCTGGGACTGTACCCGGCTCTTCCCGATTTACCCTAGTGCGTTGGCAAATCGGGGTAATAAGGAGTTAATGGCAGCCCATAGCTGCCAATAAGCCCTAGATTAATCATGTCAGGCGTCTCCCCGAGACACCCTCCATGATTAATCTGTAAATTACAGTTAAAAAACACACACCCGAAAAATCCTTTATTAGAAATAAAAAACACTAACAAAGTCCCTCATCACCAATTTATTAACCCCGACAAACCCTCCATGTCCGGCGTACTCCACAGTCCTCCAGCGTCGCGTCCAGCTCTGCTGCATGGAAGTGACAGGAGCAGCAGAAGACACCGCCGCTCCGGTCACCTCCACGCAGCTAATGAGATGAGTAGCGCGATCAGCTGAGCTGTCACTGAGGTTACCTGGATCCAGCGGTGGATGCAGCGGTGGCCGCGGGTAACCTCAGTGACAGCTCAGCTGATCGCGCTACTCACTGCCGCTCCAGTCAGCTCCATGCACCAACTGAGGTGAGTAGCGCGATCAGCTGCTGTCACTGAGGTTAATCGCGGCCACCGCTGGATCCAGCGGTGGCCATGAGTTACCTGACTGACAGCAGCTGATCGCGCTATTGCCTTCATTAGCTGCGTGGAGGTGACCGGAGCGGCGGTGTCTTCTGCAGCTCCTGTCACTTCCATGCAGCAGAGCTGGACGCGACGCTGGAGTCTGTGGAGTACGCCGGACATGGAGGGTTTGTCGGGGTTAATAAATTGGTAATGAGGGACTTTGTTAGTGTTTTTTATTTCTAATAAAGGATTTTTTCGGGTGTGTGTGTTTTTTAACTGTAATTTACAGATTAATCATGGAAGGAATCTCGGGGAGACGCCTGACATGATTAATCTAGGATTTAGTGGCAGCTATGGGCTGCCATTAACTCCTTATTACCCCGATTTGCCAACGCACCAGGGCAAATCGGGAAGAGCCGGGTACAGCCCCAGAACTGTCGCATCTAATGTATGCGGCAATTCTGGGCGGCTGCTGACTGATATTGTTAGGGTGGGGGGCTCCCCGTAACGTGGAGCTCCCCATCCGGAGAATACCAGCCTTCAGCTGTATGGCTTTATCTGGCTGGTATTAAAATGGGGGGAACCGCACGCCGTTTTTTTAATTATTTATTTATTTATTTTACTGCACAGTATAGACACGCCCACCGGCTGCTGTGATTGGGTGCAGTGTGACACCTGTCACTCAGCGTGGGGGCGTGTCTCACTGCAACCAATCATAGGCGCCTGTGGGCGTGGAAAGCAGGGAATATGAGATGGCTGTGTACAGAGCACAGCGCGCCGGCCGGTATAAAGGCTCGGTCACGCTGTGCAGGCCGGCCAATCACTGCAATTCCACAACTAACAGGGCTGTGGCATTGCAGTGGTCTGCCAGCCAATCCCTGCATGAGGGCTGGCTCTCAAAAGAGCGCCAACATGCAGAAATGAAGACCACGAGTACAGCACGAGTATCGCGAGATTACTCGGTACCCGCCGAGCAGCCCGAGTACAGCGATACTCGTGCGAGTACCGAGTAGTAACAAGCATGCTCGCTCATCACTACTGAGCACCCGAGCATGGTAGTGCCCGCTCATCACTAGTTACCAGTACAGAGCACCCGAGCATGGTAGTGCCCGCTCATCACTAGTTACCAGTACTGAGCACCTGAGCATGGTAGTGCCCGCTCATCACTAGTTACCAGTACTGAGCACCCGAGCATGGTAGTGTCCGCTCATCACTAGTTACCAGTACTGAACACCCGAGCATGGTAGTGCCCGCTCATTACTAGTTACCAGTACTGAGCACCTGAGCATGGTAGTGCCCGCTCATCACTAGTTACCAGTACTGAACACCCGAGCATGGTAGTGCCCGCTCATTACTAGTTACCAGTACTGAGCACCTGAGCATGGTAGTGTCCGCTCATCACTAGTTACCAGTACTGAACACCCGAGCATGGTAGTGCCCGCTCATCACTAGTTACCAGTACTGAGCACCTGAGCATGGTAGTGCCCGCTCATCACTAGTTACCAGTACTGAGCACCCGAGCATGGTAGTGTCCGCTCATCACTAGTTACCAGTACTGAGCACCCGAGCATGGTAGTGTCCGCTCATCACTAGTTACCAGTACTGAACACCCGAGCATGGTAGTGCCCGCTCATTACTAGTTACCAGTACTGAGCACCCGAGCATGGTAGTGCCCGCTCATCACTAGTTACCAGTACTGAGCACCCGAGCATGGTAGTGCCCGCTCATCACTAGTTACCAGTACTGAGCACCCGAGCATGGTAGTGTCCGCTCATCACTAGTTACCAGTACTGAGCACCTGAGCATGGTAGTGCCCGCTCATCACTAGTTACCAGTACTGAGCACCCGAGCATGGTAGTGTCCGCTCATCACTAGTTACCAGTACTGAGCACCTGAGCATGGTAGTACCCACTCATCATTAGTTACGAGTACAGAGCACCTGAGCATGGTAGTGCCCGCTCATAACTAGTTACCAGTTCTGAGCACCTGAGCATGGTAGTACCCACTCATCATTAGTTACGAGTACAGAGCACCCGAGCATGGTAGTGCCCGCTCATCACTAGTTACCAGTACTGAGCACCCGAGCATGGTAGTGCCCGCTCATCACTAGTTACCAGTACTGAGCACCTGAGCATGGTAGTGCCCGCTCATCACTAGTTACCAGTACTGAGCACCCGAGCATGGTAGTGCCCGCTCATCACTAGTTACCAGTACTGAGCACCCGAGCATGGTAGTGCCCGCTCATCACTAGTTACCAGTACTGAGCACCTGAGCATGGTAGTGCCCGCTCATCACTAGTTACCAGTACTGAGCACCCGAGCATGGTAGTGTCCGCTCATCACTAGTTACCAGTACTGAGCACCCGAGCATGGTAGTGCCCGCTCATCATTAGTTACGAGTACAGAGCACCCGAGCATGGTAGTGCCCGCTCATCACTAGTTACCAGTACTGAGCACCCGAGCATGGTAGTGCCCGCTCATCACTAGTTACCAGTACTGAGCACCTGAGCATGGTAGTGCCCGCTCATCACTAGTTACCAGTACTGAGCACCCGAGCATGGTAGTGCCCGCTCATCACTAGTTACCAGTACTGAGCACCCGAGCATGGTAGTGCCCGCTCATCACTAGTTACCAGTACTGAGCACCCGAGCATGGTAGTGTCCGCTCATCACTAGTTACGAGTACTGAGCACCCGAGCATGGTAGTGCCCACTCATCACTAGTTACCAGTACTGAGCACCCGAGCATGGTAGTGCCCGCTCATCATTGGTTACGAGTACAGAGCACCCGAGCATGGTAGTGCCCGCTCATCATTAGTTACGAGTACAGAGCACCCGAGCATGGTAGTGCCCACTCATCACTAGTTACCAGTAAAGAGCACCCGAGCATGGTAGTGCCCGCTCATCACTAGTTACCAGTACTGAGCACCTGAGCATGGTAGTGCCCGCTCATCACTAGTTACGAGTACAGAGCACCTGAGCATGGTAGTGCCCACTCATCACTAGTTACCAGTACTGAGCACCCGAGCATGGTAGTGCCCGCTCATCACTAGTTACCAGTACAGAGCACCCGAGCATGGTAGTGTCCGCTCATCACTAGTTACCAGTACTGAGCACCCGAGCATGGTAGTGCCCGCTCATCACTAGTTACCAGTACTGAGCACCCGAGCATGGTAGTGCCCGCTCATCACTAGTTACCAGTACTGAGCACCCGAGCATGGTAGTGCCCGCTCATCACTAGTTACCAGTACTGAGCACCCGAGCATGGTAGTGCCCGCTCATTACTAGTTACCAGTACTGAGCACCTGAGCATGGTAGTGCCCGCTCATCACTAGTTACCAGTACTGAGCACCCGAGCATGGTAGTGCCCGCTCATCACTAGTTACCAGTACTGAGCACCTGAGCATGGTAGTGCCCGCTCATCACTAGTTACCAGTACTGAGCACCTGAGCATGGTAGTGCCCGCTCATCACTAGTTACCAGTACTGAGCACCCGAGCATGGTAGTGCCCACTCATCACTAGTTACCAGTACTGAGCACCCGAGCATGGTAGTGCCCACTCATCACTAGTTACCAGTACTGAGCACCCGAGCATGGTAGTGTCCGCTCATCACTAGTTACCAGTACTGAGCACCCGAGCATGGTAGTGCCCACTCATCACTAGTTACCAGTACTGAGCACCCGAGCATGGTAGTGCCCGCTCATCACTAGTTACCAGTACTGAGCACCCGAGCATGGTAGTGTCCGCTCATCACTAGTTACCAGTACTGAGCACCCGAGCATGGTAGTGCCCGCTCATCACTAGTTACCAGTACTGAGCACCCGAGCATGGTAGTGCCCACTCATCACTAGTTACCAGTACTGAGCACCCGAGCATGGTAGTGCCCACTCATCACTAGTTACCAGTACAGAGCACCCGAGCATGGTAGTGCCCGCTCATCACTAGTTACCAGTACTGATCACCCGAGCATGGTAGTGCCCGCTCATCACTAGTTACCAGTACTGAGCACCCGAGCATGGTAGTGCCCGCTCATCACTAACCCTAATTACATCCCATTATCTGTAAAGTGCCATAGTGACGCTGATCTCCTCTTCTCTTCCAGACCTGGCACTCGCCTCCTCCGCTCGGGTTCTGACATTTTTCGCTGGGGAGTCGGTGACTTTCAGTTGCTCAGATGAAACCAACAGAATTAGAAATGTGTCACAGATTACAGTGATCGTCTGGAGGAAAGAAAACGGATCTCACCCTCTACATTATATATCAGACGGTGGAAAAAATGTATCAAACTTCACAGACCCCAGAATCTCCTTCCTGAGCACAGAAATCCCCCCGATGCTCCGAATAAGAGACGTCCGACCCGAGGACGCCGGGAATTATACCTGTGAAATTACTGCAGTAGTGACTCCATCAGGAATAATCCGCACATCCTGGACTCTTCACATCACAGGTGGGTTACATATAACAGTGTAACCGCAGATCCCCCATAACAGAGCGTCATCTTACAGATCCCCCATAACAGAGCATCATCTACAGATCCCCCATAACAGAGCATCATCCACAGATCCCCCATAACAGAGCGTCATCCACAGATCCCCCATAACAGAGCATCATCCACAGATCCCCCATAACAGAGCGTCATCCACAGATCCCCCATAACAGAGCGTCATCCTACAGATCCCCCATAACAGAGCATCATCTACAGATCCCCCATAACAGAGCATCATCCACAGATCCCCCATAACAGAGCATCATCCACAGATCCCCCATAACAGAGCGTCATCCACAGATCCCCCATAACAGAGCATCATCCACAGATCCCCCATAACAGAGCATCATCTACAGATCCCCCATAACAGAGCATCATCCACAGATCCCCCATAACAGAGCATCATCCACAGATCCCCCATAACAGAGCGTCATCCACAGATCCCCCATAACAGAGCGTCATCCTACAGATCCCCCATAACAGAGCATCATCTACAGATCCCCCATAACAGAGCATCATCCACAGATCCCCCATAACAGAGCATCATCCACAGATCCCCCATAACAGAGCGTCATCCACAGATCCCCCATAACAGAGCATCATCCACAGATCCCCCATAACAGAGCATCATCTACAGATCCCCCATAACAGAGCATCATCTACAGATCCCCCATAACAGAGCATCATCTACAGATCCCCCATAACAGAGCGTCATCCACAGATCCCCCATAACAGAGCATCATCTACAGATCCTCCATAACAGAGCGTCATCCACAGATCCCCCATAACAGAGCATCATCCACAGATCCCCCATAACAGAGCATCATCTACAGATCCCCCATAACAGAGCGTCATCCACAGATCCCCCATAACAGAGCATCATCTACAGATCCCCCATAACAGAGCATCATCTACAGATCCCCCATAACAGAGCGTCATCCACAGATCCCCCATAACAGAGCGTCATCCACAGATCCCCCATAACAGAGCGTCATCCTACAGATCCCCCATAACAGAGCATCATCTACAGATCCCCCATAACAGAGCATCATCCACAGATCCCCCATAACAGAGCATCATCCACAGATCCCCCATAACAGAGCGTCATCCACAGATCCCCCATAACAGAGCGTCATCCTACAGATCCCCCATAACAGAGCATCATCTACAGATCCCCCATAACAGAGCATCATCCACAGATCCCCCATAACAGAGCATCATCCACAGATCCCCCATAACAGAGCGTCATCCACAGATCCCCCATAACAGAGCATCATCCACAGATCCCCCATAACAGAGCATCATCTACAGATCCCCCATAACAGAGCATCATCTACAGATCCCCCATAACAGAGCATCATCTACAGATCCCCCATAACAGAGCGTCATCCACAGATCCCCCATAACAGAGCATCATCTACAGATCCCCCATAACAGAGCGTCATCCACAGATCCCCCATAACAGAGCGTCATCCACAGATCCCCCATAAC
Organism: Anomaloglossus baeobatrachus; assembly: GCF_048569485.1. NCBI lineage: Eukaryota > Metazoa > Chordata > Amphibia > Anura > Aromobatidae > Anomaloglossus > Anomaloglossus baeobatrachus. The sequence continues at coordinate 10,983,982 of NC_134354.1, read as the reverse complement.
AGAGCATCATCCACAGATCCCCCATAACAGAGCATCATCTACAGATCCCCCATAACAGAGCGTCATCCACAGATCCCCCATAACAGAGCATCATCTACAGATCCCCCATAACAGAGCATCATCTACAGATCCCCCATAACAGAGCGTCATCCACAGATCCACCATAACAGAGCATCATCCACAGATCCCCCATAACAGAGCATCATCCACAGATCCACCATAACAGAGCATCATCTACAGATCCCCCATAACAGAGGATCATCTACAGATCCCCCATAACAGAGCGTCATCCACAGATCCACCATAACAGAGCATCATCTACAGATCCCCCATAACAGAGTGTCATCCACAGATCCCCCATAACAGAGCATCATCCACAGATCCCCATAACAGAGCGTCATGCGCAGATCCACCATAACAGAGCGTCATCTACAGATCCCCCTTAACAGAGCGTCATCCACAGATCCCCCATAACAGAGCATCATCCACAAATCCACCATAACAGAGCGTCATCTACAGATTCCCCATAACGGAGCATCATCTACAGATCCCCCATAACAGAGCATCATCCACAGATCCCCCATAACAGAGCGTCATCCACAGATCCACCATAACAGAGCGTCATCCACAGATCCCCCATAACAGAGCGTCATCTACAGATCCCCCATAACAGAGCGTCATCCACAGATCCCCCATAACAGAGCGTCATCCACAGATCCCCCATAACAGAGCCTCATCCACAGATCCCCCATAACAGAGCGTCATCTACAGATCCACCATAACAGAGCGTCATCCACAGATCCCCCATAACAGAGCGTCATCTACAGATCCCCCCATAACAGAGCGTCATCCACAGATCCTCCATAACAGAGCGTCATCCACAGATCCCCCATAACATAGCGTCATCTACAGATCCCCCATAACAGAGCGTCATCCACAGATCCCCCATAACAGAGCGTCATCCACAGATCCCCCCATAACAGAGCGTCATCCACAGATCCCCCATAACATAGCGTCATCCACAGATCCCCCATAACATAGCGTCATCCACAGATCCCCCATAACAGAGCGTCATCCACAGATCCCCCATAACAGAGCGTCATCCACAGATCCCCCCATAACAGAGCGTCATCCACAGATCCCCCATAACATAGCGTCATCCACAGATCCCCCATAACAGAGCGTCATCCACAGATCCCCCATAACAGAGCGTCATCCACAGATCCCCCCATAACAGAGCGTCATCCACAGATCCCCCATAACATAGCGTCATCCACAGATCCCCCATAACATAGCGTCATCCACAGATCCCCCATAACAGAGCGTCATCCACAGATCCCCCATAACAGAGCGTCATCCACAGATCCCCCCATAACAGAGCGTCATCCACAGATCCCCCATAACATAGCGTCATCCACAGATCCCCCATAACAGAGCGTCATCCACAGATCCCCCATAACAGAGCGTCATCCACAGATCCCCCCATAATAGAGCGTCATCCACAGATCCCCCATAACATAGCGTCATCCACAGATCCCCCATAACATAGCGTCATCCACAGATCCCCCATAACAGAGCGTCATCCACAGATCCCCCATAACAGAGCGTCATCCACAGATCCCCCCATAACAGAGCGTCATCCACAGATCCCCCATAACATAGCGTCATCCACAGATCCCCCATAACAGAGCGTCATCCACAGATCCCCCATAACAGAGCGTCATCCACAGATCCCCCCATAACAGAGCGTCATCCACAGATCCCCCATAACATAGCGTCATCCACAGATCCCCCATAACATAGCGTCATCCACAGATCCCCCATAACAGAGCGTCATCCACAGATCCCCCATAACAGAGCGTCATCCACAGATCCCCCCATAACAGAGCGTCATCCACAGATCCCCCATAACATAGCGTCATCCACAGATCCCCCATAACAGAGCGTCATCCACAGATCCCCCATAACAGAGCGTCATCCACAGATCCCCCCATAACAGAGCGTCATCCACAGATCCCCCATAACAGAGCGTCATCCACAGATCCCCCATAACAGAGCGTCATCCACAGATCCCCCATAACAGAGCGTCATCCACAGATCCCCCCATAACAGAGCGTCATCCACAGATGCCACACAGTAGTGCGTCACTCACAACCTCTATTAGATCCACTTTGTGCAGTTGGAGCAGATATGTAACCTTTAATAGTGAAGAATAAGCGGAATAACGTTCACAAAAAGGAGGCAAAGCAGCAATCAGAACATCAGGAAGTGGGTTAATTCCCTAGAAACGAGCGGTGTCACCTCTGATCGCTGCCAGTCCTGCTCTCCACAGCCCTGACACCCCCTAGACAGTGACCCCTGCTGAGAAAATGTAGTATTACATGGATGGACCATGGCTACTAAAATGAACCATCCTGTAGACCAGGGGGTCTAAAATTTGGCTGTTTATATGGGCCGCACATAGACATAAAAAATAATTTAAGGGGCTGCATTCTTTGCAGGATAAAGTGACATTTTTAGTAATACCATAGAATTTTTTCTATATACCATAGGATCGTTTTTTTTTGTTTTTTTTTTAATTGGCATTCATTGTGTGAGTTATGGTACAGTTTTATAGCTTGAATCATTACGGATGTGGCGATAACATGCACTTTTTTGTTTATTTTAGTTGCTATATGAAAAAACATTTTTGATGGTAACATTCTATTCCATGCTTTATTTAGAATTTATATATTTTTTTTTATTTTATCCCATTTTTGTAAGTAATATTGTTTTATGATTGGTACTATATATAAATTTAGTCAACATCTTGTGGTAATTTTCCTATGGGGTCCTCCTCTTATAGTAATGTGCCCCATCCTTGTCCCCATCCTGTAGTAATGTGCCCCATCCTTGTCCCCATCCTGTAGTAATGTGCCCCATCCTTGTCCCCATCCTGTAGTAATGTGCCCCATCCTTGTCCCCATCCTGTAGTAATGTGCCCCATCCTTGTCCCCATCCTGTAGTAATGTGCCCATCCTTGTCCCCATCCTGTAGTAATGTGCCCATCCTGGTCCCAATCCTGTAGTAATGTGCACATCCTTGTCCCCATCCTGTAGTAATGTGCCCATTCTGGTCCCCATCCTGTAGTAATGTGCCCCATCCTTGTCCCCATCTTGTAGTAATGTGCACATCCTTGTCCCCATCTTGTAGTAATGTGCACATCCTTGTCCCCATCCTGTAGTATTGTGCACATCCTTGTCCCCATCCTGTAGTAATGTGCCCATCCTTGTCCCCATCCTGTAGTAATGTGCCCCATCCTTGTCCCAATCCTGTAGTAATGTGCCCCATCCTTGTCCCCATCCTGTAGTAATGTGCCCCATCCTTGTCCCCATCTTGTAGTAATGTGCCCCATCCTTGTCCCCATCCTGTAGTAATGTGCCCAACCTTGTCCCAATCCTGTAGTAATGTGCCCCATCCTTGTCCCAATCCTGTAGTAATGTGCCCAATCCTTGTCCCAATCCTGTAGTAATGTGCCCCATCCTTGTCCCCATCCTGTAGTAATGTGCCCCATCCTTGTCCCCATCCTGTAGTAATGTGCCCATCCTTGTCCCAATCCTGTAGTAATGTGCCCCATCCTTGTCCCAATCCTGTAGTAATGTGCCCCATCCTTGTCCCAATCCTGTAGTAATGTGCCCCATCCTTGTCCCCATCCTGTAGTAATGTGCCCCATCCTTGTCCCAATCCTGTAGTAATGTGCCCCATCCTTGTCCCAATCCTGTAGTAATGTGCCCCATCCTTGTCCCAATCCTGTAGTAATGTGCCCCATCCTGATCCCCATCCTGTAGTAATGTGCCCCATCCTTGTCCCCATCCTGTAGTAATGTGCACCTCCTTGTCCCCATCCTGCAGTAATGTGCCCCATCCTTGTCCCAATCCTGTAGTAATGTGCACATCCTTGTCCCCATCCTGTAGTAATGTGTCAACCTTGTCCCAATCCTGTAGTAATGTGCCCATCCTTGTCCCCATCCTGTAGTAATGTGCCCCATCCTTGTCCCAATCCTGTAGTAATGTACACATCCTTGTCCCCATCCTGTAGTAACGTGCCAACCTTGTCCAAATCCTGTAGTAATGTGCCCAACCTTGTCCTCATCCTGTAGTAATGTGCCCATCCTTGTCCCAATCCTGTAGTAATGTGCCGAATCCTTGTCCCAATCCTGTAGTAATGTGCCCCATCCTTGTCCCAATCGTGTAGTAATGTGCCCATCCTTGTCCCCATCCTGTAGTAATGTGCCCCATCCTTGTCCCCATCCTGTAGTAATGTGCCCCATCCTTGTCCACATCCTGTAGTAATGTGCCCAACCTTGTCCCCATCCTGTAGTAATGTGCCCATCCTTGTCCCAATCCTCTAGTAATGTGCCCCATCCTTGTCCCAATCCTGTAGTAATGTGCCCCGTCCTTGTCCCAATCCTGTAGTAATGTGCCCCATCCTTGTCCCAATCCTGTAGTAATGTGCTCATCCTTGTCCCCATCCTGTAGTAATGTGCCCATCCTTGTCCCAATCCTGTAGTAATGTGCCCCATCCTTGTCCCAATCCTGTAGTAATGTGCCCCATCCTTGTCCCCATCCTGTAGTAATGTGCCCCATCCTTGTCCCAATCCTGTAGTAATGTGCTCATCCTTGTCCCCATCCTGTAGTAATGTGCCCATCCTTGTCCCCATCCTTTAGTAATGTACCCATCCTTGTCCCAATCCTGTAGTAATGTGCCCCATCCTTGTCCCCATCCTGTAGTAATGTGCCCCATCCTTGTCCCAATCCTGTAGTAATGTGCCCCATCCTTGTCCCAATCCTGTAGTAATGTGCCCCATCCTTGTCCCAATCCTGTAGTAATGTGCCCCATCCTGATCCCCATCCTGTAGTAATGTGCCCCATCCTTGTCCCCATCCTGTAGTAATGTGCCCCATCCTTGTCCCCATCCTGTAGTAATGTGCACCTCCTTGTCCCCATCCTGTAGTAATGTGCCCCATCCTTGTCCCAATCCTGTAGTAATGTGCACATCCTTGTCCCCATCCTGTAGTAACGTGCCAACCTTGTCCAAATCCTGTAGTAATGTGCCCAACCTTGTCCTCATCCTGTAGTAATGTGCCCACCCTTGTCCCCATCCTGTAGTAATGTGCCCATCCTTGTCCCCATCCTGTAGTAATGTGCCCATCCTTGTCCCAATCCTGTAGTAATGTGCCCCATCATTGTCCCAATCCTGTAGTAATGTGCCCCATCCTTGTCCCAATCCTGTAGTAATGTGCCCCATCCTTGTCCCAATCCTGTAGTAATGTGCCCCATTCTTGTCCCCATCCTGTAGTAATGTGCCCATCCTTGTCCCCATCCTGTAGTAATGTGCACATCCTTGTCCCCATCCTGTAGTAATGTGCCCATCCTTGTCTCCAGTAAGAATGTACTCATCTTTGTCCTTATCCTGTAGTAATATGCCACGTCCTTGTCCCCATCCTGTAGTAATGTGCCCCATCCTTGTCCCCATCCTGTTGTAATGTGCCCATTCTTGTCCCCATCCTGTAGTAATGTGCCCCATCCTTGTCCCCATCCTGTTGTAATGTGCCCATTCTTTTCCCCATCCTGTAGTAATGTGTCCATCCTTGTCCCCATCCTGTAGTTATGTGTCCATCCTTATCCCCTGTAAGAATGTTCCCATCCTTCTCCCCCTCCTGTAGTTGTATGCTCATCCTGGTCCCTTACTTGTAGTAATGTGTCCCATCCTTTTCCCAATCCTGTAGTGATGTGCAAACCTTGTCCAAATCCTGTAGTAATGTGCCCATCCTTGTCCCCATCCTGTAGTAATGTGCCCATCCTTGTCCCCATCTTGTAGTAATGTGTCCCTCCTTGTCCCCATCCTGTTGTAATGTGCCCATTCTTGTCCCCATCCTGTGGTAATGTGCCCATCCTGGCCTCCTTGTAGTATTGTCCCCATCCTGTAGTAATGTGTCCATCCTTGTCCCCATCCTGTAGTTATGTGTCCATCCTTATCCCCTGTAAGAATGTTCCCATCCTTCTCCCCCTCCTGTAGTTGTATGCCCATCCTGGTCCCTTACTTGTAGTAATGTGTCCCATCCTTGTCCCAATCCTGTAGTAATGTGCACATCCTTGTCCCCATCCTGTAGTAATGTCCCCACCCTTGTCCCCATCCTGTAGTAATGTGCCCCATCCTTTTCCCAATCCTGTAGTAATGTGCCCATCCTTGTCCCCATCCTGTAGTAATGTGCCCATCCTTGTCTCCTGTAAGAATGTACCCATCTTTGTCCTTATCCTGTAGTAATATGCCACATCCTTGTCCCCATCCTGTAGTAATGTGCCCATCCTTGTCCCCATCCTGTTGTAATGTGCCCATTCTTGTCCCCATCCTGTAGTAATGTGCCCATCTTTGTCCTTATCCTGTAGTAATATGCCACATCCTTGTCCCCATCCTGTAGTAATGTGCCCATCCTTGTCCCCATCCTGTTGTAATGTGCCCATTCTTGTCCCCATCCTGTAGTAATGTGCCCATCCTTGTCCCCATCCTGTTGTAATGTGCCCATTCTTGTCCCCATCTTGTAGTAATGTGCTCATCCTTGTCCCCATCCTGTAGTAATGTGTCCATCCTTGTCCCCATCCTGTAGTAATGTGCCCAACCTTGTCCCCATCCTGTTGTAATGTGCCCATTCTTGTCCCCATCCTGTGATAATGTGCCCATCCTGGCCTCCTTGTAGTATTGTCCCCATCCTGTAGTAATGTGCTCATCCTTGTCCGCATCCTGTAGTAATGTGTCCATCCTTATCCCCTGTAAGAATGTTCCCATCCTTCTTCCCCTCCTGTAGTTGTATGTTCATCCTGGTCCCTTTCTTATAGTAATGTGTCCCATCTTTGTCCTTATCCTGTAGTAATGTGCCCATCCTTGTCCCCAGTAAGAATTTTTCCTTCCTTGTCCCCATCCTGTAGTAATGTGCCCATCCTTGTCCCTATCCTGTAGTAATGTGCCCTTTCCTGGTCCCCATCCTGTAGTAATGTGCCCCATCCTTGTCCCCATCCTGTAGTAATGTGCTCCATCCTTGTCCCCATCCTGTAGTAATGTGCCCCATCCTTGTCCCCATCCTGTAGTAATGTGCTCCATCCTTGTCCCCATCCTGTAGTATTGTGCCCCATCTTTGTCCCCATCCTGTAGTAATGTGCTCCATCCTTGTCCCCATCCTGTAGTATTGTGCCCCATCTTTGTCCCCATCCTGTAGTAATGTGCTCATCCTTGTCCCCATCCTGTAGTAATGTGCTCCATCCTTGTCCCCATCCTGTAGTATTGTGCCCCATCTTTGTCCCCATCCTGTAGTAATGTGCTCCATCCTTGTCCCCATCCTGTAGTATTGTGCCCCATCTTTGTCCCCATCCTGTAGTAATGTGCTCATCCTTGTCCCCATCCTGTAGTATTGTGCCCCATCCTTGTCCCCATCCTGTAGTAATGTGCTCCATCCTTGTCCCCATCCTGTAGTATTGTGCCCCATCTTTGTCCCCATCCTGTAGTAATGTGCTCCATCCTTGTCCCCATCCTGTAGTATTGTGCCCCATCTTTGTCCCCATCCTGTAGTAATGTGCTCATCCTTGTCCGCATCCTGTAGTAATGTGTCCATCCTTATCCCCTGTAAGAATGTTCCCATCCTTCTTCCCCTCCTGTAGTTGTATGCTCATCCTGGTCCCTTTCTTATAGTAATGTGTCCCATCTTTGTCCTTATCCTGTAGTAATGTGCCCATCCTTGTCCCCATCCTGTAGTAATGTGCCCCATCCTTGTCCCCATCCTGTAGTAATGTGCTCCATCCTTGTCCCCATCCTGTAGTAATGTGCCCCATCCTTGTCCCCATCCTGTAGTAATGTGCCCATCCTTGTCCCCATCCTGTAGTAATGTGCCCCATCCTTGTCCCCATCCTGTAGTAATGTGCCCATCCTTGTCCCCTGTAAGAATGTTCCCATCCTTGTCCCTACCTGTAGTAATTTTCCCATCCTTGTACTCATCCTGTAGTATTGTGCCTCATCCTGTAGTAATGTTCCCCATCCTTTAGTAATGTACCCCATCAGTGTCCCCATGCTGTAATAATGTCCCTCATCCTGGTCTCCATCCTTTAGCAATGTGCCCATCTTTGTCCCCTGTAAGAATGCTCCCATCCTTGTCCTTATCCTGTAGTAATGTGCCCATCCTTGTCCCCTGTAAGTATGTTCCCATCCTTGTCCCCATCCTGTAGTAATTAATGTGCCCCATCCTTTTCCTCCTGTAGTAATATGCCCATCCTGGTCCCCTTCTTATAGTAATGTGACCATCCTTGTCCTCATCTTGTAGTAATGTCCTCATCCTTGTCCTCATCCTGTAGTAATGTGCCTATCCTGGTCCCCTTTTAGCAGTAACCTGCCCTATCCTTGTCCCCATCCTGGTCCTATCTTGTAGTAATGTGCCCCATCCTTGTCTGCATCCTGTTGTAATGCCCATCTTTATAGCAATGTCCCATCCTGTAGTAATTTCCCCTTAGATACTGTTTTCATATACACATTAAAAAAAACACATTTTTCTCACTTGTCCTCTGTTATCCCCAGTGTCCTCTTCCCTGCTTCTTGCGGCCCACAGGCCCGTGGACCACGTGACGGTCGATGCCCGCGTTAGTCAGCGCTTTATTTCATTTGATGAACTGCTAGCGCCGTGCAGAGCTCTCTGCAGCCCTAAACGACTGGCAGCTGCTGGCCAATCAGAGTCCAGTGTTTGACATCATATCACTACGCCAGCTGTTGGCCTGTGATTTGCCTGGCGGCTGCCTTAGGTATAGCTGCAGAGAGCTCACTCAGCTTGGCGCCAGCAGTTCATCAAATGAAATAAAGTGCTAACTACTGTGGCTCCCGGCACTGATCGTCACAGGGTCCATGGGCCTGCAGGCTGCAAGAAGAAGCCCGAGGAGCTGCATGCGGCCCGCTGGCTGCGTGTTTGAGACCTCTGCTGTAGACCCTGAATTGAGACCTGGATGAGTTTTCTTATTGTGACAGCAACTTATAAAGATATTAATATTAAAATTAACAAAAAATAATTACAGATGTGTATGTTTCTAGATCTAATATCTGTCGGTGCGTTCTCTCTCACTGTGCAGTCACTCTTTTGCCTTATTACTTTTGGAGTTCCATTCTGTGGGTCAGATTTGCTCCCCTCGGTGACATCTTGGTCTCATTTCCTCACTGCTTAGAGACAAGCCTGATTGCTCCTGTGTGTGCTTGCGGCTAGAAGTGGTATATTGCTAGGACTATAAGAAGGACGAAAGTGTTCCTCCATTACAGCCACCATCAAGAGGATGTGCCCCCAGGCATCATACAATTGACTACAACTCTCAGTGGGTCATGAAATCAGCCGACACCAGGAGTTTGTAGAGATTAGCGCATCGCTTGATAATGGATTACATTCATTAGAAACTTTCCAAAATAATTCAAATTCCCCTTAGCTCGGATTTATTTGATTTCCAGAAAAATGGCATCAATAAAGGCCAGTAATGGTTAAACTTTTTTCTTTATTCTCCTCTCTCTTTGGCCAGCTCCTCTGCCTTCTCTCTTCTGTCTTCGGCTTACTTTTCGCTTCTGGCGTTTGGCGCAGTCATACTTCACTATGCCCCTCACCATCTTGTGGAGCACGATGCTCGTTCATGGTGTGCACGGCTCCTCGGGGGCGTGACAGTGTCAGTACGTTACTCCCAGCGATGGAGCGGGACCTGGTGAAGAACGCCAGCCCCAGAGGAGCAGAAAGAGGAGATAGAAGACAGAGGAGCTGATCAGAGGATTGACGGTGAGCAGACAGGTAAGGCGAGGGGCGGACACAGACAGAAAAGGGCCCCTGTGCTGGGACAATATAAAGGCCATGTGCAGTCCAATAACTCATCAAAATGCACAATTCCTCCTGCTTTGGAGGTAGAAATGAGCCCCCTTATCCCTTGGGCCCCAGTGCAGCTGCACCAATGACATGTCCACCCCGGCCAAGATTTACAACCACTAGTGAACAGCCCCAGATTACCGGCCTGTGACCGGCTTACATCTGACGGCATCTTGGCGCTGTTCCATTCTGTGTATGTGGTATAAAAGTAGAAGTGTTTGTAGCATCTTTCTCCTTTGGTAGTGGCCGGTGTCACTGATGCCGGTGATCATGGTCAGAGCGTGTGAGCGGCTTCTGTGATGTTGTCCCCTTCGTGTAGACTCTATTGCACGTGCCGACCGCACCGCAGGGGAGCTGGAGCAGGCTATGCCCGGGAGACGCCTCCGGGCCTCAACACTGCAGAACTAGATGAAATATATAACTCACACTGACGGTAATTGTTCTCTTTTATTTTTGCAGAGCAGCAAGTTAACCTGATTTATATATTGTGTTCTGTAGCGGGAGCCATCGTTATACTGATTATCATAGGCGGGATCCTTTATTGGAGGTTCTGTACAAGCTGCAAGTAAGTGAACCCCTAATCATCATTGACCTCCAGCATTTATAAGTATCTGTAAGGGGGCGCAGACCATAGGTCTCTACACTCCCTGCAGTGTACACCGAGCGTGCACAGCTCCCAATGAGAAACCAACTTCATTTACAGCCATCCAATATGGAGATACTTATATTTTTAATATTTCAAACGTCCATACACATAAAGCATTTCTGAAGCGTTTTTCCACGGTCCGTGGTGTGCTTGGGTTTGTGCCACCACCTGTACTCCACCACACACTGTTGCACCTCTGTTTCCAGGTGTCTGTGAGGTCCATGCTCACAGACAGTACTGTCCAGCGGTCTCACTCCACTCTGGTCTTTTCATTGACCCACCACCTCCTGAAAGTCCCATTATACCCTCGCCCATCTGTCACTTATCTTGGGGCAGTCTTCTCCTGGGTTCCTGTCTTCTACCAACCTTAAACTAAATATCTGACTCTCAACTACCGGCACATCACTCTATAATATTTGCTCACCAGACTGCGGGCAGCTCCTCTCTCCTCTCAGGGGGGCACTCACTATAAAGGTGGTCTCCTCATCCTCTTTCGATCTTTTATACATGGAACACTTAGAGGAAATCTTCCCTCTGTAATCTGGTACAGCAAAATGTCCAATAAGTCTCCACTTCTCATGTACTCGCCACTGCTCATGTGCTTGTGGATCTCTCTCAAATAAGACATCAGATCAAATACATCACTGTATCATTTTAATCAACTTTATATGACTTACATGCCCATATAGATGGCTTTGGAGGGTAGATCCTACTGACAGATTTCAGAGCTGCACTCACTATTCTGCTTGTGCAGTCACTGTGTACATACATTACTGATCCTGAGTTACCTCCTGTATTACACTCCAGAGCTGCACTCACTATTCTGCTGGTGCAGTCACTGTGTACATGTAAGACCTGTTAACATTTATATGTATATATATATATATATATATATATATATATATAGGTTAAAAGACTGTTTGGTGGACTTCCTTGTGTTATGCTGCCACCTGCTGCTCAAGTGACTAGATTGAGTCTGGAACAGGAGGAGGAGGAGTCTTCATGTGGCTGTGTTTTTGGCAGAGAGGAGTGTGCTGGAGTGGGCTGTAAGATAGAAGGCCTCAGTCTGCCCTGTTTTTCCGAGGTCCAAGTACCTCAGAGTGTTGCGTGGTGTCCCCCCCAAGACACAGATCCAAAGAGGCTGGATGTGGAGCGAGGAGCCAGACAGCACGTGCAAAGTACAAAATTACAGATCCAAAGAGGCTGGATGTGGAGCAAGGAGCCAGGCAGCACGTGCAAGTTACAGATCCGGGACAAAGACTGAACTTTAGAGGTGTCTGCCAGCGGAATACGGGCCCCAACGGTGACGAGGTACCCCACGCTGAAACCTGCAGTTAAGTGTGCACACTACTTTTAGTTAGGGACAGATAGGAAAAGACTCTGCACTGTGTTATACAAGTAAGATAACAAGGACTCTGCGTTTTTTTTGTTGAATAAGGATTTCTGTGTTTTGCTTTTGGGAGTACAATCTGAGGCTTCCTATCCTTGACAAGCTATTCATAGTGGTTGTATGTATATTGCATTATATCTACTGCTGTGCACATTCCCGCTTTTCTTCCCCCTCCTTTCCCGCACTATTCCTCCACCTGTGTTGTGCAATACATTATTAAATTTGCATTGATTAACCCCCGTGGTTCCGTGCAGTCCTTGCGTATCCCGTTACCTGCAGTATTACATTTGGCGTAGTCGGCAGGATACGCAGGCTGGTACGGAACAATGGACGGACAGGGGGGGTGTCGCTGATGGAGGTGTTCTAATACAACCTGATGGGGGAATACCAGCAAGGCAGCTGTCCCTGGGGGCTATGCTGACCCATATACCAAAATTTACTGGCAGCAATGTACCTCTCCATGACTGGGCGCAGAGAGTGAGGGGCATGTTGAGAGTAGCAGGAGTGACTGCAGAAAATCAAGGGGAGATACTGTTGATTGCCCTTGAAGGCCATGCTCAAGAGACTATTTTATTGCGCCCTGAGAGTGAACGAAAGACGTTAGAGCAGGTGGTGAAGATTCTTGAGAGAGTGTATGGCGGGAAACCAGAAGCAGGAGATTTACAGGCGCAACTGTTCTACAGGCTGCAGGGTGAAGAAGAAGGTCTGCCACAGTATGCAAATGCACTCCAGAGAATAATGAGACAGATGCTTACAGCAGAGCCAGAGCTAGCACAAACCCCCGGTTATGCTGACCGTACCCTGCGAGATCAATTCCTCCGCGGATTACATAACCCCAAGATCAAAGGTGCCCTCCGTGAACGGCTCAGGGTAGAAAAAAAACTAACTTTCCAGGAAATATTGGAAGAAGCAGTCTCCCGCACACAAACTGAAAATTGCGACCCGCAGAACGCCTTGGGTGAAGTTTGTATGCATAAGATTGTCCCGGGTGAGAAAAACCAAGAACCGAGCCAACTTGAGGCTAAAGTGGATCAGTTACAAGAGACGGTTACTGCTCTACAAGAGTTGCTGAAGAATATGCAAGCCCCGGCGTCAGAAGTAGGAACTACAGCACCGCGGCCAAATACCCGCACGCATACCTATCAAGAAGAGAGGGGACAGATCGAGCAGAGACGACCGAGACCCGCTGAAGACTACCGGTGTTGGAACTGTGGAAATCGGAACCATTTATTCCGACACTGTCCGGAGAGGAAGACTTCTCAAGAAAGACCGCCGTTAAACTAGTGCCTCCCTCCATGGATGGGCACATGGCGGGGAGACCAACGGAGCTTAGAGAAAACCAACGCCCTGAAGATATAGCAGCCTGCACGCCGACGATCACGGCCGAATTTGAAGGGAAAGAAGTAAAATGCCTGATGGATACTGGGTCCCAAGTGACCACCATGCCAGAACAGTTCTTCTACCAACATTTTGGACAAACTGTATCCATTGACAAAGGGGCACATATCAAACTGAGGGCTGCAAACAATCTTCCCATTCCGGTTGTAGGGGTCGTGTGGATGAACATACGTGCCTGTGGCCAGAACTTAGGCAAAAAAGGGATTGTGTTAACGGAGGGCCGGTACGACAGAGAGGTGCCAGCTATTGTGGGCATGAACGTCCTGAAAGAATTAGACCAGTTGCTCTTCAACAAGGGGGGCTGTGATTACTGGAAGACGACAGTTGCTAACAGGCCTGCCCAAAAGGTCTTCCAACACCTTATCCGTGCCCGAGGACTGTGGAAGAATGGTGGGAGCCGCTACCCGGTGGGGAGGGTTCGAGTCCCAAGACAGACGACAATTACTCTACCTCCAAATCGTGAGACAGTCCTCACCTTGCCAGTCGGGGCCCACCGTACACTCGAGGGGATGGAGGTGTTGGTGGAGCCTTACCGTGGTGAAGAGAACGGAGACGAACCGTTGGTGGCTCGCACTTTAGCAACAGTAAGAAATGGAAGGGTCCCTTTCCGTTGCGTGAACACCGGTGAACAGGCCTACACCTTGACCTCGGGAGTTGTTCTGGCCCATGTCTACCTGGCGCCCGAAGAGGTGGCGGCTGCAGAATCGATTGAATTGCAGCCCATGGCAGGGGAAGCCTGGACTTGGGCTGTTTCTATGGAAAGGAAAGAGAAACCCACTGATCAATGGAACAGTCGCGTCATCTTAGGGCAGATGGGAGTGGACCTGAGCCCCTTCGATTCGGAGCAAGCCCAAGCCATAGAGGACTTTATTTGGGAGAATCAAGCCACGTTCTCCCGTCACGCAGAAGATTTCGTCTGTACTGACAAGATTCAGCACGAAATACCCACAGGAGATGCCCCACCGATCAGGGAAAGGTACAGGCAAATACCCCCAAAGTACTACCAAGAGGTAAAAGAGCTTTTGGCGCAGATGCTGAAGAGCGGGGTGGTAAGAGAAAGTCAGAGTCCATGGGCTGCCCCAATCGTGCTGGTCAGGAAAAAGGATGGGTCTACCCGCTTCTGTGTTGACTACCGCAAGCTTAATGGATGCACGGTTCGTGATTCCTACCCTCTGCCCCGGATAGAGGAGTCCCTGTCGGCGTTGGGAAAGGCACGTTACTTCTCCTCCCTTGATCTGGCCAGCGGATATTGGCAGGTCCCTGTGGCAGAGAAAGACAAGGCCAAGACCGCATTTATTGTACCCATGGGACTCTTCGAGTTCAATCGCATGCCGTTTGGACTAAATAATGCCCCAGGAACCTTTCAGCGCCTCATGGAAAGTTGCCTTGGAGACATGAACTTCGAGGCCACATTGATTTACCTGGACGACATAGTAGTGTATTCTGCAACCTTTGAGAAACATCTAGAAAACCTGGGCCAAGTGTTTCAGCGGTTACGGGCCCATGGGCTTAAACTAAAACCAAAAAAATGTCGGATCTTTCAGGAAGAGATTGAATATCTCGGACACAAGGTGTCGGAAGCCGGCGTACAGCCCTCTGATGGGAAAGTGAGAGCAGTGCTAGAATGGCCCACACCCAGCACAGTGCGGGAGGTTCGAGCTTTCCTGGGGCTAGCCGGATATTACCGTCGCTTTATCAAAGATTTCGCGAAGGAGGCAGAACCTTTGCACGAATTGCTCCGAGGCACTGCGAAAGGACCAAAAGCACAGAAAATTTGCTGGGGACCAAGACAAGCAGAAGCCTTACACCGATTGAAAGAGGCCTTGGTTAGCTCCCCTGTGCTTGCCTATGCAGACTATAACCTCCCCTTTCGGTTGTATACAGACGCGAGCCTCTACGGCCTGGGTGCAGTACTGGCCCAGGTACAGAATGGTACTGAACGGGTGATTGCATATGGAAGTCGGACGTTGCGAGAAGCCGAGCGCAACCCCGAGAATTACAGTTCCTTTCGGTTGGAATTACTGGCACTAGTATGGGCAATAACCGAAAGGTTCTCGGAATATCTCACGGGAGCTCAAATTGAAGTCTATACGGATAATAACCCCCTGGCTCACATCTCCACCGCCAAACTGGGAGCAATGGAACAGAGGTGGCTGGCACGACTGTCCAGATACAATTATCATGTGCAGTACCGCTCTAAGCATGAAAATCAGAATGCGGATGCCCTTTCTCGTGTTACCACCGAAGCCCCAGTGGGGGAGAGAGATGAACAGTTGGAGGAAGACGAAATTCCGGACTTTAGTAAATTCACCGCTCAAGTGGTAGAGGCTCGTATGCTGGAAATTACGTCGGGCACGACATCACGCCTGCTTGGCCAAACCAGAGAGGAATGGGTGAAAATCCAGTCATCTGACCCAGAACTGCTTCAAGTGAAAGAGTGGGTGATCCAGCAGCGCAAGCCTAGAAAGGAAATACGGGCCACGCTGTCGCACGTGGCCCTCCAGATTCTCAGCCAGTGGGATAAGCTGTCGGTGCAAGAAGGGATGCTGTATCGGAAGGTGCACCTAGCTACAGAGTTGGAAGTACGGTGGCAAGTAGTGATACCCCAGAAGATGGCAGTACCATTGGCCCGAGAGGCGCATGAGAAGGGAGCCCATTTCGGACCGGACAAGACTTACCAGTGGTTGCAAAGAATAGTATACTGTCCTCAGATGCTTCGGGCAGTAGAGAAGGCCTGTAAACTGTGCCGTTCCTGCGAGTTAAGTAAGGCTCCTCCACAGCAAGCACCAGTACAGACTATTGTAACCAAAGAGCCGTTGGAAGTACTCATGATCGATTATCTCAAGATTGGCCACTCCCACCGGGGCTATCAGTTCTGCCTTGTGATGACAGATCACTTCTCCAAATTTGCGGTGGTGACGCCCACCAGAGATCAGACGGCTGAATCAGCTGCTCGAGCCATCAGTGATGACTTTATCCGGGTGTACGGCTGCCCCTAAAGAATACATTCTGACCAAGGAGCTTGCTTTCAGGGCAGTGTCATGAGAGAGCTGCAAAGGATTTACGGAATGCAGAAGTCAAGGACTACGCCTTATCATCCGCAGGGCAACGGAGCCTGCGAGAGATTTAACCGGACCCTCCTACAAATGCTACGCACGTTGGAGGATGATCGTAAGAATCACTGGCCCGGCTATCTCGCAGAACTCGTGTGGGCGTACAATAATCGTGTCCACTCCACCACTGGGTACACCCCATACGTGCTACTGTTTGGAAGAGCCGGAAGAGGCATTGAAGAGCTGAACCTAGCTCCCCCCGAGATCAGTGAAGGTCAGAGCGTAGGTTCCTGGGTTGATTGTCACCGTCGACGGCTGGAGACTATCCATCGAATTGTCACCAAGCGGTTGCAAGAAAAGACACACCCGCAGCGGAAACCTGTGTGTGAAACCCCGTTCTTACCAGGAGACAGAGTACTGGTTGCAGAGAAACACCCGAGACACAAGTTGAGCGAGCGCTGGAAAACAGAGCCGTACATTGTGATCAGAAGAATCTCGCCCCATGGATCAGTATACGAAGTGAGAGGCGAGCAAAGAGGCGGCACCCTCATCCTGCATCGTAATATGCTGAGGCCCTGCTATTCAGAAGACAGGACCAGACAAAGTACCCCGGAGACGGTGCCTGTGCCTGTTCCTGTTACCTTCGAAGAGGGCTCTGATGATGAAGAATGGTGGCGGGCCCCGACCAACCCAACAGACTGGGAGAGATCCACACCCCCATCCGTTCAAGACACAGGTGCCACCCCTGCAGAGCAGGAGTCACTAATCTCCAGAGATGGGGACGAGAATACTGTACTCCCTGATACGGCGCCGACGTCTGGCGAGTTAGCTGTGGTGCCACGCCGGACTGAGCGGGCTAATGCTGGTATTCCCCCTGATCGGTACTTGGCAGATGAATTTGTGTGTTCTGTCACTGAATCCTGTTTTACGACATTGGCTCCCAAGCAACAGGTTGTGAAGCAGGGCAGGAGTTGCCACCGTGTGCCCCTTTGCAGAGTGCCTCAGGAGTGTATCGGCCGGGACGGCCGAGGTTAAAGAGGGGGGGAAATGTAAGACCTGTTAACATTTATATGTATATATATATATATATATATAGGTTAAAAGACTGTTTGGTGGACTTCCTTGTGTTATGCTGCCACCTGCTGCTCAAGTGACTAGATTGAGTCTGGAACAGGAGGAGGAGGAGTCTTCATGTGGCTGTGTTTTTGGCAGAGAGGAGTGTGCTGGAGTGGGCTGTAAGATAGAAGGCCTCAGTCTGCCCTGTTTTTCCGAGGTCCAAGTACCTCAGAGTGTTGCGTGGTGTCTCCCCCAAGACACAGATCCAAAGAGGCTGGATGTGGAGCGAGGAGCCAGACGGCACGTGCAAAGTACAAAATTACAGATCCAAAGAGGCTGGATGTGGAGCGAGGAGCCAGGCAGCACGTGCAAGTTACAGATCCGGGACAAAGACTGAACTTTAGAGGTGTCTGCCAGCGGAATACGGGCCCCAACGGTGACGAGGTACCCCACGCTGAAACCTGCAGTTAAGTGTGCACACTACTTTTAGTTAGGGACAGATAGGAAAAGACTGCACTGTGTTATACGAGTAAGATAACAAGGACTCTGCGTTTTTTTTGTTGAATAAGGATTTCTGTGTTTTGCTTTTGGGAGTACAATCTGAGGCTTCCTATCCTTGACAAGCTATTCATAGTGGTTGTATGTATATTGCATTATATCTACTGCTGTGCACATTCCTGCTTTTCTTCCCCCTCCTTTCCCGCACTATTCCTCCACCTGTGTTGTGCAATACATTATTAAATTTGCATTGATTAACCCCCGTGGTTCCGTGCAGTCCTTGCGTATCCCGTTACCTGCAGTATTACATACATACATTACATTACTGATCCTGAGTTACCTCCTGTATTATACTCCAGAGCTGCACTCACTATTCTGCTTGTGCAGTCACTGTGTACAGACATTACATCACTGATCCTGAGTTACCTCCTGTATTACACTCCAGAGCTGCACTCACTATTCTGCTTGTGCAGTCACTGTGTACAGACATTACATTACTGATCCTGAGTTACCTCCTGTATTATACTCCAGAGCTGCACTCACTATTCTGCTGGTGCAGTCACTGTGTACATACATTACATTACTGATCCTGAGTTACCTCCTGTATTATACTCCAGAGCTGCACTCACTATTCTGCTTGTGCAGTCACTGTGTACAGACATTACATTACTGATCCTGAGTTACCTCCTGTATTATACTCCAGAGCTGCACTCACTATTCTGCTGGTGCAGTCACTGTGTACATACATTACATTACTGATCCTGAGTTACCGCCTGTATTATACTCCAGAGCTGCACTCAGTATTCTGCTCGATGTAATGAGTTTCCAGGCTTGTCGGGGGAGCTGTTCCTGTTCTTTTCTCTCTGGTTGTGTGGAGTTTTCCATGTGCTGCTGTTTTTCCTTTATTATTTGTCTTTCTCTCACTTTCTCCGCAGTTCGGTTCCTTCTCAGATTCACCAAACCTGCACAGAAGATAATGAGAAGGAGGAGGAGGTGAGTCCCCATCCATTTAGGCTGATTTTTTTCCATCTTTTTAGGATCCCTCATATTTTGTTTTTTTCCGGGTCCAGTTGCATCTGTGTGAGGACTTTCCTTTTGCAGGATGATGCCTTGTTTGTCGGTGGAATCTTTTTTTTGCCACATAATTTATTACTTTTTTTTTTTTTTTACTCTTTATGGGAAGGAATAGAAAACAAAAAGCAGCAATTCTTCCATAATCTTTTTTTTCTTAATTTTAATCCTTACACCGTTCCCTGAACAGACGCTTTTTCTGTTTTCTACAGATGGAGCTGGGGGAGGGATGGAGGTTTGCAGCACAGTTTTTACTTGCACCGTTTTTTGTGAACTTTTTGATCACATTTTTTCTTGTTTTTTATGTGAAGTATGAACAAAATGCAATCATTCTGGAATTTATTATTTTTTATTGCATTCTCATTGAAGTATAATTGACCCTTTACATTTTTGGGGGTCGACACGATTATTATAATACCCAATTTGTAACTTTTGTTATGTTTTACTATTGCTTTTTAACCATGGGGACACATTGGTCCACTTATGAGCTGTGTACTCCTAACGGGAGGAGGTTTATATTTAGAAGTATTACAAATTTGATTCTTTTTTTGTTTATATGAAATTGTATCAATAATCGGAGCTAATTCTATGGGCTCTTCTCCACTTGCTTTTAAAAGTCACAGCGATACTCGGCTCAAAATGTGAGTCGACTGTCCTGCGTGTGATCTGCATACGGTGTTTTTTTTTTTCTCACATAGCATCCATATGACATGCAAGCGTCATGCGAGTGCTATGTGAGTGTTAGGGTACGCTCACACGAGCGACAAAAACGGACGAGAGCAATGTGAGAAATTCTCGCATTACACTTGGACCAATGTTATTCTATGAGTGTGAGCTGTGGATCAGCAAAAAAAAGCAGAGAAAAGCGACAGCATGCTGCGTATTCATGCGTAAAACGGCCGAGAATCGCCAATACAAGTCTATGGGTGCGAGAAAAAAACAGACGGCAATGGACCATCCTAGTGACATCCGTTTTTATAGATACAATTCTATCATGTAATATAGAACACTGTAAATGTTCTTGTTATTGACTGTAAATGACTAATAGCTGCTGTTTAAAAAACGGATTGCACACGGACAGCATACTGACAGCACACGGACAGCACACTGATGACAAGTGAGAAAAATTTGTCCGACTCTCGCAAACGAGAATGGGACCGTTTTTTAATACGTTTGTGTGAGTCCAGCCTTAATGCAAGCAGCGTTGGACTGGCTACCTGAGGAATCTCCAGTAATACCAGTCCTGGCCGTGGTTACCTGCACTGAACCCCGGAGCTGTCACCTGAGCTCCAGAGTTCAGCCCGGCCTGTCTGCAGCTGTGCTGACCTGAACAGCAATCTCCGGGAATCAATCACTCGGCGCTCGCTGTTCAGGCTGCACTCTGGAGCTCAGGTGACAGCTCCGGAGTTCAGTGCATGTAACCGCGGCCAGGCCTGGTATTACTGGAGATTCCTCCGGTAGCCAGTCTGACGTGGTATGCAAGTGTCAGGATCCGTGTGCATAGGCTTGCATGGGGGTGCGAGAGCTGAGACTTGGTGAAATCGCAGCATGCTGCGATTTCACCGAGAGCACGAGACGTGCCGTTAAAATTTTAGCAAGAGGACACGGCCTCATTGATTAACACTGGTGCGAGTGCGATCCAATTTTTTATCGGATCGCACTCGCGCATGGAAATCGCAAGTAGAGAAGAGCCCTTATTTACTGTAAGTAACTTACAGTTACTTATTAGGAGTGACTACCTGCGACTTCAGGCAGAGACTGACTGAGCCACACCTGAGAGCTGTGACATCACAGAGATTAGCTGAATTCACAGGTGTTGGATACCTGCAGGCTGTGAAGTCTAGTAACACCTAGAGGTGTCCTCACACAGGGGCCTAAACTAACCTGAGCTGTGGTGAACTTAGGCTACTTTCACACATCAGTTTTTTGCCATCAGGTTCAATCCGGAAAAAAACGGGTAAAACGGATCCGGTACCGCATCCGTTTTTTCCCCATAGACTTGCATTGGTACCGGATTGTACCGGATGGCTTTGCGTTGCATCCGTTTTTTTCCAGATGCGGCAAAATTAGTTAAAGCGGCGGCCGGAGGCAACGTAGCTTGCAACGTTTTTTTGTCCGGCAAAAAAAACGCATCGCGCCGGATCCGGCGCGATACGGCGTGTTTTACAATAGAAGCCTATGGACGCCGGATCCGGCGTAATGCGGTAAAAAACGGATGCGGCCGCCGGATCCGTTTTTCTAAACTGAGCATGCTCCAATGTAATTAACAAAACGGATCCAGCCAAAAAACGGACGAAAAGGATGCAAAAACGGATGCAAACCGTATCCACCGGATCCGTTTTTTAACGGATCCGGCATAACGGATCCGTTAAAAAACGGATCCGGTGGATACGGTTTTC
Source organism: Anomaloglossus baeobatrachus (assembly GCF_048569485.1). Classification (NCBI taxonomy): domain Eukaryota; kingdom Metazoa; phylum Chordata; class Amphibia; order Anura; family Aromobatidae; genus Anomaloglossus; species Anomaloglossus baeobatrachus. The sequence goes on along the minus strand of NC_134354.1, from coordinate 10,962,564 downwards.
ACTTTTTTTTCAGGATCCGTTGGATCAGGAAAAAAAAGGACTGTGCCTGAATACAGAAAACTGATGTGTGAAAGTAGCCTTAGTGAACTCAGTGAACTCACCTCATTATCAGCAGAGCTGAGAGTGTCAAATCCAGCAGATCTGAAAGTGTACAGTGCAGCAGAGCTGAGAATGCTAGATGCAGCAGAGCTGAGAGTGCCAGCTGGGGAAAATGGGGAAAAAACAAAGGGAAAAACCACAGGAAAAATCAGTGGTAAAAACCTGGAAAAATCCGTGGGAAAAACAGAGGGAAAAATCCACAGGAAAAATCAGCGGGAAAAACCATGGGAAAATTAGTGGGGAAAAATTGGGAAAAATATGTGGGAAAAACAATGGGAAAAAGATGCAAGGAAAATCTGTGGGAAAACAGTGGGAAATTTATGCACCCAAAAATTTCTACACCAAATTTGCATCTGTTGATAGAAAACTGCACAAAAACTATCGTTATTGACAGCCCATGCAGATATTGGGCTGAAATTTTTACTGCATATTCCTGCACCAAATCTGCATTTTCTGGCAAAAGAAACACATCAAAACCGCATGTGTGTAGATGGTGTGTAGATGCTTTTTCTTGCCAGACGATGCATATTTGCGGCAGGAATTTGCATCGGTTGGCAAAAAAGGCGTTTTCTGCCAGGAAATGCATGTCTCATTTAATTCAGGTGAATTTGAGTTAAATAAGATCTGGCATCTTATGAACATAGCTCTGCTTCCTCTAACACTCTCAGCTCTGCTGCGTCTGTCACTCTCAGCTCTGCTGCATGTGACACTCTCAGCTCTGCTGCCTCTGACACTCTCAGCTCTGCTGCCTCTGACACTCTCAGCTCTGCTGCATCTGACACTCTCAGCTCTGCTGCATCTGACACTCTCAGCTCTGCTGCATCTGACACTCTCAGCTCTGCTGCATCTGACACTCTCAGCTCTGCTGCATCTGACACTCTCAGCTCTGCTGCACCTGACACTCTCAGCTCTGCTGCATCTGACACTCTCAGCTCTGCTGCATCTGACACTCTCAGCTCTGCTGCATCTGACACTCTCAGCTCTGCTGCACCTGACACTCTCAGCTCTGCTGCATCTGACACTCAGCTCTGCTGCCTCTGACACTCTCAGCTCTGCTGCATCTGACACTCAGCTCTGCTGCCTCTGACACTCTCAGCTCTGCTGCATCTGACACTCTCAGCTCTGCTGCCTCTGACACTCTCTCAGCTCTTCTGCATCTGACACTCTCAGCTCTGCTGCATCTGACACTCAGCTCTGCTGCCTCTGACACTCTCAGCTCTGCTGCATCTGACACTCTCAGCTCTGCTTCCTCTGTCACTCTCTCAGCTCTGCTGCATCTGACACTCTCAGCTCTGCTGCATCTGACACTCTCAGCTCTGCTGCATCTGACACTCAGCTCTGCTGCCTCTGACACTCTCAGCTCTGCTGCATCTGACACTCTCAGCTCTGCTGCCTCTGACACTCTCAGCTCTGCTGCATCTGACACTCAGCTCTGCTGCATCTGACACTCTCAGCTCTGCTGCATCTGACACTCTCAGCTCTGCTGCATCTGACACTCTCAGCTCTGCTGCATCTGACACTCAGCTCTGCTGCCTCTGACACTCTCAGCTCTGCTGCATCTGACACTCTCAGCTCTGCTGCCTCTGACACTCTCAGCTCTGCTGCCTCTGACACTCTCAGCTCTGCTGCATCTGACACTCTCAGCTCTGCTGCATCTGACACTCTCAGCTCTGCTGCATCTGACACTCAGCTCTGCTGCGTCTGTCACTCTCTCAGCTCTGCTGCCTCTGACACTCTCAGTTCTGCTTCCTCTGACACTCTCAGCTCTGCTGCATCTGACACTCTCAGCTCTGCTGCATCTGACACTCAGCTCTGCTGCGTCTGTCACTCTCTCTGCTCTGCTTCCTCTGACACTCTCAGCTCTGCTTCCTCTGACACTCTCAGCTCTGCTGCCTCTGACACACTCAGCTCTGCTGCGTCTGTCACTCTCTCAGCTCTGCTGCCTCTGACACTCTCAGCTCTGCTGCATCTGACACTCTCAGCTCTGCTGCATCTGACACTCTCAGCTCTGCTGCATCTGACACTCTCAGCTCTGCTGCATCTGACACTCTCAGCTCTGCTGCCTCTGACGCTCTCAGCTCTGCTGCATCTGACACTCTCAGCTCTGCTGCATCTGACACTCTCAGCTCTGCTGCATCTGACACTCTCAGCTCTGCTGCCTCTGACACTCTCAGCTCTGCTGCATCTGACACTCTCAGCTCTGCTGCGTCTGACACTCAGCTCTGCTGCGTCTGTCACTCTCTCAGCTCTGCTGCCTCTGACACTCTCAGTTCTGCTTCCTCTGACACTCTCAACTCTGCTGCATCTGACACTCTCAGCTCTGCTGCATCTGACACTCTCAGCTCTGCTGCATCTGACACTCTCAGCTCTGCTGCGTCTGACACTCAGCTCTGCTGCGTCTGTCACTCTCTCAGCTCTGCTGCCTCTGACACTCTCAGCTCTGCTGCATCTGACGCTCTCAGCTCTGCTGCATCTGACACTCTCAGCTCTGCTGCATCTGACACTCTCAGCTCTGCTGCATCTGACACTCTCAGCTCTGCTGCCTCTGACACTCTCAGCTCTGCTGCATCTGACACTCTCAGCTCTGCTGCATCTGACACTCTCAGCTCTGCTGCATCTGACATTCTCAGCTCTGCTGCATCTGACACTCTCAGCTCTGCTGCCTCTGACACTCTCAGCTCTGCTGCATCTGACACTCTCAGCTCTGCTGCGTCTGACACTCAGCTCTGCTGCATCTGTCACTCTCTCAGCTCTGCTGCATCTGACACTCTCAGCTCTGCTGCATCTGACACTCTCAGCTCTGCTGCCTCTGACACTCTCAGCTCTGCTGCATCTGACACGCTCAGCTCTGCTGCATCTGACACTCTCAGCTCTGCTGCATCTGACACTCTCAGCTCTGCTGCATCTGACACTCTCAGCTCTGCTGCCTCTGACACTCTCAGCTCTGCTGCATCTGACACTCTCAGCTCTGCTGCGTCTGACACTCAGCTCTGCTGCGTCTGTCACTCTCTCAGCTCTGCTGCATCTGACACTCTCAGCTCTGCTGCATCTGACACTCAGCTCTGCTGCGTCTGTCACTCTCTCTGCTCTGCTTCCTCTGACACTCTCAGCTCTGCTTCCTCTGACACTCTCAGCTCTGCTGCCTCTGACACTCTCAGCTCTGCTGCATCTGACACACTCAGCTCTGCTGCGTCTGTCACTCTCTCAGCTCTGCTGCCCCTGACACTCTCAGCTCTGCTGCATCTGACGCTCTCAGCTTTGCTGCATCTGACGCTCTCAGCTCTGCTGCATCTGACACTCTCAGCTCTGCTGCATCTGACACTCTCAGCTCTGCTGCATCTGACACTCTCAGCTCTGCTGCATCTGACACTCTCAGCTCTGCTGCATCTGACACTCAGCTCTGCTGCGTCTGTCACTCTCTCTGCTCTGCTTTCTCTGACACTCTCAGCTCTGCTTCCTCTGACACTCTCAGCTCTGCTGCCTCTTACACTCTCAGCTCTGCTGCATCTGACACTCAGCTCTGCTGCGTATGTCACTCTCTCAGCTCTGCTGCCTCTGACACTCTCAGCTCTGCTGCATCTGTCACTCTCAACTCTGCTTCCTCTGACACTCTCAGCTCTGCTTCCTCTGACATTCTCAGCTCTGCTGCATGTGACACTCTCAGCTCTGCTTCCTCTGACATTCTCAGCTCTGCTTCCTCTGACATTCTCAGCTCTGCTGCATGTGACATTCTCAGCTCTGCTTCCTCTGACATTCTCAGCTCTGCTGCATCTGACACTCTCGCTGCTCTGCTTCCTCTGTCACTCTCAACTCTGCTTCCTCTGACATTCTCAGCTCTGCTGCATCTGACACTCAGCTCTGCTGCATCTGTCACTCTCTCAGCTCTGCTGCCTCTGACACTCTCAGCTCTGCTGCCTCTGACACTCTCAGTTCTGCTGCCTCTCACAGCTTCCTCTGACATTCTCAGCTCTGCTGCATCTGACACTCAGCTCTGCTGCATCTGTCACTCTCTCAGCTCTGCTGCCTCTGACACTCATAGCTCTGCTGGATCTGACAATCTCAGCTCTGCTGCATCTGACAATTTCAGCTCTGCTACCTCTGACAATTTCAGCTCTGCTACCTCTGACAATCTCAGCTCTGCTACCTCTGACAATCTCAGCTCTGCTACCTCTGACAATCTCAGCTCTGCTACCTCTGACAATCTCAGCTCTGCTACCTCTGACGTTCAGTTACCAGAGTTCACAGCCTGCAGGTGTCCACACTCGTGAACTCAGCTAAACTCAGTGATGTTGCAGCTATCAGCTGTGACTCAGTGATTTTCTGCCTGGAGTGGCAGCAAAGCAGTCATGTTCTGCCCTGCTGCCACTACAGTATGTAGCAGAGTGTGTTTTTCGATTTACGCTGGACCTGGGTTTTGTGATAAAAAAAATAAAATAAAGGATTTTTTTTAGTGTTTTTAATTTTATTTCTATTCGCTTATAGGATTAGTGATGGGGGGTCATGGTTATTAACACCCATTACCCCGATTTCCACTACACCAGGGCAATTGTGAAGAGACTGGTAAAGCGCTGGGATTGTTGCATCTAATGGATGCGACAATGCCGGGGCAGCTGCAGTCTGCTATTCTTAGCCTGGGGGTGGCCCAATAACCATGGACCTCCCAAGGCTGAGAATACCAGCCCCCAGCTGTTGGCTTTATCTTGGCTGGGTATCAAAATGAGGAGGACTGCACAAAGTTTTTTTTAAATTATTTATTTATTTATTTTAATAATTTAAAAATAAAAAGCGCATGCAGTTCCTCTTATTTTGATACACAGCCAAGATAAGCGCAGGGCTGGCGGTTGCAGCCTGTAACCATGGCTTTATATGTGCTGGTATCAATATTTAAATATATTTATTAATTTTACACTGCATTATAAGGCCTCAAACAGCGCCTATAATTTCAGCCAATCACATGTGGTATTAGAGAGGGTGGGGGCGTGGTCTGCCGGTAGCCAATCAGAGCTGCTGGTGGTCGGGGAAAGCAGTGAATATGTATGAGCACTGATGAGCGGACCCGGCGCGGGGAGACTCGGTAACTATATTGCTCCTGCTTTTGTTCTTCGGGTTCGCTCATTGCTAGTTATCAGTGTCTAATGCTGCCATCACTATACTGTGCTGTATAAATGAGATATCGCGCTGCCCTTTAATCCTCCACTTTGTGTTCTCCCTCCAGCCAGTGTACGATAACATCCCGGAGGATTACTTCCTACGGTTTAACACTCTGTATGATCGGACACCGGTTGTTTCAATGTCCCGACGACCGGACAATCCATAGAGGAAGAGGCGATAGAAGCCGCAACGTGAACAGACGAGGATCCTCTTAAGTGCTATAAACCCTTTACATGAAGATTATATATTTATTACTAGGACATTCTTCAACGGGTCAGTCCAGGAATCTACATGTTACGAGGGGCGACACTTGGTTATGGAGAACCATTCTCTATTCTGAATGTAAAGTGCACCGGGGGCCACCGCAACTCTATAAAGTCCCTGAAGAGGGCACTGAACGCCAAAAATGTGAAGACGGTTGAGGAAATCCTTGATTTTTATGAGTATCCGTGATCATCAAGATTTGGTGAGACTGTGCTGGAAAAGTCGATCCTCAGGGGCGTAACCGGGAGGGTTGTGCCAGGGGGAGCAACAATGAGCCTTTTTCTCATGGATACATTAATCCATAGTTTGGGCATGCTCCACAATAATGCTATATAAATAGGTTTACTGATCTGTGTATAATATATTCCTGTATTATATATTCTATAATATATTCTGTAACTATAGTTCATGTGAATATTAAACTATGGGGCAATTTGTTTATTACTGTGGACAACAATTCACTGCTGAAGGTTGGGATCACGTGCAGGACGAATACATGGTCATAGTCAAAACATATAGAAGCAATCTAAATATTTAAGCTCCGCCCCTGCTCTGTTAGGTCCACCCCCGAGGAGCCATATAATATTTATTTTATCTTGTTTGAGAACTGCGAATGCAGAACTTGTGGCAATCCTGACCCAATGATGAGAAGCTCGGAGAGAAGTCAGATGACGCATCTGTGCAGCCCAGAATAGCCAGATCTGTACACAGACAGGTGCAACCCACAGCCATTACCGCCATCGCTCCTGCGATTGACGTTGTCATATTCCTGCACAACTGTGTAGCACAATATAACACAAATATCATTTTATGATTTCTGCCTCCTGCTCTTATATACAGTCTAACCTATAGCAGAGAGCGGTAAAAGGGCCTAATATATGTATAGTGTTTATGTGCATGGAAGTAGGATGTGAGCGCATATATGTATGTCTGAGTGTGTGTAGTGAGCATGTGTGTTTGTGCTCGTGTGTGTATGTGCTGAACCTTCATCTATAGCTATATGCAGTAGATGTATGTATCGTATTTTTCGCTTTATAAGACGCACTTTTGTTCCCCCAAATTTTGGGGGAAAGTAGGGGGTGCGTCTTTTATAATCCGAATATACAGATTACTACAGGACCCAGGGGAGGTGGGGGCAGCTCTGGAGCGGTGCTGGAGGCTGGTGGAGGCTGGTAAAGGCTGCAGGAGGCAGCGGGAGATCTCCTGCTCCCGATCATATAATATGCACTGCCGCTGTCCATCACCGTGGTGCTGAAACCGCACTGCGGTGATGGGCTGGGGCAGCGGCGCATATTATATCTGCCTGCGCCCTAATAAAAAATCTCTTTACTTACCTCCTCCAGCGCTGATCTCCCGGTCTCTCTACTGCCGCTGTGATCAGGCACGCAGAGATGATATCACTCTGCTGTGCTGATAACATGACCGACACCGAGAAGCAGGAAGTGCAGGAGCTCAGCAGCACGGAGGGAGACACCGGGAGGACAGCGCTGAGAAGGTAAGGAAAGAGTGTTTTATTTTACTATAGGCAGCAGCATGGGGGCCATATCAAACACAGGGGGAAGTGTGCCATCCATCAGGGGCCATATCAAATACAGGGGAGGTGTGCCATCCATCGGGGGCCATATCAAACACAGGGGAGGTGTGCCATCCATCAGGGGCCATATCAAATACAGGGGAGGTGTGCCATCCATCGGGGGCCATATCAAACACAGGGGAGGTGTGCCATCCATAGGGGGCCATATCAAACACAGAGGACGTGTGCCATCCATAGGGGGCCATATCAAACACAGAGGATGTGTGCCATCCATAGGGGGCCATATCAAACACAGGGGGAAGTGTTCCATCCATAGGGGGCCATATCAAACACAGGGGAGGTGTGCCATCCATCAGGGGCCATATCAAACACAGGAGAGGTGTGCCATCCATAGGGGGCCATATCAAACACAGGGGAGGTGTGCCATCCATCGGGGGCCATATCAAACACAGAGGACGTGTGCCATCCATAGGGGGCCATATCAAACACAGAGGATGTGTGCCATCCATAGGGGGCTATATCAAACACAGGGGGAAGTGTTCCATCCATAGGGGGCCATATCAAACACAGGGGAGGTGTGCCATCCATCAGGGGACATATCAAACACCGGAGAGGTGTGCCATCCATAGGGGGCCATATCAAATACAGGGGAGGTGTGCCATCCATCGGGGGCCATATCAAATACAGGGGAGGTGTGCCATCCATCGGGGGCCATATCAAACACAGGGGAGGTGTGCCATCCATAGGGGGCCATATCAAACACAGAGGACGTGTGCCATCCATAGGGGGCCATATCAAACACAGAGGATGTGTGCCATCCATAGGGGGCCATATCAAACACAGGGGGAAGTGTTCCATCCATAGGGGGCCATATCAAACACAGGGGAGGTGTGCCATCCATCAGGGGCCATATCAAACACAGGAGAGGTGTGCCATCCATAGGGGGCCATATCAAACACAGGGGAGGTGTGCCATCCATCGGGGGCCATATCAAACACAGGGGAGGTGTGCCATCCATAGGGGGCCATATCAAACACAGGGGACGTGTGCTATCCATAGGGGGTCATATCAAACACAGGGGAGGTGTGCCATCCATAGGGGGCCATATCAAACACAGGGGAGGTGTGCCATTCATAGGGGGCCATATCAATCACAGGGGGAAGTGTGCCATCCATAGGGGGCCATATCAACCGCAGGGGGAGGTGTGCCATCCATAGGGGCTCATATCAACCACAGGGGGAGGTGTGCCATCCATAGGGGGCCATATCAAACACAGGGGGACATGTGCCATCCACACAGAGGCTATATTCAATATAAGGGGGCCATATCCAGATTAAGGGGGCTAATTTTATGATGGGGGGGCTATGAGGGACATATACTCTATATATTATTTGTTAGACGGACACTGGCATTATAAGACGGACCTCATTTAACATTAAAAAAAAAAATTCTCTTTTCCTTCACCAAATTTGGGGGTGCGTCTTATAATCAGGTGCGTCTTATAAAGCGAAAAATACGGTATATCTTGTGTTTGGAATGACGTGACTATGTATATGTGCTGGTAGCAGATAGGTGTGTATGTACTAGCTTTATGTTTATTGTCTGTTTATATTACACTGGTCAACAAATTTTCACTTTCTTTCCTGTTTCCTGTTGTAAACTATGTTGTCTCTATGTATTTGGAGGCGCTGATTTCGGAAATGTAATCAGAATTTCAGAAAAAAACACAGAACAGTTACCAATCTCTCAATAATAGATTTTCTCTGTAAGTTCCAGTCCCGGCTTTGACAATAAACACTGATGCAAAACTACTGACGTGTGAATGGGGCCTTCTATTTTAGCATTATTGGGCACTCTCAGTATTTGTGCACTCTTTAGTAGTATTGGGCACTCAAGCTCATTATCTGAGCGCTGTATTGTGACATTATTTGGGCACTCTTTGTTAATATTATTTGAGTATTTTATTTTAGCATTATTTGGACACTCTATTTTAGCATTGTTTGCATATTCTCTTTCATCATTATTTGGGTACTTTATTTTATCATTATTTGGACATTCTAATTTAGCGTTAATTGGGCACTCAATATTATTTGAGCATTCCTTAGTATTGGGCAATCAATTGTAATATTTTTTGGGCAGTCTATTGTGGCAATTTTGTGTACTCTTTAGTAGTGTTGGGCACTCAATTTTAGTATTACTTGAGCACTTTATTGTATCCTTATTTGCACATTCTTTTTTATCATTATTTGGCCACTTTTTTGGCAATATTTGAACCCTCAGTATTATTTGGGCATTTCTTACTGGTATTGGGTGCACAAGTTTTATATTATTTGAGCCCTTTCTTGTGGAATTATTTAGGTACTTTTTAGTAGTATTGGGCACTCTCTTTATTTGCATTATTTGAGCTCTCTATTGTGGCATTATTTGAACACTCTATTCTAGCATTATTTGGGGATTATATTTTTGTATTATCTGGGCAATCTCAGTATTATTTGGGAATTATTTTGTAGTATTTGAACTCCTATTTTGTTTTATTTGGACACTCTATTTTAGCATTACTTGGTCACTCTATTTTAGCATTATTTGAACACTCTATTTTAGCATTATTTGGGGATTTTATTTTAGCATTATCTGGGAAATCCTAGTATTATTTGGGCATTGTTTTGTAATATTTTGCACTCCATGTTTGTATTATTTGGACACTATTTTAACATTATTTGGACACTATTTTAGCATTATTTGGACACTATTTTAGCATTATTAGGGCACTCTATTTTAGCATTATTTGGACACTCTATTTTAGCATTATTTGGGCACTATTTTAGCATTATTAGAGCACTCTATTTTAGCATTATTTGGACACTCTATTTTAGAATTATTTGGACACTATTTTAGCATTATTTGGGTACTCTATTTTAGTATTTGGGCACTATTTTAGCATTATTAGAGCACTCTATTTTAGCATTATTTGGACACTCTTTTAGAATTATTTGGACACTATTTTAGCATTATTTGGGTACTCTATTTTAGTATTTGGGCACTATTTTAGCATTATTAGAGCACTCTATTTTAGCATTATTTGGACACTCTATTTTAGAATTATTTGGACACTATTTTAGCATTATTTGGGTACTCTATTTTAGTATTTGGGCACTCTATTTTAGCATTATTTGGACACTCTATTTTAGCATTATTTGGACACTCTATTTTAGCATTATTTGGACACTCTATTTTAGCATTATTTGGACACTCTATTTTAGCATTATTTGGACACTCTATTTTAGCATTATTTGGACACTCTATTTTAGCATTATTTGGGCACTATTTTAGCATTATTAGAGCACTTTATTTTAGCATTATTTGGACACTCTATTTTAGCATTATTTGGGCACTCTATTTTAGCATTATTTGGACACTATTTTAGCATTATTTGGGTAATCTATTTTAGTATTTGGGCACTCTATTTTAGCATTATTTGGACACTCTATTTTAGCATTATTTGGACACTCTATTTTAGCATTATTAGGCACTCTATTTTAGCATTATTAGGGCATTCTATTTTAGCATGATTTGGGCACTCTATTTTAGCATTATTTTGGGCACTCTATTTTAGCATTATTTGGACACTCTATTTTAGCATTATTTGGACACTCTATTTTATTATTATTTGGGCACTCTATTTTAGCATTATTTGGACACTATTTTAGCATTATTTGGGCACTCTGTTTTAGCATTATTTGGACACTATTTTAGCATTATTTGGACACTATTTTAGCATTATTTGGGCACTCTATTTTAGCATTATTTGGACACTCTATTTTAGCATTATTTGGGCACTCTATTTTAGCATTATTTGGACACTCTATTTTACCATTATTTGGGCACTCTATTTTAGCATTATTTGGACACTATTTTAGCATTATTTGGACACTATTTTAGCATTATTTGGGCACTCTGTTTTAGCATTATTTGGACACTATTTTTGCATTATTTTGGCACTCTATTTTAGCATTATTTGGACACTATTTTAGCATTATTTGGGCACTCTCTTTTAGCATTATTTGGATACTATTTTAGCATTATTTGGGCACTTGGTTTTAGCATTATTTGGACACTATTTTTGCATTATTTGGGCACTCTATTTAGCATTATTAGGGCACTCTATTTTAGCATTATTTCGACACTCTATTTGAGCATTATTTGGGCACTCTATTTTACCATTATTTGGGCACTCTATTTTACCATTATTTGGGCACTCTCTTTTAGCATTATTTGGACACTATTTTACCATTATTTGGGCACTCTATTTTAGCATTATTTGGGCACTATTTTAGCATTATTTGGGCACTCTCTTTTAGCATTATTTGGATACTATTTTAGCATTATTAGGGCACTCTATTTTAGCATTATTTCGACACTCTATTTGAGCATTATTTAAACACTCTATTTTAGCATTATTTGGACACTCTATTTTGGCATTATTTGGGCACTCTGTTTTAGCATTATTTGGACACTATTTTAGCATTATTTGGACACTATTTTAGCATTATTTGGACACTATTTTAGCATTATTTGGGCACTCTGTTTTAGCATTATATGGTTCAGGATTATTTTACACTGTGGTGCGGTATTCTTTGGGCGTTTAATGGCATTATTGAATACAGCACAGGTGCCCTGATTATTAATTGAGCTAGAGGAAAAGGTTTTCATAAGCATCCATTAGAGCCCAGGATTTTGCAGCTGTGCCCCTAATCAATAATATAAAGGAAACTTACGTCTAAGTTAACAAGAGAATTCAGACGCAAATTGGAATACTTGATTTTAATAATACATTTTTCAGCCTTTTCCACCAGCAGATATCAGTAATGATGATGTTATCTTCTGTGCTCCGGTGACAATCACCAGCAAGACATGAGTTAAATATTGCTGAGGATTTACTATATTTTTGTGATGGCCACTTCCTGAAAATATTCGTTCACCACAGGAAGCCTCCTCCTCACGACGAGAGAAGAGACTACAGGGCGCTGATACGATCTGCGTTACACCGAGGCAGTATATATATACGCGGCACAGCGATAGACGACGGCTCATCTGTAGGACGCCAACACAAAAACCACAGAGAAGTTAGAACAAACAGTAACCCACAAATAACGACACCAGAATATCACAAGGAAATGGCAAAAATAAAAAAGACCAGCTGTCACGTGGAGTTTTGCACAAACTTCGGCAACTGTCATGGCGGCCTCGAGCTCTGTTCAGATTGCACATTCTGACACTCCGCCTGATGGTTTCTCTGGTGTATGGGATCAACACGGGCAAATTCAGGCAATGACCTGCTGTGTGCTGATTCATAGGCAGGCTAGCAAGAGTTAATCTCTGCTGGTCTGCTTGTTCCTTTGGTCACATGTTGTGGGGAAACCTATCACATCTGCTCCCCTCCTATTTATGCTGATGGAAACCTTCTACCCATGCCAGCTATAGTTTATTCTATGTTGGTCTGTGATGTGTGGTGAACATTGTGCTCATTGCTTGGTGCGGTTGTGGATTTTACCCCTGTTTTGTAGCTTCCTTCTTGCTCTTGTTTTTCCTCCTGAATCTCTTATTGTCATTACCTTTCCGTGTGCATGTGGTGTGACAGAGTTTTGGTTTTCCCTTGTCTGTCTTTATCTGTGGGTTTCATCATACTCATGTCTCAAACGGGAGGATCAGATCAGGACTGGTCAGGAGCAGAGCCAGGAAAGAGGCTCAGGCCTCTCCACCATTAGGAGTATCCCTGAGGTTAGGGATAGCATAGGGTCCCCTAGCTTGAGGAACAGCCTAGGAGCCCCAGTGCCTAGTTATCTCAAAGTCACCATGACACCAGTATACTGGCGGCAGTACGTACAACATAATGGCAACCATTAAGACTCTCTTTCTGCCTTGCACTCATTTCACTTATTTTTCTTGAGATCTAAGTGAGACCCCATAAGTGGAACACCCTTTATAGCCATTATAAAGCCCCAACTGAGAGCCCCAACAAGAAGCCACATAGGGCAACATTTTATCAGAGATCTTTTAGTAGAAGGCTCTGTATGTCATAGTAATCTATTTACAGTCTCCTCCGATCCCACAGGGTGCGTGTACTGTAAGCTCACGACACCATCTCTCACACAAGCTTCTTCCGGCCACTGTCAAGTCTTCTTGAGTGTCACCCTGGCCGGTTTCTTTGCTGGCAGTGAGACTAGCTTTCTCTCTCCCACTGGCAGGTCTCAGTACACACAGGACACACTCTTACACCTCGGTCACTTGTCACAGCAATGGCTTATTTCTCATGTAAGGTATGATCCCTGGCTGGCCTGGGCATGTGCTAGGCAACTACATCAGACACTCAACACTCTTCCTGGCAACTTCACCTCCCTTTCTCCTCAAGGATCAGCGTCACCTCCAGGGCCCTGGCACTTGCCCGGGTGCGCCGGGTATTGACGCTGGCCCTGCTCCTCTCCTTATGAGTCCTCTTCCAGAGACAATCACAGTGGCAATCTCCCCTACATAACAAGGCCAGCATACAATTGCCGATGTATCTGCCACTACCCATTTACTAGTCCCAGCGTCACTTCTGTTCCATCTACATGTCTCTGAAACTGATTATAAATGATGGGAACATTCACTACAAACCTTGCTCTCTCACATGCTCTGTCTAGTCTAGACAATGGATCAACTTTTATGCCAACAAGCACTGTGCATCACAACAATGACCACGCACACCCGCCGTCATCTTCCAAATAATCCCCCTTGCTACCTGGAGCACTTATAGTTTAAAACAGCTAAATATGCAAGCCACAAACACAATGAAGGATTTATATAATTTTCATTGGCTGATACATTTACGCATCTTCTTCAGAATTCCAAAAACTTGAAGAAGCCAAGCTGCAGTTTAAAGCATGGTGGAATTACATTTTGCCAACTTAAGTTTCTGATGAGACATGATGGGTATTTCAGATTGCTTTAGATAACAGAAAGGTTACTTCAATTCCCACAAGTCATTAGATAAATTCTGTAAAATACAAAGAAGAAAATATATCAAACCATTAATTACTGATATAAAACGCTAAATATTTCTAAAAACACCTCAAATGCAAGGATATAATAAAATATGTTTATTTGTTATATAAAAATAGATATATTAACAAGCATTTTTTTCTGGGGGTGGATGTCGCACCCATCGCTGTTCCCTAAAAGGAAAAATAATAATGGTCTTTTTATAATAAATTGTCAACTTAAATAATATAAAATCAGATTGTGAGACACAAAATTGCAGCCATAATTTGTAGCTGGGTTTGCAGTGCACATTATTAACGCGTTTTAGGTCACATGAAAACACAGGATCCCTTTGTAACATTTATCAACTAATAGTGTCATTAGTTACAAAGTCTCCTAACTTATGCTGAACAGAAAGTCTGTGAATTGGGTTCCAACAATGAAGTCTCCAATTCTTCCCTTTTGGTGGTGATGTTGGAGCACCTGATGCCTCCTAGAAATTACTTGAATTCTCCAGAACTATGGATCTTCTCTGGCCTCGTTATTTTCAGAACTATTATAAAGACTTTTTTAGGTTTTATGTATTTTTTGCTCTGGTGGTTTAGGTAGCAGTTGAAGATCTCTAGGGAGTTTCCACCTTTTGGACTCTTTGATGGTCTCTGCAATCAGAAGGACAGGAACTGAAATAATGGATTTTTTTTTACCTGCCCCGTGATTGGTCACAAGATAAAAAATCAGGTCCCGAATCCATTGAAAAAAAAAACCTAACTGAGCACAGATAGACTTTAGGAGATTGGGAACATATGCTCTTGTGTAAAGAAGACACATTGATGACATGAACAGTGATGGTAGAACCTCTCTCCACCGCACATGGTGATGGTCGCCTCCTCGCAGCACACAGATAGAATGGCTGAGAAATGACACGTGTGGACACAAGTTCAGCCAAAGAATGGGAACGGATAAGGGACAGAACCAGTCTGGCCCCAAGGGGAACTGCGGAATCTCCAGTGGGCCCAGTGCAACAGGGGGTCCCTCACCCCATAGGAGTATTCGAAAGAATACATTTGACACATTGTGTACAAAAGCCGCGTCTCATCATTATTTTACCAAAGTTACCCACTTTACTATTACATGGCAGCATAGGCAAGATTGTGAAATATCTGCATGTACTGGGCAGAGTCCATGTTACTGGGCGGCTTTAGCTCCGCAGTCCAATTCAAGACTTCATATAATAGTAGATATTGTAAAACCAGAGACAATGTGCAACATGCAACTAACATGCAACTAACATGCAACTAACATGCAACTAACATGCAACTAACATGCAACTAACATGCAATTAACATGCAAGGAAACCACTGAGCAATGTAAATGATGGCGCAAAAACGAAAAAAATAAATATATGTAACACAAATGTACCCTAGATAATTCTACAGTAACCAGGAAAATACTGTATATCATTGTATTTAAATATATTCCATGTAAATAAATAAATACATTGTGCTAAAAAACAAGGCTAGGATATACATATAAATGTAACTATATATGGTGCCTTGCGAAAGTATTTGCCCCCCTTGAATTTTTCAACCTTTTCCCACATTTCAGGCTTCAAACATAAAGATAAAATGTGAATGTTCTGGTGAAGAATCTACAAGTGACACAATTGTGAAGAGGAAGGAAATTTATTGCTTATTTTACACTTTTATAAAAAACTAGAAGGTGGCCGGATTCTACGCATCGGGTATTCTAGAATTTACGTATTGTGTAGTTAATGTATGATTTTTGTTATATATATATATATATAGATGTTGTTGTGTGTAGTTACCAAGTGTTTGTGTAGGGCGCTGTACATGTTCTGGGTGTTGTCTGGGTGTGGCGGGGGGTGAGAGCGGTGTTGTTTGTGTGTTGCGTTGTTTGTGGAGCGCTGTGTGTGTAGCATTGTGTGTGTGTGTTGCGCGGTTTGTGTGTGTGTGGTGTGTTTTGGGGGGAGGTATGTTTTGTGCAATGTGTGTGTTGTGCAGTATGTGCATATATTTGTGTGTGCAGCGTTGTCTGTGTGTGGGTGTCTGTGTAGGGCAGTTGTTTGTGGTTCCCAGTGTGTGTGTGTGTGTGGTGTGTTGTGCAGTGCGCGCACGTGTGTGTGTGTGTTGGGGGGAGGTGTGCACTCCCCATCGTGCTCCATCCCCTATGCTGTGCACCCCCCATCGTGCTACATCTCCCATCCTGCGCACTCCCAAACGAGCTCCATCCGCCATGCTGCGCACTCCCAAACGTGCTCCATCCGCCATGCTGCGCACTCCCAAACGTGCTCCATCCGCCATGCTGCGCACTCCCAAACGTGCTCCATCCGCCATGCTGCGCACTCCCAAACGTGCTCCATCCGCCATGCTGCGCACTCCCAAACGTGCTCCATCCGCCATGCTGCGCACTCCCCATCGTGCTCCATCCCCCATGCTGCGCACTCCAAAAAGTGCTCCATCCGCACGCTGCGCACTCCCCATCGTGCTCCATCTCCCATGCTGCGCACTCCCAAACGTGCTCCATCCGCCATGCTGCGCACTCCCAAATGTGCTCCATCCACCATGCTGCGCACTCCCAAATGTGCTCCATCCGCCATACTCCGCACTCCCCATCGTGCTCCATCCCCATGCAGCGCACTCCCCATCGTGCTCTATCCCCTATGCTGCGCACCCCCCATCGTGCTCCATCTCCCATGCTGCGCACTCCCAAACATGCTCCATCCGCCATGCTGCGCACTCCCAAACGTGGTCCATCCGCCATGCTGCGCACTCCCAAACGTGCTCCATCCGCCATACTCCACACTTCCCATCGTGCTGCATCCCCCATGCTGCGCACTCCCAAACGTGCTCCATCCGCCATGCTGCGCACTCCCAAACGTGCTCCATCCGCCATGCTGCGCACTCCCAAACGTGCTCCATCCGCCATGCTGCGCACTCCCCATCGCGCTCCATCCCCCATGCTGCGCACTCCCAAACGTGCTCCATCCGCCATGCTGCGCACTCCCCATCGTGCTCCATCCCCCATGCTGCGCACTCCCAAACGTGCTCCATCCGCCATGCTGCGCACTCCCCATCGTGCTCCATCTCCCATGCTGCGCACTCCCAAACGTGCTCCATCCGCAATACTGCGCACTCCCAAACGTGCTCCATCCGCCATGCTGCGCACTCCCAAACGTGCACCATCCGCCATACTCCGCACTCCCCATCGTGCTCCATCCCCCATGCAGCGCACTCCCCATCGTGCTCCATCCCCTATTCTGCGCACCCCCCATCGTGCTCCATCTCCCATGCTGCGCACCCCCAAACGTGCTCCATCCGCCATGCTGCGCACTCCCAAATGTGGTCCATCCGCCATGCTGCGCACTCCCAAACATGCTCCATCCGCCATACTCCGCACTCCCCATCGTGCTGCATCCCCCATGCTGCGCACTCCCAAACGTGCTCCATCTGCCATGCTGCGCACTCCCAAACGTGCTCCATCCGCCATGCTGCGCACTCCCAAACGTGCTCCATCCAAACGTGCTCCATCCGCCATGCTGCGCACTCCCAAACGTGCTCCATCCGCCATGCTGCGCACTCCCAAACGTGCTCCATCCGCCATGCTGCGCACTCCCAAATGTGCTCCATCCGCCATGCTGCGCCAGCATCAGCCTCTCTACCCGCAGCATCAGCCTCTCTGCCCGCAGCATCAGCCTCTCTGCCCGCAGCATCAGCCTCTCTCCTCCCAGCATCAGCCTCTCTCCCCGCAACATCAGCCTCTCTCCCCGCAGCATCAGCCTCTCTCCCCGCAGCATCAGCCTCTCTGTACCCAGCATCAGCCTCTCTGTCCCCAGCATCAGCCTCTCTGTCCCCAGCATCAGCCTCTCTCATCCCAGCATCAGCCTCTCTGTCCCCAGCATCAGCCTCTCTGTCCCGAGCATCAGCCTCTCTGTCCCCAGCATCAGCCTCTCTGTCCCGAGCATCAGCCTCTCTGTCCCCAGCATCAGCCTCTCTGTCCCCAGCATCAGCCTCTCTGTCCCCAGCATCAGCCTCTCTGTCCCCAGCATCAGCCTCTCTGTCCGAGCATCAGCCTCCCTGTCCCCAGCATCAGCATCTCTCATCCCAGCATCAGCCTCTCTGTCCCCAGCATCAGCCTCTCTGTCCCCAGCATCAGCCTCTCTGTCCCCAGCATCAGCCTCTCTGTCCCCAGCATCAGCCTCTCTCATCCCAGCATCAGCCTCTCTGTCCCCAGCATCAGCCTCTCTGCCCCCAGCATCAGCCTCTCTGTCCCCAGCATCAGCCTCTCTGTCCCCAGCATCAGCCTCTCTGTCCCCAGCATCAGCCTCTCTGTCCCCAGCATCAGCCTCTCTCATCCCAGCATCAGCCTCTCTGTCCCCAGCATCAGCCTCTCCATCCCAGCCTTCCCCAGGATCAGCCTCTCTCCTCCCAGCCTCCTCCAGCACGCCATGCTCCTCTGCCGACACTCACACACCCGATCGCATACACACACACACCCACACACACCCGATCGCATACACTCACACACACCCGATCGCATACACTCACACACACCCGATCGCATACACTCACACACACCCACACACACCCGATCGCATACACTCACGCACACACACATTGACGATATTGCACATACGCGCTCATACTCACAACATCCGGAGATACCACATGCCTCTGGCCATGTGATCCTCCGACAGGTCCTGGAAGGTCACAACAGCACAGTATCGAGGCCGAGAAGCAAGCGATATCGCCGGATGCTGTGAGTGTGTGGATGCGATGTGATGTATGTGTGAGGTGTGTGTGAGAGTGAGTGTGAGCCGGTGTACACTGGTAACTATGATACACATCGGGTAACCAAGGGACCTTAGTTACCCGATGTGTATAATGGTTAACAGCGTTCACGGGCTCCGTGAAGATCCCAGCATCGCAAGGTTATGTCTGGCGCTGCTGGGATCGTGACGGAGCCGGTGTAGAAGCAAGCGATATCCCAGGATGTTGTGAGTGTGTGGATGTGATGTGTGAGGTGTGTGAGTGAGTGTGATCTGATGTGTGTGTGTGTACTCACCTGGGAGTCGGAGCTACGTGTCAGTTGGGCAAGAGCGAGCGTGGATTGCGTGAGGGGGCGGGGCCTGCAGAGAGCCGGGGCGAGAGGCCAATCCGTGGGGGGGGGGGCGGGGCCATGGCGAGCCCAGCGGCCAATCAGCTTTGTGTCACCGTAAGGACACAATTTTGGAGCATGACAGACAGACAGACAGACAGATAGACAGACAGACAGAATAAGGCAATTATATATATAGATAAATAACTGAAAATTGTGGTGTGCAATATTATTCATCCCCTGTAAGTGAATCCTTTGTAGCGCCCCCTTTTGCTGCGATTACACCTGCAGTCTCTTGGGGTATGTCTCTATCAGTTTTGCACATGGAGAGGTGAAATTCTCGCCCATTCTTCCTGTGTAAACAGCTGGAGCTGAGTGAGGTTGGATGGAGGCGTTTGTGAACAGCATTTTTCAGCTCTTTCCACAGATTCTCGATTGGGTTCAGGTCTGGACTGTGACTTGGCCATTCTAACACCTGGATACGGTTATTTGTGAACCATTCCATTGTAGATTTTGCTTTATGTTTGGGATCATTGTCTTGTTGGAAGACAAATCTCCGTCCCAGTCTCAGGTCTTTTGCAGACTCCAACAGCTTTTCTTCAAGAATGGTCCTGTATTTGGCTCCATCCATCTTCCCATCAATTTTACCATCTTCCCTGTCCCTGCTGAAGAAAAGCAGGCCCAAACCATGATGCTGCCTCCACCATGTTTGACGGTGGGGATGGTGTGTTCAGGGTGATGAGCTGTGTTGCTTTTATCATTTGGCATTGTGCCCAAATAGTGTGATTTTGGTTTCATCTGAGCAGAGCACCTTCTTCCACATGTTTGGTGTATCCCAGGTGGCTTGTGGGAAACTTTAAACAACACTTTTTATGGATATCTTTTATAAATAGCTTTCTTCTTGCCACTCTTCCATAAAGGGCAGATTTGTGCAGTGTATGACTGATTGTTGTGCTATGGACAGACTCTCCCACCTCAGCTGTAGATCTCTGCAGATCATCCAGAGGGATCCTGGGCCTCTTGGCTGCATCTCTGATCAGTCGTCTTCTTGTGTGAGATGACAGTTTGGATGGACGGCCGGGTCTTGGTAGATTTGCAGTGGTATGATGCTCCTTCCATTTCAATATGATCGCTTGCACAGGGCTCCTTGTGATGTATAAAGTTGTGGAAATCTTTTTGTAACCAAATCCGGCTTTAAACTTCTCCACAACAGTATCACGGACCTGCCTGTTGTGTTCCTTGGTCTTCATGATGCTCTCTGCGCTTTACACAGAACCCTGAGACTATCACAGAGCAGGGGCATTATACGGAGACTTGATTACACACAGGGGCTTATATTTATCATCATCAGTCATTTAGGACAACATTGCATCATTCAGAGACCCTCAATCACCTTCTGGAGGGAGTTTGCTGCACTGAAAGTAAAGGGGATGAATAATATTGCACGACACAATTTTCAGTTATTTATTTTTTAATAAAGTTTTCAAGTAAGCAATAAATTTCCTTCAACTTCACAATTGTGTCACTTGTTGTTGATTCTTCACCAGAACATTTACATTTTATATTTATGTTTGAAACCTGAAATGTGGGAAAATTTTGAAAAAAATCAAGGGAATGAAAATTTCACAGCCACTGTAGCAGCAGATGGTAACAAAAAATGGCTCCCTATGATTGTGCTACATGCTCAGTAGTCAGCCCTATTGGAATAATCCCAAAATAGACCAGAGCAAAGCAACAAGATGGGTATAAATAGTAAATAAATATAAATCTATATAGCAGCGAGGGGTAACAAAATAGTCACAGTTAATAGAGTGCTAAAATGTTCAATATTGAGCCTGTTGGGACAGTGCACAATCCCAAACAAAGACAGAACCTAAGCAGCAGTATAATGTTAGATAACCATGTGACACGTGCAGTGTAAACAAAGAGTCGTTAGTAGAATTCCACAAATGCTAATTCAAATAAAGCTAATGTGCGTTAGTAGCACAAATTACCTGTAAGATGTCCATTGTACACGTGCATCACCCTCCCCGACGCGCGTTTCAGTGTGCCTTCTTCAGAGATTTAAGCAACACCAGGGAGAGTCACTGTGTCTGTGAAGAAAGATCAGGGAGAGTCACTGTGTCTGCGGGGCAGGACGAGGCAGGGACACAGACTGTAGCTGTTGCTTTTATGTGTATGGTTATAGTGTTGCAGCTATGTAATCATATATCCATGTCTTTGTAGGGAAGTTGTTGGCTTTCAGAGCTTTAAATGTGCAGCAAATCAATTCATGGGAAATTAAACTTCCTAGAAAAATTCAGCAAAGCTGGAAAATTGGAATTTTGAAAGATTTGCTGATATCTATCATTCCCGACCTCATGAGAGGCTACAACCCCCATTACTGCCAAATACCAGAGAAGGTTGTCAAGGTCAGAATGACGATGATGATGAGACTCAAAGGATCTCTCGATATCCGGCTGCTGTTTCTAATTAAAAATGTCATGTGTGCACACGAGAATAAATAACTGCACAGCAAGTCAGTTATATCTATCTCCATGACTGGCTCTTAACCAAGTGTGTTTTTTATTGTTTGAAAGAAACTCTAGACCAAGCAGTAAGGGGGTGTAAACAAAAGTTTTAGTCCAATCAAGTATCGCAGGGCAGGGCTTCATGACGTAGAGAGATCTACACATCCCCCTTGGATTGGTCAGTCCAGGCTCCAGGAATTTTTCTTTGTCCATCTGTTTAGGGGTAGAACAGGAAATAGCAGCCATCTTCAAGCTATATATATATATATATATATATATATATATATATATATATATATCCTAGTATATACTGAGTCTAAGGAAAATACACTGAATATGCAATATACATATATACATGTTAGTAAGAAACAAAAGCATTCACAAATATGTGTGTTAATTCACATCTACTGAACTATATAACTGAGTCTATGAAATGGCTGAATTAAGTATTTTTGGATACTCAATTCTTTAACCTCAACAAGGTGACACTTTAACCCCAGTACCCAGAGATGGTGACCCCCTCACCGTACCCACAGTAAGGCCGGGGTCAGACGGGCGTGATAAATCGGATTATATAACTGACACTGATCAGAGTCCGCATAGTGCGGTGAGAGAGAATCTCTCCATCTCCTCCATTGTCTGTGTCTGCGGATACCCAAGTGCAGTCAGTTATCATCCGAGTGCAGTCTGACGATTAACACGGACCTATAGACTTCTATGCGTGCACCATCCGATTTGTGCTCCCAATTTTTTTCTCATGCAGAATTGGAATTAGATAAAAGCGCTGGTCGGCCCTGCCCCACAATATAATATTGGTCCCAGTGCTTTCCAATAAAACAGATAGTTATATGTTACATGTTATATGCTTGGGTGAGCGAAACCTTAAGGTTAGCACCGCTGACCCCATATTGGACACTGAGGCTCTGGAATCCTCTATCCTATAAGCACCAGGAGGACGGTCGGGGCGTTCACCCTGCAAAACATCCATAGATTATATCTCACGTCACCGCCGATGACTTTACTCTTCTCATTAAACACATTGCGACATCTCTGCTGCAGAACATCCTTCATCAGATACCGAAGCTTCCTGTGGCCTCCACCCGAGGAGCCACCAAATGTGGACAAGTGGGGAAAGACCATTCACACGCACTCACCCAAAATATGCAGAGAGGAGAGCATATAGGGGTCACAGAGATACAGAGGAAGGGGCAGGACCCAGCAGCACAGAGGATTTCAGGAGAGGAGAGCACTGATCATATAGGGGTCACAGAGATACAGAGGAAGGGGCAGGACCCAGCAGCACAGAGGATTTCAGGAGAGGAGAGCACTGATCATATAGGGGTCACAGAGATACAGAGGAAGGGGCAGGTCCCAGCAGCACAGAGGATTTCAGGAGAGGAGAACGCTGATCATATAGGGGTCACACAGATACAGAGGAAGGGGCAGGACCCAGCAGCACAGAGGATTTCAGGAGAGGAGAGCGCTGATCTTATAGGGGTCACAGAGATACAGAGGAAGGAGCAGGTCCCAGCAGCACAGAGTATTTCAGGAGAGGAGAGTACTGATCTTATAGGAGGACACAGAGATACATAGAGGAAGGAGCAGGTCCCAGCAGCACAGAGTATTTCAGGAGAGGAGAGTACTGATCTTATAGGAGGACACAGAGATACATAGAGGAAGGAGCAGGTCCCAGCAGCACAGAGTATTTCAGGAGAGGAGAGTACTGATCTTATAGGAGGACACAGAGATACATAGAGGAATGAACAGGTCCCAGCAGCACAGAGTATTTCAGGAGAGGAGAGCACTGATCTTATAGGAGGTCACAGAGATACATAGAGGAAGGAGCAGGTCCCAGCAGCACAGAGTATTTCAGGAGAGGAGAGCGCTGATCTTATAGGAGGTCACAGAGATACATAGAGGAAGGAGCAGGTCCCCGCAGCACAGAGTATTTCAGGAGAGGAGAGCACTGATCTTATAGGAGGACACAGAGATACATAGAGGAAGGAGCAGGTCCCAGCAGCACAGAGTATTTCAGGAGAGGAGAGCGCTTATCTTATAGGAGGTCACAGAGATACATAGAGGAAGGAGCAGGTCCCAGCAGCACAGAGTATTTCAGGAGAGGAGAGCGCTGATCTTATAGGAGGTCACAGAGATAAAAAGGAAGGAGCAGGTCCCAGCAGCACAGAGTATTTCAGGAGAGGAGAGCACTGATCTTATAGGAGGTCACAGAGATAAAAAGGAAGGAGCAGGTCCCAGCAGCACAGAGTATTTCAGGAGAGGAGAGCGCTGATCTTATAGGAGGTCACAGAGATAAAAAGGAAGGAGCAGGTCCCAGCAGCACAGAGTATTTCAGGAGAAGAGAGCACTGATCTTATAGGAGGTCACAGAGATAAAAAGGAAGGAGCAGGTCCCAGCAGCACAGAGTATTTCAGGAGAAGAGAGCACTGATCTTATAGGAGGTCACAGAGATAAAAAGGAAGGAGCAGGTCCCAGCAGCACAGAGTATTTCAGGAGAGGAGAGCGCTGATCTTATAGGAGGTCACAGAGATAAAAAGGAAGGAGCAGGTCCCAGCAGCACAGAGTATTTCAGGAGAAGAGAGCACTGATCTTATAGGAGGTCACAGAGATAAAAAGGAAGGAGCAGGTCCCAGCAGCACAGAGTATTTCAGGAGAAGAGAGCACTGATCTTATAGGAGGTCACAGAAATACATAGAGGAAGGAGCAGGTCCCAGCAGCACAGAGTATTTCAGGAGAGGAGAACACTGATCTTATAGGAGGTCACAGAGATACATAGAGGAAGGAGCAGGTCCCAGCAGCACAGAGTATTTCAGGAGAGGAGAGTACTGATCTTATAGGAGGTCACAGAGATACATAGAGGAAGGAGCAGGTCCCAGCAGCACAGAGTATTTCAGGAGAAGAGAGCGCTGATCTTATAGGAGGTCACAGAGATACATAGAGGAAGGAGCAGGTCCCAGCAGCACAGAGTATTTCAGGAGAGGAGAGCTCTGATCTTATAGGAGGTCAAAGAGATACATAGAGAAAGGAGCAGGTCCCAGCAGCACAGAGTATTTCAGGAGAGGAGAGTGCTGATCTTATAGGAGGACAGAGAGATACAGAGGAAGGAGCAGGTCCCAGCAGCACAGAGTATTTCAGGAGAGGAGAGCACTGATCTTATAGGAGGACACAGAGATACATTGAGGAAGGAGCAGGTCACAGCAGCACAGAGTATTTCAGGAGAGGAGAGCACTGATCTTATAGGAGGTCACAGAGATACATTGAGGAAGGAGCAGGTCACAGCAGCACAGAGTATTTCAGGAGAGGAGAGTGCTGATCTTATAGGAGGACAGAGAGATATAGAGGAAGGAGCAGGTCCCAGCAGCACAGAGTATTTCAGGGGAGGAGAGCTCTGATCTTATAGGAGGTCACAGAGATACATAGAGGAAGGAGCAGGTCACAGCAGCACAGAGTATTTCAGGAGAGGAGAGCTCTGATCTTATAGGAGGTCACAGAGATACATAGAGGAAGGAGCAGGTCCCAGCAGCACAGAGTATTTCAGGAGAGGAGAGTACTGATCTTATAGGAGGACACAGAGATACATAGAGGAAGGAGCAGGTCACAGCAGCACAGAGTATTTCAGGAGAGGAGAGCACTGATCTTATAGGAGGACACAGAGATACATAGAAGGAGCAGGTCCCAGCAGCACAGAGTATTTCAGGAGAGGAGAGCTCTGATCTTATAGGAGGTCACAGAGATACATAGAGGAAGGAGCAGGTCCCAGCAGCACAGAGTATTTCAGGAGAAGAGAGCGCTGATCTTATAGGAGGTCACAGAGATACATAGAGGAAGGAGCAGGTCCCAGCAGCACAGAGTATTTCAGGAGAGGAGAGCTCTGATCTTATAGGAGGTCAAAGAGATACATAGAGAAAGGAGCAGGTCCCAGCAGCACAGAGTATTTCAGGAGAGGAGAGTGCTGATCTTATAGGAGGACAGAGAGATACAGAGGAAGGAGCAGGTCCCAGTAGCACAGAGTATTTCAGGAGAGGAGAGCACTGATCTTATAGGAGGACACAGAGATACATTGAGGAAGGAGCAGGTCACAGCAGCACAGAGTATTTCAGGAGAGGAGAGTGCTGATCTTATAGGAGGACAGAGAGATATAGAGGAAGGAGCAGGTCCCAGCAGCACAGAGTATTTCAGGGGAGGAGAGCTCTGATCTTATAGGAGGTCACAGAGATACATAGAGGAAGGAGCAGGTCCCAGCAGCACAGAGTATTTCAGGAGGCGAGCCCCTTCACTCTTTATGATATATACGTCATGCAGCAAGTGAGGGAAGCAGAGGCGGCTTCTCAGAGGGCAGACCCCGACACTGCCCTCCAGCAGGAGCCCTTCTGTTAACCTCTTAAATGCTGCAATCAATTACTGACAGCAGCATTTATTCAAATTTAAGCATGGTAAAAATGTGCAGTAAAATATACACATATTTGGCATCAGTGATTTCAAATAAGTCCTCTCTATGAAGATATAAAATGAAGCTGAAAAGGAAACAATAAAAACAACAGAATTGTGTTTTTCGGTCACTATCAAAACATAAGATGAAGCCCAAAATAGTACGAAAAACACTAAAAACGAGCCCCGCACAGCTCCCGTGATGGCACTGTAAGACATGTTATGGGTATTGGAAATCGGGGACAACAAGAAAATTGATTTTCATTACAAAATTCAGATTTTTTTAAGCCAGTAATAGTAAAATAATCTCTATGTTTCATATCTCCATAATTGCACTGACCGGGGGAATAATGTTTCCAGGTAAATTTTCATCACCATTTCCCCACATTACATTTTTTTTTAGATGAATGGTGTCATTCAAAGCTAAAAATGTAATATGACCCCTCATACGTCGTCACTGTGGGTGCAAAAAATAAAAAAGTGTTGCGGCTATTTGATAAAGTAAAAGAAAAATAGAAATGCAAAAATAAAAATTGACGGTGTCCTTCAGGGGTTAAATTGTCTTGCAGGGGAAGGAGCAAATCTTCGTGTCTTGTAGCAGATCATCAGATGTTTTACTATTTATTATCTTTTATTCTTGTAAATATAAAACCACAAAACTCATCATCCTCCGACCACAGAGTCCTTCATACAGAGCGATAACGTCAGCCGGAAAATGCAACCAAATCTCCGCCATTTCTTCTCATCTTTGTATCTGATGATCGTTTTGCAGCTTCTCCTGCACGAGGTCTGGTTCTGGTTCCCCCGGACCCGGAATATCATTAGGACTTATGTGTCTATATACAGTATATAGATATATACAGTATGTATTAAAAAAGCTTCAGAAATTTTTTTTATATAGTTTTTCTAAATAAATATGAGCTATAAAGCCGATAAAATGTAATCAATTTTATTGTGAGCAATATTAAAAACATATAAAAAAGACTAAAATTGAGATATATACAGAATAAAAAAGAGGATACAGCAGCATGATAAGCAAAATTACATATTGTGATGATAAAATAGCCGATAAATAGCAGCAACCTAAGACTACCACAAATATTTGCATACAGCAATAGTACCAAAAATACCTTACAAAAATATGTGATTTTATATATATATATATATATATATATATATATAAATAAATATGTATTTATATATAGTATTAACCTTATGTATAAAAAATAATAAATACATTTAAATACTATGAGGGATATAAATGTACATCAAATATCTAAAATATGTAATTAATTGTAAAAATCATCCAGCTGCCACAACCATATCAATCACTAGTAATTGCACTAGAGGAGTCCAGAATTACTATGTCCTGGGAACAATTCCCAAACAGACCACAAGATGGCGCTCAAGTCAATTAATACCAATAGGTATGTATATAGGCCTATGTAAGAACAAGTAACTTAAATGTAATGCTGACCGCCGCCATTGTAGGCCCCGAGGGACAAAGTGTGGATCAAAACATAGTAAAAAAGGTTACCTGGGCAAATAATACTTTGTGCCGCGATCCTCTCACCCCGACGTACATTTCTCACGCCCCCTGTAGAAGCAGGGCGTAGCAAAACGTACGTCGAGGTGAGAGGATCTCAGCACAATAAAATTGATTGATTTTATCAGATTTATTGGTCTAATTTATTTAGAAAAACTAAATACAGAATTTTTCGAAAGCAGTTTTGATACATAATTTGAACGGGAGTGTCCCCTTCTATATATTTGACAGCAGTTTTTGCTAATTTATGCTATATATGCAATATATATATATATGTTTTATATAAAAATAATGTAATAAATATACTTATTATTTGCTGATGATATATAGTTACGTGCACACGTTATTCACTGCTGGTATATCTTAATATAGGCACATACTAGATATGGATAAATATACCATACATCACAAGCAAATAAATCACCAATGACAATCATTTTTCCGGCAACAGATTTGATGATCAATGATAAATTCATTTTTTTGTTAATTAATTAAATATGACAGTTTTTCCCAAATTAGCAAATTATGGTAATTATTGTGGGGTGTAAGGCTATGTCCGCACGCTGCGTTCTGGTTTGACAACAAATCTGCACCCCCTGGCAGACTGACAACTGTAAACCCTGCGCTTGATAAAAAACAGTTGTAAAAATGCATCCGTTTTTGCCACGTTTTTTTAATGCGTTTTGTATGATAGGAAAGGATAATCGATAGCTAGAATAGATATAAAAAAATAGAAATAATAGATAGAAAGAAAGAACATATAGATCAGCTAATAAGACAGAACAGAGAATAGATAGAAATAACAGAAAAGCACGATAGAGGGATAGCTAGCTTGGATAGCTGTTTTTTTAATTTTTTGAGGCATAAAAAATATGACACGGGGTCCCCCCCATTTTTTATATCCAGCACAGAAGCAGCAGTAACTGCAGGCTGCAACCCTCAGCTATCTGCTGTACCTTTGCTGGTTATGAAAAATAGAGGAAGGAGCAGGACCCACGCTTTTTTTTAAATTATTTGATATATTTTTATTTTTTTTAAAAAATGATGTGGGGTCCTCTCATTTTTCTAAAACCAGACAAGGTACAGATGACAACTGGGGGCTGGTATTATCAGGCTGGGAAGGGCCATTGTTTTTCTGCCCTTTCCAGCCTAACAATAGCAGCCGCCAGCCGCCTGAGAAGTGGTGTATCCACAAGATGCGCCAATTCTCCCGTTGCCCTGGTGCAGTGGCAATTAGGGTAATAAGGAGCCCACATGTGCTACTAAGCTGTAGATTAGACAATTCAGGCATCTATGAGACCCCACACCATTACTAATCTGTAAGTGAGAGTAAATAGATACAAACACCAAAAATAATTTATTTGAAATAAAAGACAAAATAAGTCCTTCCCACCCTAATAATATCAGCCCCCAGCTGTCTGCTATACCTTGGCTGGTTTTAGAAAAAAAAGGGGGGAACCAATGTCATTTTACAAAAAAAAAAAATCAAATAATTAAAAAAAAATGCGTGGGTACCCTCTATTTTTCATAACAATCCAAGGTACAGCAGACAGCGGAGGGTTGCAGCCTGCAGCTGTTCCTGTGCTGGATATGAAAAGCGGGGGGGACCCCACATCATTATTTACCAAAAAACAGCTGGCCAAGCTATCCCTCTCTCGCGCTATTCTGTTATGTCTTTCTATCTATTCTATCTGTTCTTTCTATCTATTCAGGCTATCTATTAAATATCCGATCCTATTTTTTTCTCCTTTAAAAAAACGCATTAAGAAAAATGTGGCAGATACTCATGCGTTTTTACCACTTTTTATAACAAACGCAGTGTTTACAGTTATCAAACTCTGCCAGAGCGTGCAGTTTTGTTGTCGAACCAAAACTGCAGCATGCGCCGCGCGTATACCCTAAATCCGCCTTCATTAATGACACCTAAACTTAGAGCCTCGATCAGTGGACGAAGATGTAAAGACAGATACGTGGAGATCTGCTGTAGTGATAGATGCAGGAGCACACTGACATCTAGTGGACATGTGATGAAATGCATTATACATGTAAAATTAAAGTCAAAGGAAAATTTTAGGCAAAATGATGCTATCAGTGTAATGCACAATATATACAATAGTGGCAGATTACAAGGCCAGAGAGATCCCAGGAGCTGATCACTAACCTGCTCCCAATCTTCACTTTATATGATTATGAAAATTCTATTCACCATCAACCACAGGAGCTCACAATGTACAGATTTGAGCAGCTTACGTTAAGGAGTCCTTAAAGAAACTGTCCAGGCTTGGGGCTCAGGTCTGCAGTCACTCTACCTCCTGTTATTGGTGGCTGTATAAATCTGTATGTAGTGAGCTCCCTCTAGTGGTGACTGTATAAATCTGTATGTAGTGAGCCCCCTCTAGTGGTGGCTGTATAAATCTGTATGTAGTGAGCTCCCTCTAGTGGTGGCTGTATAAATCTGTATGTAGTGAGCTCCCTCTAGTGGTGACTGTATAAATCTGTATGTAGTGAGCTCCCTCTAGTGGTGACTGTATAAATCTGTATGTAGTGAGCTCCCTCTAGTGGTAGCTGTATAAATCTGTATGTAGTGAGCTCCCTCTAGTGGTGGCTGTATAAATCTGTATGTAGTGAGCTTCCTCTAGTGGTAGCTGTATAAATCTGTATGTAGTGAGCTCCCTCTAGTGGTAGCTGTATAAATCTGTATGTAGTGAGCTCCCTCTAGTGGTGGCTGTATAAATCTGTATGTAGTGAGCTTCCTCTAGCGGTGGCTGTATAAATCTGCATGTAGTGAGCTCCCTCTAGTGGTGACTGTATAAATCTGTATGTAGTGAGCTCCCTCTATTGGTGACTGTATAAATCTGTATGTAGTGAGCTCCCTCTAGTGGTAGCTGTATAAATCTGTATGTAGTGAGCTCCCTCTAGTGGTGACTGTATAAATCTGTATGTAGTGAGCTCCCTCTAGTGGTGACTGTATAAATCTGTATGTAGTGAGCTCCCTCTAGTGGTGGCTGTATAAATCTGTATGTAGTGAGCTCCCTCTAGTGGTGGATGTATAAATCTGTATGTAGTGAGCTCCCTCTAGTGGTGGCTGTATAAATCTGTATGTAGTGAGCTCCCTCTAGTGGTGGCTGTATAAATCTGTATGTAGTGAGCTCCCTCTAGTGGTGACTGTATAAATCTGTATGTAGTGAGCTCCCTCTAGTGGTGACTGTATAAATCTGTATGTAGTGAGCTCCCTCTAGAGGTGGCTGTATAAATCTGTATGTAGTGAGCTCCCTCTAGAGGTGGATGTATAAATCTGTATGTAGTGAGCTCCCTCTAGCGGTGGCTGTATAAATCTGTATGTAGTGAGCTCCCTCTAGTGGTGGCTGTATAAATCTGTATGTAGTGAGCTCCCTCTAGTGGTGGCTGTATAAATCTGTATGTAGTGAGCTCCCTCTAGTGGTGACTGTATAAATCTGTATGTAGTGAGATCCCTCTAGTGGTGGCTGTATAAATCTGTATGTAGTGAGCTCCCTCTAGTGGTGGCTGTATAAATCTGTATGTAGTGAGCTCCCTCTAGTGGTGGCTGTATAAATCTGTATGTAGTGAGCTCCCTCTAGTGGTGGCTGTATAAATCTGTATGTAGTGAGCTCCCTCTAGTGGTGACTGTATAAATCTGTATGTAGTGAGCTCCCTCTAGTGGTGACTGTATAAATCTGTATGTAGTGAGCTCCCTCTAGTGGTGACTGTATAAATCTGTATGTAGTGAGCTCCCTCTAGTGGTGGCTGTATAAATCTGTATGTACTAAGCTCCCTCTAGTGGTGTCTGTATAAATCTGTATGTAGTGAGCTCCCTCTAGTGGTGGCTGTATAAATCTGTATGTAGTGAGCTCCCTCTAGTGGTGGCTGTATAAATCTGTATGTAGTGAGCTCCCTCTAGTGGTGGCTGTATAAATCTGTATGTAGTGAGCTCCCTCTAGTGGTGGCTGTATAAATCTGTATGTAGTGAGCTCCCTCTAGTGGTGGCTGTATAAATCTGTATGTAGTGAGCTCCCTCTAGTGGAGCTGTATAAATCTGCATATAGTGAGCTCCCTCTAGTGCTGGGTGTATAAATCTGTATGTAGTGAGCTCCCCCTAGTGGTGGCTGTATAAATCTGTATATAGTGAGCTCCCTCTAGTGGTGGCTGTATATAAATCTGTATTTAGTGAGCTCTGTTATGATCCGGAACCATGGAAGACCACCACAAATCATTGGTAAAAGGTGACAAGAGCATTGGCAACTAATCTGGCCGCCATCCCCTTACTAACCATCCCAACTAGAAGTAGCCGAGGGGTGAACTAACATCCTGTGCACCGCAAACCCAGCCAGAGAACTAACTATCCTAAAGGAAGGAAAGATGAATAACTCTCTGCCTCAGAAAATAGACAAGAATAGCTAGCCTCCCACATTCAAAGACTGCGGTGATATAGGAAAACACAATACACAGATGATAGGATTAGCCAAAGGTGAGGTCCCCACTGACTAAAATAGGAAAGGACAGGAAAGGCACTGATGGTGGCCAGA
Organism: Anomaloglossus baeobatrachus; assembly: GCF_048569485.1. NCBI lineage: Eukaryota > Metazoa > Chordata > Amphibia > Anura > Aromobatidae > Anomaloglossus > Anomaloglossus baeobatrachus. The sequence continues at coordinate 10,930,338 of NC_134354.1, read as the reverse complement.
GAAAAAACCCTGCAAAATTCCAAATTCCTGATAGTACAAAAAGGCCCTCAGATTGCACGATCTGCATTCCATCCTATACCGGGTGCTGTTGTCATACCAATGAACAGAAAACAAGAATCAAACCAAATTCAACAAGCCACAAACACATGGACCCAAAGGAGCTATACTCCAAACAGAACTGCAGGGAGTTCCCAAACCAAGCAACTGAGGGGGAAAATCCCTGCATGCAAATAAACTGAAAACAACCACAGCAAATGACAAACCCAGATAAGAGCAAAAGAACCAAACAATAAATAAAGAGCAAGCACTTATCTGGGGTAGATGTGGTGTAGAGCAGAATGAAGCAGGCTGGTGATACAAAGAACAACTGACATCCGGCATAGCCTGCTATCAGACCAGGATTTAAATAAGCAGAGAGTTAGCAATGGAAACGCCCATTGCACAACACACCTGGTCCAAGTCCAAACCATTCCTGGCCACCAGAGGGAGCCTCCCAGCAGCCAAAACATAACTAACATTCACAACAGTACCCCCCCCCCCGAGGAGGGGTCACTGAACCCTCACCAACGCCACCGAGTCGCTCGGGATGAGCATGATGGAAGGCGCGAACCAACCTGTCCGCTTGAATGTCAGAAGCCACAACCCAAGAGTTATCCTCCTGCCCATAACTCTTCCATTTCACAAGGTAATGAAGCTGTCACCTACTGCGACGGGAATCCAGAATCTTTTCAACCTCATACTCCATATCCCCTTGTACCAAAACAGGGTCAGGAGGCGCTGCTGCAGGAACTGTTGGCTCCACATGTTTCTTCAACAAGGACTTATGGAAGACATTGTGAATCTTAAATGACGCAGGCAGAGCCAAACAGAAAGATACAGGATTGATAATCTCCGAAATCTTATAAGGTCCAATAAATCTGGGCTTAAATTTAGGAGACGGAACTCTCATAGGAATATGTTTAGAGGACAACAACACCATGTCCCCTACTTTAAACCGGGGGCCAACAGTCCGACGCCGGTTGGCAAACTTTTGGGCAGTTTCTTGGGACTGAAACAATGTATCCACTACCTGCCCCCAAATCTACTGCATTCTATTGACCACCGAATCCACCCCCGGACAGTCGGACACCTCAAGCTGCCCTGAGAGGAACCTAGGGTGATACCCAAAATTGCAGAAAAAGGGGGACACCAACGTGGTAGAGCTAGCTCTATTGTTAAGGGCAAATTCAGCCAAAGGCAAAAACGAAACCCAGTCATCCTGATCCGCAGAAACAAAACACCGTAAATAGGTCTCCAGGGTCTGATTAGCCCTTTCAGTCTGACCGTTGGTCTGAGGATGAAACGCCGAGGAGAAAGACAGCTGAACACCCAATTTGGAGCAAAAAATCCACCAAAACCTGGATACAAACTGCACCCCTCTGTCAGAAACAATGTTTTCGGGAATACCATGCAAACGAAGAACATGTTGGAAAAACAAAGGCACCAACTCTGATGAAGACGGCAACTTAGATAGGGGAACCAAGTGGACCATCTTGGAGAATCTGTCACAGATCACCCAAATCACAGTCATTTTCTGAGAGACGGGAAGCTCTGAAATAAAATCCATAGAGATGTGCGTCCAAGGTTTCTTAGGTACAGGCAAACGCAATAGCCCACTAGAACGTGAACAACAGGGCTTGGACCTAGAACAAACTCCACACGACTGCACAAAACGACGGACATCCCGGGACAGGGAAGGCCACCAAAAAGAGCGTCTCACAAGATCCCGAGTACCAAAAATGCCAGGATGACCCGCCAAAACAGAGCAATGAACCTCAGAGACAACTCGGTCTCTCCATTGGTCTGGGACAAACAGTTTCCCCGTAGGACATCTCTCAGGTTTATCCCCCTGAAATTCCGCCAGTGCCAACCGCAGATCAGGCGAAATAGCTGAGAAAACTACACCATCATTCAGGATAGTAGACGGTTCAACAGCCTCCAAAGAGTCAGCGCAGAAACTCCTGGAAAGGGCATCGGCCTTAACATTCTTGGTGCCCAGCAACAAAGAGACCACAAAATTAAACCGGGTAAAAAACAAAGCCCACCTGGCCTGCCGAGGATTCAACCTCTTGGCCGATTCCAGATAGATGAGATTCTTGTGGTCCGTAAGCACCACAACTTGATGCCTAGCCCCCTCCAACCAATGCCTCCACTCTTCAAATGCCCACTTCATAGCCAATAATTCCCGGTTCCCCACATCATAATTCCGTTCAGAAGGAGCAAACTTCCGAGAGAAAAAGGCACAGGGCTTAAGTTTACCCGAAGTAGCGTCTCGTTGAGACAGAACAGCACCTGCTCCGATCTCTGAGGCATCGATCTCAACCTGAAAAGGGCAAGACATATCAGGTTGCTGCAGGACTGGGGCAGAAGTGAATCGCCTTTTAAGCTCCTGGAAGGCCACAACTGCCTCTGGGGTCCAATGCTCAGCATCAGCTCCCTTCTTTGTCAAATCTGTCAGAGGTTTGACAATGGCAGAAAAATTGGCTATAACCTGCCCCCACATTCAAAGACTGCGGTGATATAGGAAAAACACAATACACAGATAGATGACAGGATTAGCAAAACGTGAGGCCCCCACTGACTAAAATAGGAAAGGACAGGAAAGGGACTGATGGTGGCCAGAGAAAAAACCCTGCAAAATTCCAAATTCCTGATAGTACAAAAAGGCCCTCAGATCACACGATCTGAACTCCGTCCTATACCAGGTGCTTTTGTCATACCAATGAACAGAAAACAAGAATCAAAACAAATTCAACAAGCCACAAACACATGGACCCAAAGGAGCTATACTCCAAACAGAACTGCAGGGAGTTTCCCAGGTAAGCAACTGAGGGGGAAAATCCCTGCATGCAAATAAACTGAAAACAACCACAGCAAATGACAAACCCAGATAAGAGCAAAAAAAACAAACAATAAATAAAGAGCAAGTACTTATCTGGGGTAGATGTGGTGTGGAGCAGAATGAAGCAGGCTGGTGATACAAAGAACAACTGACATCCGAAATGGCCTGCTATCAGACCAGGATTTAAATAAGCAGAGAGTTAGCAATGGAAACACCCATTGCACAACACACCTGGTCCAAGTCCAAACCATTCCTGGCCACCAGAGGGAGCCTCCCAGCAGCCAAAACATAACTAACATTCACAACAGAGCTCCCTCTAGTGGTGACTGTATAAATCTGTATGTAGTGAGCTCCCTCTAGTGGTGACTGTATAAATCTGTATGTACTGAGCTCCCTCTAGTGGTGACTGTATAAATCTGTATGTAGTGAGCTCCTTCTAGTGGTGGCTGTATAAATATGTATGTAGTGAGCTCTCTCTAGTGGTGACTGTATAAATCTGTATGTAGTGAGCTCTCCCTCGTGGTGGGTGCATACATCTGTATGTAGTGGGCTCCCCCTAGTGGTGGCTGTATAAATCTGTATATAGTGAGCTCCCTCTAGTGGTGGCTGTATAAATCTGTATGTAGTGAGCTCCTCCTAGTGGTGGCTGTATAAATCTGTATGTAGTGAGCTCCCTCTAGTGGTGGCTGTATAAATCTGTATGTAGTGAGCTCCCTCTAGTGGTGGATGTATAAATCTGTATGTAGTGAGCTCCCTCTAGTGGTGGCTGTATAAATCTGTATGTAGTGAGCTCCCTCTAGTGGTGGCTGTATAAATCTGTATGTAGTGAGCTCCCTCTAGTGGTGGCTGTATAAATCTGTATGTAGTGAGCTCCCTCTAGTGTTGACTGTATAAATCTGTATGTAGTGAGCTTCCTCTAGTGGTGGCTGTATAAATCTGTATGTAGTGAGCTCCCTCTAGTGGTGGCTGTATAAATCTGTATGTAGTGAGCTCCCCCTAGTGGTGGATGTATAAATCTGTATGTAGTGAGCTCCTCTAGTGGTGGCTGTATAAATCTGTATGTAGTGACCTCCCTCTAGTGGTGACTGTATAAATCTGTATGTAGTGAGCTCCCCCTAGTGGTGACTGTATAAATCTGTATGTAGTTACCTCCCCCTAGTCATGGCTGTATAAATCTGTATGTAGTGAGCTCCCTCTAGTGGTGGCTGTATAAGTCTGTTTGTAGTGAGCTCCCTCTAGTGGTGGCTGTATATATCTGTATGTAGTGAGCTCCCTCTAGTGGTGGCTGTATAAATCTGTATGTAGTGAGCTCCCTCTAGTGGTGGCTGTATAAATCTGTATATAGTGAGCTCCCTCTAGTGGTGGCTGTATAAATCTGTATGTAGTGAGCTCCCTCTAGTGGTGGCTGTATATATCTGTATGTAGTGAGCTCCCTCTAGTGGTGGCTGCATAAATCTGTATATAGTGAGCTCCCTCTAGTGGTGATTGTATAAATCTGTATGTATATTCTGAGATTGCCTACAGGCAGTTGGCAGCGCTTAACCAATAAACCCTTTTAGTTCTTGCAGCTTAGTTTTAATGGCAGAGGAACCCCTTCACTCTGCTAGGAATTAATAAACTATGTGGGGGATTTTAATTAAAAATCCACAAAAAACCAGCGCTAGATGGGTTTTTATAATTTTTATTATTTAAGGATGCTCACCACCAAAAAATGCTATCCTTGTTCCAAGACAGAATATTTAGTAATATACAATGCACTAGATATTAATAAAACCAATGAACACATAAAATAAATTGAATTGCTGAAAGGTGATAGCAATATTCACAATAAACTAATTCTAAATAATCTGTTGTAATGCCCCGGCCGGTGGCGTACAACCTGTTTGATTAGTATATTAGATTAGTATAATAAAATAAAGTATACCATACCAGCCCCCGATTGACTTAGAGGCTTAGATTGCAATCGATACAAACTTGCGATGTTATATTTGCCCCCAGGACCTGGGGGAAAAAACGTCCTCCAAACAGTCTGAGCGTGATAATCCCCGGTTCGCAGTGTAGTATCAGCAGGGTTTTTTTTCCCCGCAGTAAATAGACCGGGATTTTCCGTAGATTTAATTTGCTGCACGTTCCGTCTTAGGCTGAAGCCATTGCAGATACAGGATTGACCTGTCAGACTGCCAGGGCAGGCGATATGGAACCAGTGGCCGTAGTTGGTGCTGGCTCTAGAGGAGATGTAGTGAACCAGCATCCCTCTTTAACGGAGCCTTTAGAACACTTCACGATGCCACAGGTAAACGATCCTGTATGATCCCAATTGTGCTTCCAAGACGAACAGTGCAGAGCCACTGGAAGCACCGATGTGTGCTGGCTTCAGACAAGGATAAAGTCAATGGTAACCTCTCCACCTCTCCAGCGGGCAGTCCGGACAGTGTCCTGTATGGGCTGACTGAATCCACACGAGGGAGAAGTTACTTAGCAAAATATCACCGCACAGGTGAGATAGACAAAGCAGAGTCCTGATCCGACGCGCGTTTCGGGGGCGTGTAACGGTCCCCTTCCTCAAGGATAACTCAGCTGTTGCCTAGAGCACTATTTATGCATATATTTAATTAGTTACAATTTACATAAAAGCAATCAATGTTTAAACTCAACCAACATTTAATAACCACTACATATATCAATTTGTAAAAAACGCTCATAGTAAACATATAATGTAGATTTGTGCAAAGGTTTTTCTAGAGAATCCTATATATAGCCCTGCTTATACCACCATATAATGGGAAATCTTATAAAATATTTTAACATTTATATTTAGAAATAAAAATAAGCATAAGGTCTAAAACATCAAAAAAGGTGTAATATAAGTTTACTTGCTGTAATATGAAGAACCCCTGTATTTTAACCAGCTTAAGACAAATAAAAATTTTATGTGTTCATTGGTTTTATTAATATCTAGTGCATTGTATATTACTAAATATTCTGTCTTGGAACAAGGATAGCATTTTTTGGTGGTGAGCATCCTTAAATAATAAAAATTATAAAAATCCATCTAGCGCTGGTTTTTTGTAGATTTTTAATTAAAATCCCCCACATAGTTTATTAAATCTGTATGTAGTGAGCTCCCTCTAGTGGTGGCTGTATAAATCTGTATATAGTGAGCTCCCTCTAGTGGTGAGTGTATAAATCTGTATGTAGTGAGCTCCCTCTAGTGGTGGCTGTATAAATCTGTATGTAGTGAGCTTCCTCTAGTGGTGACTGTATAAATCTGTATGTAGTAAGCTCCCTCTAGTGGTGGCTGTATAAATCTGTATGTAGTGAGCTCCCTCTAGTGGTGGCTGTATAAATCTGTATGTAGTGAGCTCCCTCTAGTGGTGAGTGTATAAATCTGTATGTAGTGAGCTCCCTCTAGTGGTGGCTGTATAAATCTGTATGTAGTGAGCTCCCTCTAGTGGTGACTGTATAAATCTGTATGTAGTGAGCTCCCTCTAGTGGTGAGTGTATAAATCTGTATGTAGTGAGCTCCCTCTAGTGGTGGCTGTATAAATCTGTATGTAGTGAGCTCCCTCTAGTGGTGACTGTATAAATCTGTATGTAGTGAGCTCCCTCTAGTGGTGAGTGTATAAATCTGTATGTAGTGAGCTCCCTCTAGTGGTGAGTGTATAAATCTGTATGTAGTGAGCTCCCTCTAGTGGTGGCTGTATAAATCTGTATGTAGTGAGCTCCCTCTAGTGGTGAGTGTATAAATCTGTATGTAGTGAGCTCCCTCTAGTGGTGGCTGTATAAATCTGTATGTAGTGAGCTCCCTCTAGTGGTGACTGTATAAATCTGTATGTAGTGAGCTTCCTCTAGTGGTGACTGTATAAATCTGTATGTAGTAAGCTCCCTCTAGTGGTGGCTGTATAAATCTGTATGTAGTGAGCTCCCTCTAGTGGTGGCTGTATAAATCTGTATGTAGTGAGCTCCCTCTAGTGGTGAGTGTATAAATCTGTATGTAGTGAGCTCCCTCTAGTGGTGGCTGTATAAATCTGTATGTAGTGAGCTCCCTCTAGTGGTGAGTGTATAAATCTGTATGTAGTGAGCTCCCCCTAGTGGTGGCTGTATAAATCTGTATGTAGTGAGCTCCCTCTAGTGGTGGCTGTATAAATCTGTATGTAGTGAGCTCCCTCTAGTGGTGGCTGTATAAATCTGTATGTAGTGAGCTCCCTCTAGTGGTGACTGTATAAATCTGTATGTAGTAAGCTCCCTCTAGTGGTGAGTGTATAAATCTGTATGTAGTGAGCTCCCTCTAGTGGTGGCTGTATAAATCTGTATGTAGTGAGCTTCCTCTAGTGGTGACTGTATAAATCTGTATGTAGTGAGCTCCCTCTAGTGGTGGCTGTATAAATCTGTATGTAGTGAGCTCCCTCTAGTGGTGACTGTATAAATCTGTATGTAGTAAGCTCCCTCTAGTGGTGAGTGTATAAATCTATATGTAGTGAGCTCCCTCTAGTGGTGGCTGTATAAATATGTATGTAGTGAGCTCCCTCTAGTGGTGGCTGTATAAATCTGTATGTAGTGAGCTTCCTCTAGTGGTGGCTGTATAAATCTGTATGTAGTGAGCTCCCTCTGGTGGTGGCTGTATAAATCTGTATGTAGTGAGCTCCCTCTAGTGGTGGCTGTATAAATCTGTATGTAGTGAGCTCCCTCTAGTGGTGGCTGTATAAATCTGTATGTAGTGAGCTCCCTCTAGTGGTGACTGTATAAATCTGTATGTAGTGAGCTCCCTCTAGGGGTGGCTGTATAAATGTTCTGGTTCTGAACACTTTGTCTCTGTGTGGGCACCTTGTGTGTTTATTGCGTTTCTGCCCATAAGTGTTCCCAATGCTGTAATTCAGCCTGCTCTATCACCTGGCCGGTGTAACCATTTAAAGATTCCCCATACTTGCATTTTCTACTAATGTTATTTCTGAGGTGGACCCTGCTTGGTCTATAGCCTGGCTGCCTTGTGTTTCTCCTGCCGATTATTACTTTTGGTATACTTATCTTCACTCTGCACGTTCCCCTGGATTAATTAAGAGGTACATGAAACCCTCAATGGTCTTCCAGTTGGGGTTGTTTCAGTCTGCGCTGGGGCTTTAGGGACTGCGCAGCTGGGACCTCCAGTCTGTACAAGACTCGGGTCAGGTGTAGTAGTTTTGAATTAGACTTTGTTTTCCGTTGTTTTTCACATGTGCCCCTTTGTGTTCATAACATTCCCATTTTTTCCACCTGGCCCAGACCGACATGGCGACTTCTCCAGCCACTACTTGGCTGCAGAGATTATAACAAAGACACATCTGACTTCTCACATTTCCACCTCCGTCCTCATCTATTCCCGACCTGCACAAACTCCTCATTGTTACGCTCATGTCACTCCTGACCCTGGTTTTTGCTCCGCTTCACGTCAGGGTTTGCAAGTTGCCAGACGGGTTTCAATATGATGAACAACCTTAGACTATTCAAGGGCTTCTAGGCTCCCACCTAGGCCCTGGTATTGATGGAGACCGTCCCTGTGTGGGTGAGTCCTGAGGGACTAAGCTGGAGTGGGATGGTTGTGCTGCATCGTGGCTTCTCGTCCTGTCTGTGACCTGTCCCGGGTCATTGGACCTTCTGTCTCATGTCCACCTTCAGTGTTGTGCGGCTTCCGAGGCTGTCAGACGTCTGTGCTACTCATGAAAATCTTTAGTCTTCTAGATGCGCTCAGTAACTCTGCTACCTGCCTGCCTGCGGTGTCCAGTCCTCCTGTTACCTGCCTGCCTGCGGTGTCCAGTCCTCCTGTTACCTGCCTGCCTGCGATGTCCAGTCCTCCTGTTACCTGCCTGCCTGCGGTGTCCAGTCCTCCTGTTACCTGCCTGCCTGCGGTGTCCAGTCCTCCTTTTACCTGCCTGCAGTCTCCAGTTCTCCTGTTACCTGCCTGCCTGCGGTCTCCAGTTCTCCTGTTACCTGCCTGCCTGCGGTCTCCAGTTCTCCTGTTACCTGCCTGCCTGCGGTCTCCAGTTCTCCTGTTACCTGCCTGCAGTCTCCAGTCCTCCTCTTTAGAGTTGAGCGCGGTTCGTGGTTCTCCAGTTCGCGGTTCGAGTGATTTTGGGGGCTGTTCTAGATCGAACTAGAACTCGAGCTTTTTGCTAAAGCTCGATAGTTCTAGTTATGTTTGAGAACGGTTCTAGCAGCAAAAAGCCAAGCTAATTCCTAGCTGGCTTTCCACTGTAATAGTGTAAGTCACTCTGTGACTCACGCTATTATGACATTTCAGCGTATAGTGTGCGGGAACAGCGCATTCAGATCACTGCTGTATGGATAATGGCGATCGCCATTTTTTTTTTCCCTTGTCTTCCTTCCCTAAGCGCGCGCGTGTAGAGGGGCGGGCCAGCATGTCAGCCAATCCCAGACACACACACAGCTAAGTGGACTTTTAACCAGAGAAGCAACGGCATGTGTGATAGGATGTCCATGTCACATGTCCCTGCATTATAAATACGGGCATCTGCCCGTCTGGACGCGATTATCTCTTCTGCGTCTTGGTGTCAGTCACCGCCGGCGTAGCTCCTATCTCCGATACTGCTGTGTACGCTCTACACACAGCGCTATACAGAATAGGGATAGAAGTTTCTATTAGCCCTTGTAAGGGCTAATTCCAGCAGGCTCAGAGCCATTGGTGACAGTCAGGGCCGTGAAAACAGAGTTTAACAGCTACACAAGATAACAGCGTCTGTGTAGCTAAGGTCAGGGATTTCCTCGCTGCATTTCCCCATTAGGAGGGAATAGAAAGGCAGGCTTCCTTTCCTGTCCACTGACCCACAACCCTGCCACTGTACCCTCCTGCCCTTTGCACACTCAAGCTCATTGTTACTAAGCCATTATACTAGCAAACACTGAGTGAACTTAGTGGCATCATAAAAGTGGCTGTTGGACTGCTGTATTGTCCCACTAGTGCAAAGCTATTTGCAGCACCTCTGCATTGCACACTCAAGCTCATTGTTACTAAGCCATTCTAATAGCAAACTATGCTGCCAGTTTAAGGGCCGTAGTTGCATTGTCAGGGATAATTATTGTTGTTTATTCTGCTGTTAATAAAGCTAGACCACCGCTGCAATCTACACCACCTCTCAATTTTTACTACCACATTTTAAGTGCACAATCTTGTCGCAATCAAAATGAGTGGCAAAATGACAGATGCTGGTGGAAAGGGGAAGAGGCGTGCTGGAAAAGGAAAAAAAGGGTTTGTCCGTGGGGAAGGTGGCGAAGCTCCATTAACATCTGCTGAAGATAGACCATCTACCAGCAAAAGTAAGATGTCTACTACTTACCGTGGACAATCCGATGTGCTCCCTTTTTTACGGACACGAACAACTGGAACAAAGATAGATGATGGCAAAAAAAAGAAAATGCTTGAATGGATCACAAGTTGTCCAACAAGTGCCCTCTCCGCTACCTCAACTACCGCATCCAAAAAACACCAGTCCTCTGAGTTGTCATCCCAATCACACTTGCTTTCTCCCAGCTCTGAAGTCTCCATCCGCCCTGCACAGTATGGTGGAACTGAGATGGCTGAGTCTGCAGAGCTGTTCAGTCACACTATAGCCTGGGAATCAGAGGTCTGCTCCCAAGCTACAGTGAGTACAGACCAGGAAATGGTCTGCAGTGATGCCCAGAACCTTTGTGACTCTGATTCAGGCCGTGAGGACCAAGTTTCTGAGCATAATGTTGACCCTTATTCACAAACTGTAACACCTGTTGTTATAGACAATGAGGAACATACTGATGACGATGAGACGCAGATACCCGATTGGGATGACAACTTAAATATTCGGTCAGGGCAAGAAGAGGCTCGGTCTGAGGGGGAGGGGAGTGCAAACACAACACTTGATGATGAAGTTCTAGACCCCACCTACTGTCAACCCCCAGTCAGGCACTCGAGGAGGTCAACAGAGGCGGTGGAGGAGGATGCAACTGATGACGAAGTTACCTTGTGCCTTCCTGGACAGAGTCGGAGCACTGGTAGCACGTCTAAAACTGCATCCTCAGCCACCACTCTGCCTCTGAGCACTAGTCGGGGTGGATCAACAGGTCGCATGCCCTCTAAACCTTGCCTAGCCTGGACCTTTTTTGACATAGCAAAAGATCGCCCAAATCATGTGATATGTAAAATTTGTCATGGTTCTATTAGTAGAGGGCAAAACCTCAGGAGTTTGACAACTTTTTCCATGAATTGTCACATGAATAAATATCATATGTCCCAGTGGGAAGCTCACCGTGCTGCAATGCGGCCTAGCGGAGCGAACCATCCACCGCCTGCCCCTTCAAGTGCATCTGCGCGCTCTTCATCTTCTAGGACTGTGGGGACAGCTGTCACACCTGGTTTTCCACGCACAACTTCCACCACTGTAACCGCAACAGGCAGTTTGCTTGGTAGGTCATCATTTGGTTTGGAAGGGGAAACAAGTGCGTGTGTACAGCTCTCTCAGACATCGAGAGAGGGGAGCCAGCACGATCTGAAAATGGCATGCATCATATAAAAAGTGCAAATTCACAGATTTATTCCAACTGTACTGTAATATAAATGAGATTTTTAGCAAATAATTGATCAATTCTTTGAGCCACCCCTGCCAACATCACGGCAAATCTCAATAGGGGGGTCCTACTCTATATTCTGTATTTCATGTGCCATGCGGCCTCCTAGATAAAGTTAAAAGCAGAACCATAATGGAGCACACATACCTGTAACCTGTGTATATAACCGCTTCTATGTTGCAAAAGAGGCAATTGTAGATAGAGGCCAGCCCAGGTCCCAGCATGTGGAGCAAGCTCTACACATACCAGGACTATATCAGAACTGACCCTCCCAGTGCCAGACAGCAACCATTGATAAAGGCGGACCAGATCCAAGATGGTGCTTAATTAGCAATGCCTGTGGAAAGGGTGAGGCAACTGAATGTGTACAGCTACCAACAGGAGGAATATATTGCAAACCAAGATCAGGCGTGCATAGCATGGTGGTGACCAGCCACCAGACATTTGTAGCATAACTACAACCAAACAGAGAGAGAGGGTGACTGACCAACGCCATACCATGCACGCCTGATTTTGGTTTGCAATGTATTCCTCCTGTTGGTAGCTGTTCAGATTCAGTTACCTCACCCCTTTCCACAGGCATTGCTAATTAAGCACCATTCTTGGATCTGGTCCGCCTTTATCAATGGTTGCTGTTTGGCACTGGGAGGGTCAGTTCTGATATAGTCTCCTGACCCTGGTTTTTGCTCCGCTTCACGTCAGGGTTTGCAAGTTGCCAGACGGGTTTCAATATGATGAACAACCTTAGACTATTCAAGGGCTTCTAGGCTCCCACCTAGGCCCTGGTATTGATGGAGACTGACCCTGTGTGGGTGAGTCCTGAGGGACTGAGCTGGAGTGGGATTGTTGTGCTGCATCATGGCTTCTGGTGATCTTCGGAGTCCTGTCTGTGACCTGCCCCGGGTCATTGGACCTTCTGTCTCATGTCCACCTTCAGTGTTGTGCGGCTTCCGAGGCTGTCAGACGTCTGTGCTACTCATGAAAATCTTCAGTCTTCTAGATGCGTTCAGTAACTCTGCTACCTGCCTGCCTGCGGTCTCCAGTCCTCCTTTTACCTGCCTGCAGTCTCCAGTTCTCCTGTTACCTGCCTGCCTGCAGTCTCCAGTCCTCCTGTTTAGAGTTGAGCGCGGTTCGTGGTTCGTGGTTCTCCAGTTCGCGGTTCGAGTGATTTTGGGGGCTGTTCTAGATCGAACTAGAACTCGAGCTTTTTGCTAAAGCTCGATAGTTCTAGTTATGTTTGAGAACGGTTCTAGCAGCAAAAAGCCAAGCTAATTCCTAGCTGGCTTTCCGCTGTAATAGTGTAAGTCACTCTGTGACTCACGCTATTATGACATTTCAGCGTATAGTGTGCGGGAACAGCGCATTCAGATCACTGCTGTATGGATAATGGCGATCGCCATTTTTTTTTTTTCCTTGTCTTCCTTCCCTAAGCGCGCGCGTGTATTGGGGCGGGCCAGCATGTCAGCCAATCCCAGACACACACACAGCTAAGTGGACTTTTAACCAGAGAAGCAACGGCATGTGTGATAGGATGTCCATGTCACATGTCCCTGCATTATAAATACGGGCATCTGCCCGTCTGGACGCCATTATCTCTTCTGCATCTTGGTGTCAGTCACCGCCGGCGTAGCTCCTATCTCCGATACTGCTGTGTACGCTCTACACACAGCGCTATACAGAATAGGGATAGAAGTTTCTATTAGCCCTTGTAAGGGCTAATTCCAGCAGGCTCAGAGCCATTGGTGACAGTCAGGGTCGTGAAAACAGAGTTTAACAGCTACACAAGATAACAGCGTCTGTGTAGCTAAGGTCAGGGATTTCCTCGCTGCATTTCCCCATTAGGAGGGATAGAAAGGCAGGCTTCCTTTCCTCTACCCAGAGACCCACAACCCTGGCACTGTACCCTCCTGCCCTTTGCACACTCAAGCTCATTGTTACTAAGCCATTATACTAGCAAACACTGAGTGAACTTAGTGGCATCATAAAAGTGGCTGTTGGACTGCTGTATTGTCCCACTAGTGCAAAGCTATTTGCAGCACCTCTGCATTGCACACTCAAACTCATTGTTACTAAGCCATTCTAATAGCAAACTATGCTGCCAGTTTAAGGGCCGTAGTTGCATTGTCAGGGATAATTATTGTTGTTTATTCTGCTGTTAATAAAGCTAGACCACCGCTGCAATCTACACCACCTCTCAATTTTTACTACCACATTTTCAGTGCACAATCTTGTCGCAATCAAAATGAGTGGCAAAATGACAGATGCTGGTGGAAAGGGGAAGAGGCGTGCTGGAAAAGGAAAAAAAGGGTTTGTCCGTGGGGAAGGTGGCAAAGCTCCATTAACATCTGCTGAAGATAGACCATCTACCAGCAAAAGTAAGATGTCTACTACTTACCGTGGACAATCCAATGTGCTCCCTTTTTTACGGACACGAACAACTGGAACAAAGATAGATGATGGCCAAAAAAAGGAAAATGCTTGAATGGATCTCAAGTTGTCCAACAAGTGCCCTCTCCGCTACCTCAACTACCGCATCCAAAAAACACCAGTCCTCTGAGTTGTCATCCCAATCACACTTGCTTTCTCCCAGCTCTGAAGTCTCCATCCGCCCTGCACAGTATGGTGGAACTGAGATGGCTGAGTCTGCAGAGCTGTTCAGTCACACTATAGCCTGGGAATCAGAGGTCTGCTCCCAAGCTACAGTGAGTACAGACCAGGAAATGGTCTGCAGTGATGCCCAGAACCTTTGTGACTCTGATTCAGGCCGTGAGGACCAAGTTTCTGAGCATAATGTTGACCCTTATTCACAAACTGTAACACCTGTTGTTATAGACAATGAGGAACATACTGATGACGATGAGATGCAGATACCAGATTGGGATGACAACTTAAATATTCGTTCACGTCAGGAAGAGGCTCGGTCTGAGGGTGAGGGGAGTGCAATCACAACGCTTGATGAGGAAGTTCTAGATCCCACCTACTGTCAACCCACAGTCAGGCACTCGAGGAGGTCAACAGAGGCGGTGGAGGAGGATGCTACTGACGACGAAGTTACCTTGTGCCTTCCTGGACAGAGTCGGAGCACTGGTAGCACGTCTAAAACTGCATCCTCAGACACCACTGTGCCTCTGAGCACTAGTCGGGGTGGATCAACAGGTCGCATGCCCTCTAAGCCTTGCCTAGCCTGGACCTTTTTTGACATAGAAAAAGATCGCCCAAATCATGTGATATGTAAAATTTGTCATGGTTCTATTAGTAGAGGGCAAAACCTCAGGAGTTTGACAACTTTTTCCATGAATTGTCACATGAATAAATATCATATGTCCCAGTGAGAAGCTCACCGTGCTGCAATGCGGCCTAGCGGAGCGAACCATCCACCGCCTGCCCCTTCAAGTGCATCCGCGCGCTCTTCATCTTCTAGGACTGTGGGGACAGCTGTCACACCTGGTTTTCCACGCACAACTTCCACCACTGTAACCGCAACAGGCAGTTTGCTTGGTAGGTCGTCATTTGGTTTGGAAGGGGAAACAAGTGCGTGTGTACAGCTCTCTCAGACATCGAGAGAGGGGAGCCAGCACGATCTGAAAATGGCATGCATCATATAAAAAGTGCAAATTCACAGATTTATTCCAACTGTACTGTAATATAAATGAGATTTTTAGCAAATAATTGATCAATTTTTTGAGCCACCCCTGCCAACGTCACGACAAATCTCAATAGGGGGGTCCTACTCTATATTCTGTATTTCATGTGCCATGCGGCCTCCTAGATAAAGTTAAAAGCAGAACCATAATGGAGCACACATACCTGTAACCTGTATATATAACCGCTTTTATGTTGCAATAGAGGCAATTGTAGATAGAGGCCAGCCCAGGTCCCAGCATGTGGAGCAAGCTCTACACATACCAGGACTATATCACAACTGACCCTCCCAGTGCCAGACTGCAACCATTGATAAAGGCGGACCAGATCCAAGTATGGTGCTTAATTAGCAATGCCTGTGGAAAGGGTGAGGAAACTGAATGTGTACAGCTACCAACAGGAGGAATATATTGCAAACCAAGATCAGGCGTGCATAGCATGGTGGTGACCAGCCACCAGACATTTGTAGCATAACTACAACCAAACAGAGAGAGAGGGTGACTGACCAACGCCATACCATGCACGCCTGATTTTGGTTTGCAATGTATTCCTCCTGTTGGTAGCTGTTCAGATTCAGTTACCTCACCCTTTCCACAGGCATTGCTAATTAAGCACCATACTTGGATCTGGTCCGCCTTTATCAATGGTTGCAGTCTGGCACTGGGAGGGTCAGTTCTGATATAGTCCTGGTATGTGTAGAGCTTGCTCCACATGCTGGGACCTGGGCTGGCCTCTATCCACAATTGCCTTTTTTGCAACATGGAAGCGGTTATATACAGGTTACAGGTATGTGGCTCCATTATGGTTCTGCTTTTAACTTTATCTAGGAGGCCGCATGGCACATGAAATACAGAATGTAGAGTAGGACCCCCCTATTGAGATTTGCCGTGACGTTGGCAGGGGTGGCTCAAAAAATTGATCAATTATTTGCTAAAAATCTCATTTTTTTATTATAGTACAGTTGGAATAAATCTGTGAATTTTCACTTTTTATATGATGCATGCCATTTTCAGATCGTGCTGGCTCCTTTTTTTCTCTCAGACATCGATAGCATCAACGTTGGATGAAGGCAACATCATGTCTCCGCCTGCACTTTCCTCACAAAGCTCCATTTTTCCAGGGACACCCTACTCAACACCGTCTACACACAGCAGCCAGATCTCTGTCCCTCAGATGTGGACAAATAAAAGGCCACTTCCTGCGACCCATGACAAAGCGAAGAGGTTGACTCTATCCCTCTGTAAGCTGTTGGCTACCGAAATGCTGCCTTTCCACCTGGTGGACACACAGGATTTTAGAGACCTTATGTCTGTCGCTGTGCCCCAGTACCAGATGCCTAGTCGCCACTACTTCTCTAAGAAAGGTGTGCCCGCGCTACACCAGCATGTCGCACACAACATCACCGCTTCCTTGAGAAACTCTGTGTGTGAACGGGTGCATTTCACCACCGATACTTGGACCAGTAAGCATGGACAGGGACGTTACATGTCGCTGACTGGGCACTGGGTAACTATGGTGATAGATGGTGAAGGGTCTGCTGCACAAGTCTTGCCGTCCCCACGACTTGTGTGTCAATCCTCTGTCTGTCCAAGTTCCGCCACTGCTTCTGCATCCTCCACCTCATCTGGGTCCTCCACCTCCGCCCCAAGCCTGCCTGGTCAGGCCACCAGCGTTCTCACTGCGCAGAAGGAATCACGCACCCCTCATTACTATGCTGGCAGCAGAGCACAACGGCATCAGGCGGTCTTTAGCTTGAAATGTCTTGGAAATAAGAGTCACACAGCTGAGTTGTGGGCAGGTCTGCGGTCCGAGTTTAATCAATGGTTGTCTCCACTCAACCTGCAGCCTGGTAAGGCCGTGTGCGACAATGCTGCAAACCTGGGTGCGGCCCTTCGCCGGGGCAAGGTGACACACGTACCTTGTATGGTTCACGTGTTGAACCTTGTTGTCCAGCAATTCTTAACACACTGTCCCGGCCTAGATGGCCTTCTGACCAGGGCACGAAAACTGTCTGCTCACTTCCGCCGTTCAACCACCACTGCTGAGCGACTTGCATCACTCCAGAAGTCTTTCGGCCTGCCGGTTCATCGCCTGAAATGCGATGTGCCGACACGCTGGAATTCGACTCTCCACATGTTACAGCAACTGTGGCAGCACCGCCGAGCCCTGGTGCAATACGTCATGACGTATAGCCTGGGCCAACGAGATGCAGAGGTGGGGCAGATCACCCTGATGGAGTGGTCTCAGATCAAGGACCTATGCACCCTTCTGCACAGTTTCGACATGGCGACAAATATGTTTAGCGCTGACAATGCCATTATCAGCATGACAATTCCAGTCATTTACATGCTGGAGCACACGCTAATGTGGCGCCCCTGACCTGGTCAGGCACCACTGAGTACTGCACCCATGCTGGGGACAGTACAATACAGGTAATCCAGAAGGCTGACCGAGGTGTGACTACACAGGCGCATAGTGATCAGGTCTCACACATTTACCTTTGAGAGGACCCCTGGGGATCCCAGGAGGGGGCGAAGCCTCCACCTCCACCCGAGGGGTGGAGGGGGCGAAGCCTCCATCTCCACTCAAGGGGTGTGGTAGAGAGCCTGGTTGCTAGGTGGCGTAGGCAGGCACAAAGGGAAAAGAGGAAGGAGGAGGAGAAGAGCAGTCTGAAGCAGAGTGTGGAGGAGTGAGGAGCATGGAAGTGGAGCTCAGACAGGAGTAGCAGTGCAGGTCCCACGAGTGAGCCGGTTTAGTGTGCAGCTCAGGGAAAGCAGACGTGAGGAGCAGACCCTGGAGCTGTGGCAGTCTAACAGCGTCCGCGCAGTGACTACCGACGGGGGAGAACGGTCACCTAGTAGTGCTACCCGAAATCCATCTTCAGCTAAAGAGAGAGCAACGGAGTGGGAAGTAAGGAGACTGCTAGGGAGTTACCAGGCCCAAACGGGTAGCAGGTCCCAGTGCAGGGATAGATCCACCTTTCCTTGCCAAACCTGCATGAGGGGGCACTTTACACCCCCAAGACCACACTACAGAGTCCGCAGCCACGTCGCCACAGTTAGGGCCCATAGTTCACAGGAGGCAAGCAGCCGGAGTGTCCTGGTCCAGGCTACAAGCAAACGGGCCAAAACGAAGGGGAGAGAGGCACCAGCAACTTCCCTGGGTGACCCCCATAGGGACTAAAAGTCGGGGTTACCCCAAAACGTAAAGGGCTAAGGAAGGCGAGTTGGTAGCCACCCTCATCAGTCAGCCTGAAGGATACCTGGTTCCAGCCTGGTTCATCCCAGCTACGCCCGGGTTACTCACCCTGCCATCTAAAGTGAGTAAAACCCCTGAAAGACATTCTGCTTGTGTTGAGGTATTCTGCGCCTTGTGGTTCCACACACCTACACAGGGCCCTGGGGCTTGCCTCACTCTCAGGAGGCTATTACAACTGACTGCACCCACCATCAGCCCCAGGCGTCCCTTAATCTGCAGTGGCGGTCCCCACTGACCGCAATTCTGAGAGTGGCGTCACGACAATCCTAAATAGAAGATCTCCTACCTGTGACAAGATCCAGCTGCGTGGAGTCCCTGAAGGTAATGCACCGACACAACACTGGTGGGGCTTCACACTAAACACTATTCGGAGTCGGGGTGGGACAACAGGAAGGGGAGGAACTACAGGAGGATTCATATGCGCAAGGCACAACAACATCACCAAGGTCCAGACGTTCATCATCACCAACGCGGCAGGCATTGGACCATGGGGGACAGGGATCAACAAGGGCGCATGGTAGCAGGCGAATTGTTGAGGAAGGTGCAGGAGAACATGAAGAAATGGAGGACGAACTGTCCATGGACATGGAAGACTCAGCGGATGAGGGAGACCTTGGTCAAATTTCTGTTGAAAGAGGTTGGGGGGAGATGTCAGAGGAAGAAAGAACGGTTAGCACCTCTATGCCACAAATGTGGCGCCCTGGACTAGCCAGGTCGTCACAAGTACTACAACACAACACCCCCACCCCGAGATAAGCACATCAGTCAGACACAAATCCTTGTTGCCTCCCTCCAGGGGCTGATGTCCACACCAGGTGGGGTGGAGCCAGGCGGTTGGCCCCACCCACCGAGGAGTTCACAGTCCTGGAGGCGGGAAAAGGAAGTCAGTGGAGAAGTAGAGTTGAGAAGGAGAGTGAAGTTAGGGAAGGGAAAGAGTGAGGAGAAAAGTGGTAGTAGAGGAGCAAACTGACTGTGTCCGGGTACGTGGCCCGAGCACCAAGAGCAAGGTTGGGAGACGGTGGTGGACGTCTGCAGGAGAGGCAGATCGACGCGGAACCGTAGGACTGGGGACGGGCGGTGGCCCGCCGATACCGAACTGGGGAGCGAAGTGAAGCCAGCACAAACCGGCAGGGCCTGCGGACCCCGACCAGGCTTGGAGTCGCCGTTAAACAGGTCAAATCTGTTAGTGACCGGAACCCCAGGGGTTTCCAAACAGCCAAGACCCGATTGAAGGCAACCGTCCAAACAGCAAAAGGGAAATACAGCTACCGCCACAGCTAGAGTTCCCAGAGCCAGAGCCTGCGGGCAAAAGGGCTCCTCCGGCACATATCCACGCTGGGGAGCGGGTTACCGGTGGGAAGCCATCGGGACCGAAGATACACAAAAGGTGCAGGGAAAGGCAGCCACCACCAACCGTCCGGGAGAAACCACAGCAGCCAGCTGCGGGACCCGTCCATCCAGCCGTTTGTTTTACCAGAGACTTGCATCCATTTGTGGCTGAGTGAGTACTACCGTGCCGTCCGGCACCGCGCTGCGCAGTCCAAGCGCCCCCTGCACCTTGCCCGACCCTGCCTCCCCGTCACCTCTCCGGGCCCCGGGACCACCAACCCCCCTACCCACGAAGGGGAAAACAACATCCCAGCTGCTCCCTGCCATCGCTCCCGGGATCCCCGTCAATAGCAGCGGTGGTGCTCCAACCTCACCACAACCCGTGGGTGGCGTTACGGACCAAATCCCCAAACCGAACTACTCCCCTTTCACTCACAGGCGAGGAGTGCCGCTCGAGTCCCCGGATCCGGCCCACCGCTCGAGCCACCGAACAGCAGCAGAAGCAGCGCCGGACCCGAGCGTGGTGAGCGCAGCGCCCTCCCCGCCCGCGACAAACTTGGCGTCACGAACAGGATCTTACCGTTCTACCGGCTGGTAGAAGTGCGCCTTGTGTCCCGCCAGTGATGTCCGGCCGAAAAATTTCAGAAGCCGCCATCTTGAGCGCGAAGATTTTCCCGCTCAAGCGTCTTCTCGAGCAGTGGAGGCGCGAAAGCCAAAGCTCCGCCAGTGAAGAGGAGGTGCGAAGAAAAGAAGAAAAGGGGGACGGATGGCGTCCGGCCGCATGTAAACCGGGCTATAAAAGCAGGGACGCCAGGACTCTGCGGCCATATTTGGTTCCTGGAAGATACCGCTGTCAGTATGCACCGTCCGTCCAGTAACACCTCAGTCCCCGCGCCCGCGTCTGGTACCGCGGCGTGGGTGGAGATCCGGACCGTTCAGCTGAGCATCCGCCTGCAGGTCCGAATGTAGCTCCTCCTGGAGGAGTGGGAGGCCGACATGGCGGACGTGGTGGCGGCCATATGGAGACGCGAGGTGGAGGAAGATTGGAAGAGCGGGTAAGCGACCCACGCCCCTGTGTTCCTACAGGATCGGTCATTGCGGCTGAGGGTCCCGGTCTGAGCCCGCTCGCCCTGCTGCCTCCCCCGCTACCCTTGTTGGCTGCTGCTGCCCCGCCACTAGGCCCGCTACCCCCGCAACCGGTAGCGGAACCCTGCCTGTCCACCCAAGTGGACCAGCCTGCAGCTGAAGCCCGTAGCCGCCCCGGAGCCACTTCCCTGGAAGCTCCCGAAGACATCACCCGTCGGCGAAGACGTACCAGTGGCACCAGAAGTATCCGGGCCTAGTCCCGTTCCGGCTCCGGTGATCCGTCCTGTGCAGGAGGAGGCGGAGGTCAAGCGGGAGAGGACCCCTGTACCCATCCCCCACGCCTCGGCTGAGGCTGCGGCGGGTCGTTGCTGCGAGGCAGCGCCCCAGGCCATGTCACCGCGGGATCTTCCACCGAGGGCGCCAGTAGTGGGCAGTGTAGTGGAAGTCCCGCGGGGCCTGACCCGCGCGCAGGGGCAAGCAGCAGCCCCTTACTGGGACAGGGAACCAACCCCGCTGGGCCGAGAGATTGCGGAGAGGGAAAAGCGGAAGGCTGAGCTGATAGCCCGCACCATACAGAAAAAGGAGAGCCTCCACAGAGCCACCTTCCGGGTACGGAGCCCGATCTACGAGGGGCAAGTAAGAAGGTTTGTTATCCGTCGGAGATATGGATTTATTTTTGAGCCGGGCCTGGAGGCCGAGGTGTTTGTGGCCCGCCGGGACGTTAATGCTCATCTGCCAGAGGGCCACCCGGGCCGCAACCTGCTCCCAGGCGACTTAGTCACGTACACGCGGCACTGTGGAGAGAGGGGCTGGTTTGCCATGGATGCCAAGTTGAGAGGAGGCCAGGAGGCCCAAGAACCGGCCCAGCCCCCTCATCCGGCCTTCGTTGTGGATCTAAAGTAAGGCACCGTTGTCCCCGTTGGGACCACCAGTACCGTAACCTGTTAAATGAAAGTAATCAACCGAAGATGTTACCTGATTGTCGACAGTGATTGAACCGGCAAGTAGTCCCCGTAGGGACCCTTTGTACCGTGCATAAGAAACTGCTTATGGACATGCCTGAGAACTAGCAGGGCACCCACAAACTAGAGGAAATGTATATATGTTCGCATGTTTCCGTTGCCGCCTCCGGAGAGGCTGATTTGGAGGATGGGCCTGGAGGAAGGAGATGGCCCAGGCCCGCCACTACCGTAACCGGTGGCGATCCTCCGGGGGTCAGGGGTCCCCCATGGACGTAGGGTCCCCTGAAGTGACCGTAGGGTACGAGACACCGTACCCGTTCCCGCTCGGGCAGCCTGGATCTGGACTGGGGTCAAGGGGTGCTGCCCACTTCTTAGGGGCAGCATCAGGGCCAGGTTGTTTGGGTGGGAGAACGGAAGCCGACCGTTATTAATAAAATTGTGTTTGTAACGTTAAAGTACCGTGCCTCCCGTTAAGGGAAGATCCATAAAAATGCTTTGTTGAATGTTTTTCATATGTTTTTCTACCTTTTTCAGTTGAAAATAAAACCGGTGATGGACGGGCAGCCCGCGGACGGTCTGCATTTAACCAAGGGGGAATGTGGTGCCCTGGACTAGCCAGGTCGTCACAGGTACTACAACACAACAACCCCACCCCGAGATAGGCACATCAGTCAGACACAAATCCTTGTTGCCTCCCTCCAGGGACTGATGTCCACACCAGGTGGGGTGGAGCCAGGCGGTTGGCCCCACCCACCG
This sequence comes from Anomaloglossus baeobatrachus, assembly GCF_048569485.1. Lineage (NCBI taxonomy): Eukaryota > Metazoa > Chordata > Amphibia > Anura > Aromobatidae > Anomaloglossus > Anomaloglossus baeobatrachus. The sequence goes on along the minus strand of NC_134354.1, from coordinate 10,907,832 downwards.
AGGAGTTCATAGTCCTGGAGGCGGGAAAAGGAAGTCAGTGGAGAAGTAGAGTTGAGAAGGAGAGTGAAGTTAGGGAAGGGAAAGAGTGAGGAGAAAAGTGGTAGTAGAGGAGTAAACTGACTGTGTCCGGGTACGTGGCCCGGGCACCAAGAGCAAGGTTGGCAGACGGTGGTGGCCGTCTGCAGGAGAGGCAGATCGACGCGGAACCGTAGGACCGGGGACGGGCGGTGGGCCGCCGGTACCGAACCGGGCAGCGAAGTGAAGCCAGCACAAACCGGCAGGGCCTGCGGACCCCGACCAGGCTTGGAGTCGCCGTTAAACAGGTCAAATCTGTTAGTGACCGGAACCCCAGGGGTTTCCAAACAGCCAAGACCCAATTGAAGGCAACCGTCCAAACAGCAAAAGGGAAATACAGCTACCGCCACAGCTAGAGTTCCCAGGGCCAGAGCCTGCGGGCAAAAGGGCTCCTCCGGCACATATCCATGCTGGGGAGCGGGTTACCGGTGGGAAGCCATCAGGACCGAAGATACACAAAAGGTGCAGGGAAAGGCAGCCACCACAAACCGTCCAGGAGAAGTCACAGCAGCCGGCTGCGGGACCCGTCCATCCAGCCGTTTGTTTTACCAGAGACTTGCATCCATGCATCCATTTGTGGCTGAGTGAGTACTACCGTGCCGTCCGGCAACGCGCTGCGCAGCCCAAGCGACCCTGCACCTTGCCAACCCTGCCTCCCCGTCACCTCACCGGGCCCCGGGACCACCAACCCCCTACCCACGGAGGGGAGAGAAACATCCCAGCTGCTCCCTGCCATCGCTCCCGGGATCCCCGTCAATAGCAGCGGTGGTGCTCCAACCTCACCACAACCCGTGGGTGGCGTCACGGACCAAATCCCCAAACCAAACTACCCCCTTTCACTCACGAGCGAGGAGCGCTGCTCGAGTCCCCGGATCCGGCCCACCGCTTGAGCCACCGAGCAGCAGCAGCGCCGGACCTGAGCGTTAGCGAGCGCAGCGCCCCGCCGCCCGCGACACAAATGTCGCAGGCGGAGGAGGGGACGCTGCGCTCTCCCACTGCTTGGGTCCGGCTGCGGCTGCTGCTGCTCGGTGGTGGCTCGAGCGGTGGGCCGGATCCCGGGGACTCGAGCGGCGTTCCTCGCCCGTGAGTGAAAAGGTGATTGATTGTGGGGATTTATTGTCCGTGACGCCACCCACGGTTGTGGTGATAATGGTGACACCACCGCTGCTCTGGACGGGGATCCCGGGAGCGGTGACAGGGAGCAGCTTTGATGTTAGTTCTCCCCTCCGTGGGTAGAGGGTTGGTTGTCCCGGAGCCCGGTGATGGGGTAGGGATGGATGGCAGGCGGGTTACGGGGCCTGGCGAGGTGCAGGGTCGCGGGGGCAGCGCGGTGCCGCACGGCACGGTGGTACTCACTCAGCCCAATGATGAAGACACAGTTCTCGGTAAAACACTCGGCTGGATGGACGGGTCCCACAGACGGCTGCGGTGTTGTTTCTCCTGGCAGGTTGATGGTGACTGCCTTTCCCTGCACCTGTGTACGGTTGATGGTTCTGATGGGTTCCCACCGGTAACCCGCTCCCCAGCTTGGATATGGGCTGGAGGAACCCCTTTTTGCCCGCAGGCTCTGGCCCTGAGAAACGGTTGCCTTGGCGGTGGCGGTGTCTCCCTCTGTTGGTTGGACTGTTGCCTTCTGTCGGGACTTGGCTGTTTGGAAACCCAGGAGGTCCCCTTCACTAACGGATTCGGCTAATTCACGGCGATTCCTAGCCTTGCCGGGGTCCGTAAGCCCCTGCCAGATGGTGCTGACTTCTCTTCGTGTACCGGTCCGATACCGCCGGGCCACCGCCCGTCCACGGTCCTTACAGTAACTCTGATAGGCCACTCCTGCAGACGGTCACCACCGTCTGCCAACCTTGCTGTACCGCCCGGGCCACACACCTGGACGCTGTCAGATAGTTGCTCCACTACCACTTCTCCTTCCTCTCACTTTCACCTCCAGAACTAATCTGCCTGCTTTTCCCGCCTCCAGGACTGTGAACTCCTCGGTGGGCGGGACCAACCGCCTGGCCCACCCCCTGGTGTGGACATCAGCCCCTGGAGGAAGGCAACAAGGGTTTTGTGTCTGACTTCGGTGTGCCTGACCGGGAGTGTGGGGTGTGATGGTGTTGTTCTCTGTGGCCCCTGGCTTTCACTCACGGGCGAGGAGTGCCGCTCGAGAAACCCCCGGGATCCGGCCCACCGCTCGAGCCACCACTGAGCAGCAGCCGCTGGACCCGAGCAGAAGGGGTGAGCGTAGTGTGCTGACACCCTCCTCCCCGCCCGCGACACCTGCAGTCTCCAGTTCTCTTGTTACCTGTCTGCCTGCGGTCTCCAGTCCTCCTGTTACCTGCCTGCCTGCAGTCTCCAGTCCTCCTGTTACCTGTCTGCCTGCAGTCTCCAATTCTCCTGTTACCTGTCTGCCTGCAGTCTCCAATTCTCCTGTTACCTGCCTGCCTGCAGTCTCCAGTCACCTACCTGCAGTCTCCAGTCCTCCTGTTACCTGTCTACCTGCAATCTCCAGTCCTCCTGTTACCTGTCTGCTTGCAGTCTCCAGTCCTCCTGTTACCTGTCTACCTGCAATCTCCAGTCCTCCTGTTACCTGTCTGCCTATGTCTCCAGGCATCCTGTTACCTGCCTGCCTGAAGTCTCCAGTCCTCCTGTTACCTGCCTGCATGCAGTCTCCATTCATCCTGTTACCTGCCTGCAGTCTCCAGTCCTCCTACCTGTCTACCTGCAGTCTCCAGTCCTCCTGTTACCTGCCTGCCTGCAGTCTCCAGTTCTCTTGTTACCTGTCTGCCTGCGGTCTCCAGTCCTCCTGTTACCTGCCTGCCTGCAGTCTCCAGTTCTTTTGTTACCTGTCTGCCTGCAGTCTCCAATTCTCCTGTTACTTGTCTGCTGCAGTCTCCAGTCCTCCTGTTACCTGCCTGCCTGCAGTCTCCAGTCCTCCTGTTACCTGTCTGCCTGCAGTCTCCAGTTCTTTTGTTACCTGTCTGCCTGCAGTCTCCAATTCTCCTGTTACTTGTCTGCTGCAGTCTCCAGTCCTCCTGTTACCTGCCTGCCTGCAGTCTCCAGTCCTCCTGTTACCTGTCTACCTGCAATCTCCAGTCCTCCTGTTACCTGCCTGCCTGCAATCTCCAGTCCTCCTGTTACCTGTCTACCTGCAATCTCCAGTCCTCCTGTTACCTGTCTACCTGCAATCTCCAGTCCTCCTGTTACCTGCCTGCCTGCAATCTCCAGTCCTCCTGTTACCTGCCTGCCTGCAATCTCCAGTCCTCCTGTTACCTGTCTACCTGCAATCTCCAGTCCTCCTGTTACCTGTCTGCCTGCAGTCTCCAATTCTCCTGTTATTTGTCTGCCTGCGGTCTCCAGTCCTCCTGTTACCTGTCTACTTGCAGTCTCCAGTCCTCCTGTTACCTGTCTGCCTGCAGTCTCCAGTTCTTTTGTTACCTGTCTGCCTGCAGTCTCCAATTCTCCTGTTACTTGTCTGCCTGCGGTCTCCAGTCCTCCTGTTACTTGTCTGTCTGTGGTCTCCAGTCCTCCTGTTACCTGTCTGTCTGTGGTCTCCAGTCCTCCTGTTACTTGTCTGTCTGTGGTCTCCAGTCCTCCTGTTACTTGTCTGTCTGTGGTCTCCAGTCCTCCTGTTACTTCTCTGCCTGCAGTCTCCAGTCCTCCTGTTACCTGTCTGTCTGTGGTCTCCAGTCCTCCTGTTACTTGTCTATCTGTGGTCTCCAGTCCTCCTGTTACTTGTCTGCTTGCAGTCTCCAGTCCTCCTGTTAGCTGTCTGCCTGCGGTCTCCAGTCCTCCTGTTACTTGTCTGCCTGCAGTCTCCAGTCCTCCTGTTAGCTGTCTGCCTGCGGTCTCCAGTCCTCCTGTTACTTGTCTGCCTGCAGTCTCCAGTCCTCCTGTTAGCTGTCTGCCTGCGGTCTCCAGTCCTCCTGTTACTTGTCTGCCTGCAGTCTCCAGTCCTCCTGTTACTTGTCTGCCTGCAGTCTCCAGTCCTCCCGTTACCTGCCTGTGTTCTCCGGTCATTCTGTTACCTGCCTATACACAGTATGATATCCCCACAGCTCTCTAAAGGCAGTTTGATGTCCCCACAGCTCCCCTATACACAGTATGATGGACCCAACCCCCCCCCTATACACAGTATGATGTCCCCATAGCCTCCTATATACAGTATGATGTCCCCATAGCTCCCTATACACATTATGAGGTCCCCACAGCTCCCCTATACACAGTATGATGGGCCCACACCACACCTTCCCTATATACAGTATATAGTCCCCACAGCTTCCTATACACAGTATGAGGGGCCCACAGCTCCCTATAAACAGTATGATGCCCCTATAGCTCCCTATACACATTATGAGGTCCCCACAGCTCCCCTATATACAGTATGATGGGCCCACACCACCCCTTCCCTATATACAGTATATAGTCCCAACAGCTTCCTATACACAGTATGAGGGGCACACAGCTGCCCTATATACAGTATGATGTCCCCACAGCTGCTTTATATACAGTATGATGCCCCATAGCTCTCTATACACAGTATAATGGGCCCACAGCTCCCCTATATACAGTATATTGTCCCCACAGCTTCCCTATACAGAGTATGATTCCCCCACAGCTCTCCTATACACAGTATGATGCCCCCCACACTGAAAGATGGCCCCGACAGTAGTTCACACACTGTATAAAGATCCCAACATTCGTCCCTACACTGTATAAAGATCCCAACATTCGTCCCTACACTGTGTGATGGCCGCCACTGTATGATGCGCACAGTCCCTTATTAGTATAATTAACATTTAAAAAACACCAAATACTCACCTAACCCAGATGCCGACAGCGGGAAGGTGTAGACAGACCAACGTGGTAAGGTCATTGTATCGTTGAACGTAAAGCATGTCAGAGTCCCTGTGAGAAGATGTAAGAGGGTGTCCAGTGCCTGCAGCCCCCTGAAGAGGTCGAGGCCTAAATTTATGTATGTATTTGCAATGTATTTATATATGTATTCTCTCATGTAATATCGCAGGTTGCCACTGGATGTTACCGGTCCCCTGCTGATGGGGAGGTGATGTGGCAGGACTAATTAGGGAAGAGTTTTCAGAGTGAGTAGGCCGAGAGGCAGAAGCGGTGGAGTGGAGTAGTGTGGTGTGGAGGAGACAGGCCAGGAAGTGATGAGAGAAGAGTCAAAGAGACTGAAGTAGGTGGTAAGTAGAGCCAGAAGGAAAAGAGGAGAGTGTCCCGACCTGAGGCCGGCGGCTGTGAGCAGTGCAGACAGATGTCCTGTGGGGTCACGGCAAGAGTAAAGGCCCAAGGGTCCTCTCGCTTCTACAGAGCTGGACCATTTGACCAGCCATCGTGCCAATGGTTGGGTCAGAACAGGAAAGATAAAGCGCCCATCCCTACTCTCCTTGGTGGCCGTAGTGACAGAGCTGGGTTGTGAGAAGAGAGCAATGTCTGTGGAAGATCATGGCGTCAAACCTGCTGTTATGAACTGGAAGCCGCGTATTATGCAAACATACAGTGAAGTTGGTGGACTTCTCACTGGTAGTGCTGCGTATGATGCTACGCAGTGTGAACAGGGTCCAGAAAAGCTGCACCAAACTCCAGATGAGCAGCTACAATGAGGTACCACCTCCACACCCCGTGTCTGTAGCGTTCCGGGGCCGGCTGAGGATAGTAGCCCCCACCCATGACTACCGCCCCTGGCTACGTTACAATGACATCATCACATCGCTCCACCCTGGACTCGCATCACCCTGCAATTCTGCAGATCACAGCCCTATAGTGACCTGCGGCCTATAGAACGGAGAGTCATGGGGCGGGAGAACTTTGGTTTATGTCTATACCGCCCTCCCCACTCCTCCCTCACACCCCCCAGTAACTGACACTACCGACCCTGCAATTAGGAAAGGTACAGAGAAGAGACACAACACTGATAAGAAAAATGGAGGATCATAGGAAAGGATGACCTTTGTGTCCTCGCTTTCTGTGGGTAGCTGGCGGTCAATCAGCATGACGTCGGCAGTGAAGCGCCTTCGGCAGAGCCGGCGGGAAGAGAACGAGATGTTCATTCTGGTAATGGAAAGTCAAATGAAGCGGCAGAGTCGCCGGCCGTAGCCATCCATGATCGCCCGGAGCTGGCACCGTTCAGAGCAGAAAGGTAGTCAGCAACTACCTGCCTGTAAGTTCTTAGCACGGTAAGAAAAAACTACACAAGTCCCGCATAAGCCCTATAATGTATTTTCAGTAGATATTATAGATCCAGCACAGAAATCTGACTGAATGAAGAAGATGAGTGAAGCAAGGCTCAGGGACCAAGCACTTACACCCACGAGCCCTCACAGAGCTTAGTCCAGTTATTTCTGTAATGGACATTACTGATACAAAGCAAAATTACTGTGGATATAAAAAGTCTATTAAAATTTCATTTTTTTGACATGTAAAAACATTTTTGAGTGGAAACAGAAGAAAAAAGAAGTAAAATAATGTATTTGCATAAAACTACACATCTGGAAACTAATTAGTTGACGCCCCCTTTGAGTTTCTGGCAGTATTCGGTCTTTTTGGGTTGGAGTCTATCACACGGCACATTTAGAAATGGCGATATTCACTTGCTCCTCCTTGTAGCTACTTCATATCTGTCACATTGCGGGGGCATATCCTGTACAGCGCCCTCTTCAGGTCACCACAAATTTTCCCTTAGATTCAGGCAGAGCTCATGCTCATTCATTCCTGGACGTCTATCTTATTCTTGAGACGCAGTTCTTTGTTTGATTTGCAGGATGCTTAGGGCCATGATGAAAGATGAAATTTCTCATCATCTTAAGCTTTTTTTTGCAGAGGACTAAAGATTTTGTTGCAAAATTGACTGGTATTTGAAAATGTTCATAATTCCCTTTACCTTCACTAAAGGCCCAGTTCCATTTGCCAAAAAACAGCCCAAAATCACAGTTCTGCCTCCACCATGCCTCACTGTGGGGATAGTGATCTTCTGGTGATGCAATGGTGACTTTTCATTATTTGGAATTATGGGTAAAAAGTTCCACCAGTCATAACACGTTTCCCTCATGCCTTTAGTAGACTTGGTAGAGGTTTTGGGAAAACACAGTCAGAATTGGATGTTTTCCTTTTTAAGAAAAGGCTTTCATCTTTGCCCGTACCCATCAGGCCAGATATAAAAATAATACAGGAGATTGTTGTCACATGCAGGACACAACTAGTACTGGCCAGAAATTCCTGCAGCTCCTTTAACCTTGCCGTCGGAAAATCCTCTAAGAACAGCGAAACTTTCCATGGGGTTAATCAGAATCGCTGTAAATGGCGGCGGCCGATCACTGATACTGTGTAACATGGGGGATATGTGATTGGATGATTCTGAACACAACTATAGCCACAAATACAGTCCCTGGCAGACGTTTGTCGCCCCTTCCATGTTATGTAAATAAAAGCTTATAACCTGACTTTAAATTCATCCATTGGTTTCATAAATTACTCTTTTGAAAGCTGAAACCCTCCCAAATTTGGTTTAGGTTATGAAAATAAAGTTGCTGCAAAGCTGAAATATTGATCATTTAATGAACACAGAAAGGTCAGATTTTGGCGAGACAAAAGTTTTGTCGCCCACAGAAAGTAATGTGAAATTCAAACAAATAATTCACTTCTAATACAAAGATATGTGGCATAACATTGGAGAATGAAGGTGTGGTGCTATTAGAGCCATATGTAATATTTTGTGTGACTTCCATGAGCTTGAAGGACAGCATCCATGCAGTTCAACAATGATTCATACAATTTATTGATAAAGTCATCAGGAATAGCAGAGAATGCATCTTACACGCCTCCCAAAAGTCATCTAGAGTCTTTGGTTTTGTCTTCCAAGCTTCCTCTTTCATCCTACCTCAAACATGCGCAATGATGTTCCTGTCTGGTGCCTGGGCTGGCCAGTCCCTGATCTTCTTTGCCAGGAGGAACTTTGTTGTAGAGATGGATGTATGAGATGGAGACCATCCTGCTGCAGAATTCGACCCCTTTTATGATTGGGAATGTAAGAGGTCGCTAATACTTCTTGATATTTTAGGCTATTGATATTGCCTTCCACCTTGCAAATATTTCGCACACCCCCATACTGAATGTAACCCCAGGCCATGATCTTTCCACCACCAAACTTAACTGTTTTCTGGATCCATACGGGCTCCAGTAGGTCTCCTGCAGTATTTGCGGCAGCTGTGGTGTAATTCAACTGAAAATTCATCAGAGAAATCCACCTTCTGCCACTTTTCCAGCGTCCATCTGTTTAGCAGGCTGTGGGACTTTGCAAATGCCACACGTTTTTTTAATTGCCGTTTGTTTAGTGCTGGCTTCTGGGCACTGATTCCACCATGGAGGCCATTTCGAGACAGAATCCTACAAACTGTTCTAGTTGACACAGGGACTTGAGGTGACCGGGCCTGTTGGAGCTCTGCTGCAGTGGAAGAGAGGCTGGCTTTGGAATTTCTAACCAACAAACGTTCCTCCTGAGCATTTTTCTTGCGGGGTCTGCCGGACCTGGGCTTGTCAAAAACATCTCCAGTCTCTTCACATCTTTTTATAATTCTTTGTACTTGACGCTGAGACATATTAAAGGTACAGCCACCTCTGCAGTGGATCTGGTCTTCAGCCTCTTAAATCAAGGCTTTGGTCGCAGGGTGGATTTTTGGCATGTTGTCAGAGGTCAAGTTGCAGTTCTAGTGAAGGTCTGGGGTGCTGGGTTTCTTTTGATACACACCCACTAATTAACTGATCATTTAGTGAGCACAGGTGAGGATGTAAACTAGGATTGGTGCATTATATGACAAGGCGACAAAACTTTTGTCTTGCCAAAATCTGACCTTTCTGTGGTCATTAAATTATCAATATTTCAGCTTTGCAGCAACTTTATTTTCATAACCTAAACCAAATTTGGAAGGGTTTCAGCTTTCAAAAGTGTAATTTATAAAACCAATGGATGAATTTAAAGTCAGGTTATAAGCTTTTATTTACATAACATGGATAAGCCACAGAACTTCTGTCAGGGAGTGTATAAGAGGGCGCTCAGACTTATCTAGGAAAGACGTTTATTGAGTATATATTTTGTTGTGTACAGTGTGGAGTCCGGTTATGACCTCGCCCAGCGCTTTCTGGAAGGTTCTGGCCTCCCCGACGCGGTGACGTTTCAGTGCACATTATCCGGATCAGAGATCTCTATATGTTTCATCCTTGCTGCAAATAACATCGATCCAGCGGAAATGACGATAAACGCGACAGCGAGCGCCCACCTCACAGCTTCATAGCGGTAATAAGAAAGCGGTTCTAGAAAATAGAAAGAGACGACGGTTCCCGTTATACAAATATCAATAGAAACATCAGGAAAAAACATTGTAAAGATTAAGTTACAGGATTATGTGGGAAGTGATCGTCCATCCGCCATAACTCAACCGCATCAACATTGTACACAGGACTGCCGGTGACAGCGCAGCGGTACAGACATGTGCACGGCCATCGCTCCAGTGTACACAGGACTGCCGGTGACAGCGCAGCGGTACAGATGTGTGCACGGCCATCACTCCAGTGTACACAGGACTGCCGGTGACAGCGCAGCGGTACAGACGTGTGCACGGCCATCACTCCAGTGTACACAGGACTGCCGGTGACAGCGCAGCAGTACAGAAGTGTGCACAGCCATTGCTCCAGTGTACATGTGCCGCCCCATGCTTGGCAGCCGAGCCGCTCGGGTCCGGACCTTCAGTGGGTGGCTCGAGGGTCTCCGGACAAGGGGGTCCTGCGGTCACTTCGATCAAAAGGGCGCTGGCGGTTTGGGGACGTAGGTGTACAGCCGGAGCCGTGTTAAGTTCGTGACGCCACCCACGGGATGTGGTGAAGGTGGAACCCACCGCTGCAGTTACGGGGCACCTGGGAGAGATGTTGCGCAGCAAGTTGTTAACCCCTCCGTGGGTAGGGATGATGGCCCCGGGACCCGTTGGGGGAGTAGTTGGGCGGTGCAGGGAGATGGGCGGCCAGAGGGCACTGATGTACTCACTATTAGTAAACACGAGTCTCTGGTAAACCAAGGTGATGGTGGTCGGTGCCCGCAGCCGGCTGCAGTCTGGTCCCCCACCCGGTTTCCTGGTCTCCGTCTTTCTCCCGCACTTGTTTTGTGATGGTGGACTACCTGCGCTTGCAACTTCAGGAGTCCGCTCCCGGCTTGTGGTTGCCTGAGGAGCCCTTTGCCCGCAGACGCTGGCCCGTGGCATCTCTCTGCTGTGGCGGTGGCTTTCTATCCCCCTCGGTGGGCTGTTGTCTTCAGTCGGGACTTTGGGTGGGACAGGACCTCTAGTCCTCTGTCTGCCTCCTAGCCTGAGGTACCAGGGCTCCTACCCCGGCACCTGTTCAATTTGGGTTTCCTCCTCCGCTGGAGCTGCACACAGCCCCAGCCCACACACCTCTCCAACTTGAACTCTAGACTCCACTCCACTCTTTACTTTCCCACCTCAGGCTGTCTGAGACTCCTCGGTGGGCGTCTTCCAACCGCCTGGCTCCGCCCCCTGGTGTGTCCATCAGCCCTGAGGGGGGTGACTAGGGTTTATGTGTTTTGCTGTGTGCTACCTATGAGGAACAGGTGTAATGTGGTGCCCTATCTGTGACTACCTGACCCGGCCAGGGCGTCACATACACAGGACTGCCAGTGACAGCGCAGCGGTACAGACGTGTGCACGGCCATCGCTCCAGTGTACACAGGACTGCAGGTGACAGCGCAGTGGTACAGACGTGTGCACAGCCATCGCTCCAGTGTACACAGGACTGCAGGTGACAGCGCAGCGGTACAGACGTGTGCACGGCCATCGCTCCAGTGTACACAGGACTGCCGGTGACAGCGCAGCGGTACAGACGTGTGCACAGCCATCGCTCCAGTGTACACAGGACTGCAGGTGACAGCGCAGTGGTACAGACGTGTGCACAGCCATCGCTCCAGTGTACACAGGACTGCCGGTGACATCGCAGTGGTACAGACGTGTGCACAGCCATCGCTCCAGTGTACACAGGACTGCAGGTGACAGCGCAGTGGTACAGACGTGTGCACAGCCATCGCTCCAGTGTACACAGGACTGCCGGTGACAGCGCAGTGGTACAGACGTGTGCACAGTCATCGCTCCAGTGTACACAGGACTGCCGGTGACAGCGCAGCGGTACAGACGTGTGCACAGCCATCGCTCCAGAGTACACAGGACTGCCGGTGACAGCGCAGCGGTACAGACGTGTGCACGGCCATCGCTCCAGTGTACACAGGACTGCCGGTGACAGCGCAGCGGTACAGACGTGTGCACGGCCATCGCTCCAGTGTACACAGGACTGTGGGTGACAGCGCAGCGGTACAGACGTGTGCACGGCCATCGCTCCAGTGTACACAGGACTGCCGGTGACAGCGCAGCGGTACAGACGTGTGCACGGCCATCGCTCCAGTGTACACAGGACTGTGGGTGACAGCGCAGCGGTACAGACGTGTGCACGGCCATCGCTCCAGTGTACATAGGACTGCGGGTGACATCGCAGTGGTACAGACGTGTGCACGGCCATCGCTCCAGTGTACACAGGACTGCCGGTGACAGCGCAGCGGTACAGACGTGTGCACAGCCATCGCTCCAGTGTACACAGGACTGCCAGTGACAGCGCAGTGGTACAGACGTGTGCACAGTCATCGCTCCAGTGTACACAGGACTGCCGGTGACAGCGCAGTGGTACAGACGTGTGCACGGCCATCACTCCAGTGTACACAGGACTGCCGGTGACAGCGCAGCGGTACAGACGTGTGCACGGCCATCGCTCCAGTGTACACAAGACTGCCGGTGACAGCGCAGCGGTACAGACGTGTGCACGGCCATCGCTCCAGTGTACACAGGACTGCCGGTGACAGCGCAGCGGTACAGACGTGTGCACGGCCATCGCTCCAGTGTACACAGGACTGCCGGTGACAGCGCAGCGGTACAGACATGTGCACGGCCATCGCTCCAGTGTACACAGGACTGCCGGTGACAGCGCAGCGGTACAGACGTGTGCACGGCCATCGCTCCAGTGTACACAGGACTGCCGGTGACAGCGCAGCGGTACAGACGTGTGCACGGCCATCGCTCCAGTGTACACAGGACTGCCAGTGACAGCGCAGTGGTACAGACGTGTGCACGGCCATCGCTCCAGTGTACACAGGACTGCCGGTGACAGCGCAGCGGTACAGACGTGTGCACGGCCATCGCTCCAGTGTACACAGGACTGCCGGTGACAGCGCAGCGGTACAGACGTGTGCACAGCCATCGCTCCAGTGTACACAGGACTGCCAGTGACAGCGCAGCGGTACAGACGTGTGCACGGCCATCGCTCCAGTGTACACAGGACTGCCGGTGACAGCGCAGCGGTACAGACGTGTGCACGGCCATCGCTCCAGTGTACACAGGACTGCCGGTGACAGCGCAGTGGTACAGACGTGTGCACAGTCATCGCTCCAGTGTACACAGGACTGCCGGTGACAGCGCAGCGGTACAGACGTGTGCACGGCCATCGCTCCAGTGTACACAGGACTGCCGGTGACAGCGCAGCGGTACAGACGTGTGCACAGCCATCGCTCCAGTGTACACAGGACTGCCGGTGACAGTGCAGCGGTACAGACGTGTGCACGGCCATCGCTCCAGTGTACACAGGACTGCCGGTGACAGCACAATTATCACCAGATAGTTCAGGTGCACAGCTCTTCACAAGACAGAGCACCGACACTGTCAGACACGTGACCGCCAACCGGCATGGGGAATCCTGACACTGTGCGCAGCACACACCGCCGCTGCTCTACTTAGTACAGTTTCAAAAAGTCAAGTTCCAAAATCTATTTTTTTTTTAGCAGATTGCTTCACATTATGCTCTAAACTGGGGTCTATGATGACTGCCCAATGTCTGAAGCCAAAACGTTCCAAACCAGGATATGTCCCCACCATGCTTTACACTGCAGGAATTGTGACATGTTTTCTGCTCTTGGTGCAGTGTTTTCCTGGGTTATCCTGGGTTCCTCCTGTGGTGGTCTCCTCTTGGTGCCCCATGTAGATGCATGATGTGCGGCCCGTATCTAATGGCCGCCTCCTGCCCTGTGACCTGCATTTATTACAGACATATGATCCCCCACATGTGCCCTCCCCTGTATATACCGTGTGGTGCAGGATTGGTGCACAGTTTTTTTTTTTGCTTCTCATATGAATGACCGCTCGTCCATACATGGCCCATAATGACAATGTTACAGGGGGTGCACTTTCTTTTTCACTTTCTTATTTATGAGCAAGTCCTGAATCCCAGAAGATACAGAAGTCTTCCTCTCACCTGTGATGTGAAGAGTCCAGGATGTGCGGATTATTCCTGATGAAGTCACTACTGCAGAAATATCACAGGTATAATTCCCGGTGTCCCCGGGTCGGGCGTCTCTTATTCGGAGCATTGGGGGGATTTGTTTGCTCAGAAAGGAGATTCTGGGGTCTGTGAAGTTTGATACATTTTTTCCACCATCGGATGCATAATATAGAGGGTGAGATCCGTTTTCTTTCCTCCAGACGATCAGTATAATCTGTGACACTTTTCTGATTCTGTTGGTTTCATCTGAGCAACTGAAAGTCACCGACTCCCCAGCGAAAAATGTCAGAACCGAAGCGGAGGAGGCGAGTGCCGGGTCTGGAAGAGAAGAGGAGATCAGCACCTGAGGAAGCATCACAGCAAGCGAAACACCGAGCCGTCATATCACACAATGATGGGGGAGGAGTGCAGAGCAACTCTACAGGATTAGATACACAGCTCAGCAGACAGTATCACACAGGATTAGATACACAGCTCAGCAGACAGTATCACACAGGATTAGATACACAGCTCAGCAGACAGTATCACACAGGATAGGATTAGATACACAGCTCAGCAGACAGTATCACACAGGATAGGATTAGCTACACAGCTCAGCAGACAGTATCACACAGGATAGGATTAGATACACAGCTCAGCAGACAGTATCACACAGGATTAGATACACAGCTCAGCAGACAGTATCACACAGGATAGGATTAGATACACAGCTCAGCAGACTGTATCACACAAGAGAGGATTAGATACACAGCCCAGCAGACAGTATCACACAGGAGAGGATTAGATACACAGCCCAGCAGACAGTATCACACAGGAGAGGATTAGATACACAGCCCAGCAGACAGTATCACACAGGATAGGATTAGATACACAGCTCAGCAGACAATATCACACAGGAGAGGATTAGATACGCAGCTCAGCAGACAGTATCACACAGGAGAGGATTAGATACACAGCTCAGCAGACTGTATCACACAAGAGAGGATTAGATACGCAGCTCAGCAGACAGTATCACACAGGAGAGGGTTACATACACAGCCCAGCAGACAGTATCACACAGGAGAGGATTAGATACACAGCCCAGCAGACAGTATCACACAAGAGAGGATTAGATACGCAGCTCAGCAGACTGTATCACACAGGAGAGGATTAGATACACAGCTCAGCAGACAGTATCACACAGGAGAGGATTAGATACACAGCTCAGTAGACAGTATCACACAGGAGAGGATTAGATACACAGCCCAGCAGACAGTATCACACAGGAGAGGATTAGATACACAGCTCAGCAGACAGTATCACACAGGAGAGGATTAGATACACAGCCCAGCAGACAGTATCACACAGGAGAGGATTAGATACACAGCTCAGCAGACAGTATCACACAGGAGAGGATTAGATACACAGCCCAGCAGACAGTATCACACAGGAGAGGATTAGATACACAGCTCAGCAGACAGTATCACACAGGAGAGGATTAGATACACAGCCCAGCAGACAGTATCACACAGGAGAGGATTAGATACACAGCTCAGCAGACAGTATCACACAGGATAGGATTAGATACACAGCTCAGCAGACTGTATCACACAAGAGAGGATTAGATACGCAGCTCAGCAGACAGTATCACACAGGAGAGGGTTACATACACAGCCCAGCAGACAGTATCACACAGGAGAGGATTAGATACACAGCCCAGCAGACAGTATCACACAAGAGAGGATTAGATACGCAGCTCAGCAGACTGTATCACACAGGAGAGGATTAGATACACAGCTCAGCAGACAGTATCACACAGGAGAGGATTAGATACACAGCTCAGTAGACAGTATCACACAGGAGAGGATTAGATACACAGCCCAGCAGACAGTATCACACAGGAGAGGATTAGATACACAGCTCAGCAGACAGTATCACACAGGAGAGGATTAGATACACAGCCCAGCAGACAGTATCACACAGGAGAGGATTAGATACACAGCTCAGCAGACAGTATCACACAGGAGAGGATTAGATACACAGACCAGCAGACAGTATCACACAGGAGAGGATTAGATACACAGCTCAGCAGACAGTATCACACAGGAGAGGATTAGATACACAGCTCAGCAGACAGTATCACACATGATGAGATTAGATACACGGCTCAGCAGACAGTATCACATAGGAGAGGATTAGATACACAGTCTTGGATTTTATGCAACTTTTCAATTCAGGTGACTAAAACATCTAAAGACAGTATAATTTGGAGGGGTCACATACATTTGTCCTTCTGGTGCATTTTCCATTTTTGTCTCCTATGTTTGAGTCCTTCACACGTCCGTGTTTCCACTAAGTGTTTTTATTCATAGATACCCCACCTACCCATTATAACTAGTAATGAGTGAACCTGAACTGTAAAGTTCGGGGTCCGAGCCAGACACCTACTGTCCGTGCACTGACCCTGAACACGGACTTCTCATGGAAATCAATGTTACTGTATGGATTCAGCCGCCCGGATAAAAATAAATGTGGAAAAAGAAAACAAAATGGTGATTAAAGCAGAACAAATATACTTACAGATTTTTCACGCGGTGGTCACACTGCTTAAGGGTCTGCTCATTAACTCTCATGCATATTCACTGCTTCCCCCGCCCACCCTCTGTGATTGGTTGCAGACAGATTGCTTCATCTTGGCTGTGCATCAAATTCCTGGTACTCTTCACGACTTATTTAAATTATTTAAATAAATAATTTAAAAAACACTGTGTGGTCCCCCCAATTTTGATATTCAGAAAAGATAAAGCAGACAGCTGGAGGCTGGTATTCTCAGGCTGGGGAGGCCCAAGGTTTTTGCGCTCCCACAACCACCCCAGAATTATTGCATCCATTAGATGCGCCAATCCTTGCACTTTACCAGGGTGTTCCTGATTGCCCTGGAGCGGTGGCAATCAGGGTAATATAAGGAGTTAATGACAGCTGTGAGTTGTCAAAAAATAGCCGCCAAGAAGCCCTGGATTAGTAATAGGGAAGAGTCTATGAGATGCATTTTTGGTACTTTTTTCTGCCAGGAGATGCAGATTTGGTGCAGAAATGTCTGCAAACAAATACTCAATGTGTGCATGAAGCGATCGACTGAGGGCCCTCCTCTATGCAGAGCAAGTGACGGGATCAGATGGATTAACAGATAAACCAGGAAGAATGTTTACTTATAAGGAATAACAAAGGCAAGCTGCCAAACAGCGGGAGGGGGGGAAAGGCGTGAAGGTGGAAAACACCCCTCAGTACAAAAGTATACTCTTTAGCTGAAGCGACTGCACAGGTCGCCACAAATAGTACAACATACAGTACAGTTTTAACAGCAGTACAGCAATATACATATATTGAACATTAAACAATCCTGCTCTGTCCTGTATCCTAACTGGTCTTCCCTAAAGGAACTATGAGGATACAGAAGTCTTCCTCTCACCTGTGATGTGAAGAGTCCAGGATTTGTGGATTACTCCTGATGGAGCAGATACTGCAGAAATCTCACAGCTATAATTCCCGGTGTCCCCGGGTCGGGCGTCTCTTATTCGGAGCATTGGGGGGATTTCTGTGCTCAGGAAGGAGATTCTGGGGTCTGTGAAGTTTGATACATATTTTCCACCATCAGATGCATAATATAGAGGGTGAGATCCGTTTTCTTTCCCCCATACAATCACTGTAATCTGTGACACATTTCTAATTCTGTTCGTTTCATCTGAACAACTGAAAGTTACTGACTCCCCAGCGAAAAATGTCAGAACCCGAGCGGAGGAGGCGAGAGCCGGGTCTGGAAGAGAAGAGGAGTTAGGCACCTGAGGAAGCGTCAGAGCAAGCGAAACACCGAGCCGTCATATCACACAATGATGGGGGAGGAGTGCAGAGCAACTCTACAGGACAGGATTAGATGCACAGCTCAGCAGACAGCATCACACGGGAGAGGATTAGATACACAGCTCAGCAGACAGTATCACACAGGATAGGATTAGATACACAGCTGAGCAGATGGTATCACACATGATGAGACTAGATACACAGTCTTGGATTTTATGCAACTTTTCAATTCAGGTGACTAAAACATCTAAAGACAATATAATTTGGAGGGTTCACATACATTTGTCCATCTGGTGCATTTTCTCTCCTATGTTTGAGTCCTCCTCCTCTCCTGACTATGGAAGCCTCCTATGGTTCCCTAACCATTACGGCATGGCATACACCCCACGGCACTGTCCGCAGGACCTGTCCGCTCTGAGGCTTGACGGTACGGTGGTGTGCACTTCATTCCAGGAGGGTGATATAGGACCTCTCTTACCACAATTCACCGGAGAGCTGGGCTCATCAGGCGAGGTATTCTAGCAGGCTGGATACTGACTCTCCTGTGTGCGTCCCTCTGCATGTCCTGGAGCTCTCCCACACTGTCTGCCACTTCCTGCTTCTTCCTGCACTTTTCTCAGGGCAAACCAAACAAACACAGAGCAGCAGGGGAGATACAGGACATTCCATTGTGCTCTGCAGGGGAGCAGTCTCTTAAAGCCACAGTAAAAAAATCTGAAAGTCACAGTAAAGCAACATGGTTAGTAGGGGATACACTCCCCTACACTCCTCCCTTCTTAACGATGACCATCCTCAGCCATGATGACATGTATGTAGTAGTCTTTCAGGGAATGTCTACTCTACCAGGCTCTCCAACCTCCGAGAGATGTTGGTTCCTTCCACCGACCCCACAGTTCAACAGCGGGGGAAGTAGGACGTGGGTACACTTATGGAGGAAGACAACAAGATCAGCAAGATTGACATCACAAAATACTCCACATATCTAACTGGTGGAATCCCTGCAGTAGACCTCTGGGATCTCTGGAGGTCCGAATGCTCACTCAGGCTTTGACTCTCTTCTAGGGTAACGTTTACCTCAGGAACTATTCAGCTGTTCTTCTTACGGCCATGGTGGCAACGGCTTTCCTGCCTTAGTGTTCTCAGGCGGAGGACTCTTAATTGCACTTGGGGCATCCCCCAATCTTTGTCGACAAGACAGACAGGTCCCATGGTCTTAGGAGCAGGGGCTAATTCTTCAGGGGCCAGCCTGATAGTGGGGGTTTCAAAGCGACATTGCTGCAGCATATTTCTGTGTAGAACACAAGGACCGGTTGTACCGCCTATAATCTGAACTTTATAGATGGGACCATCATCATACACTCGCTCCAACATCATGTAAAGCTGGACTTCCCGTCTCACACTCAGCTTGCCCTTACTATGCTTTTCTCATACCAGAACTCGATCCCCAAGCTGAAGCAAAACCTCTTGTACCAAACAGCAACCACTGTGTACCTTCGTCTGAATGGACTGAATAGGCGCTCGCCGCTCGGTACTCTTGACGAGGTCACACACTCGGCACTGTCGACATGTTACGGGGGGCTGTCTGATAATAAAACAAAAAGGAATATCAGACAGTCAGGGTCCACCGTGCAAAGACTCTGCTGCAGACTATGGCAGAGAATAAGGGGTATATAAGTGTGCCACTGTAAATAGTAATAGCACAAGTGCAGAGTGCAATACCTCTGTTAAACTCACAGAGGAATATAATTAGGAAATAAAGCAATTCCTCCCTTACTTGGAGGGTGTGTGGAATGGTCTCTGTTAATGGTCACAGAGACAAAAGCAGTGAGTGTGAAATGGCACCTACCTACGTCCGTTCCTCTAGCGGTGCCAGGAGACGGACAGCAGCGTAAGCCGCACAAAGCTCCTACCTGCGTGCGCTCCACTAGTGTGCGAGGACACGAACCACTAGATATGGCACCTGCCTAGATCCGCTCCACTAGTGGTGCAAAAGAGACGGACAGCAGCATAAGCCGCACAAAGCTCCTACCTGCGTTCGCTCCACTAGTGTGCGAGGACACGAACCACTAGAAATGGCACCTGCCTAGGTCCGCTCCACTAGTGGTGCAAAAGAGACGGACAGCAGCATAAGCCGCACAAAGCTCCTACCTGCGATCGCTCCACTAGTGTGCGAGGACACGAACCACTAGATATGGCACCTGCCTAGGTCCGCTCTTCTAGTGGTGCAAAAGAGATGGACAGCAGCATAAGCCACACAAAGCTCCTATCTCTGTTCGCTCCCCTAGTGTGCGAGGATACGAACAACTGCCAGACGCAGTATAAGGAACGTTACCCTAGCGGCACCGTCCACCTACGAGTAGAATCACAAGGCCCAGCCGGACCATGTGCCTCAGGCACCTGCCTATGTCCGCTCCTCTAAGATGTAAGGATACGGACCGCAGCCGAAGCTGTAAGGTATACGAACGCTACCCTGCCGGTAGCGCTCACCTAACATAGACAGAGAGATGCCTAGAGAGACGTGCACAGGGCGTCTACCCTCATGCAAGAACCAAGAGGACTGAGCGCCATGCGGCGTGCGTCAGGGTCTTATATAGACTCTGTGCCTCATCCAAGATGGAGGACACCAGAGCCAATCCGCTGCCAGAATGACAGTAATGACGTCACGCTGGCCTATCACCGAGCAAAGCTCACAAGCACATGACCAGCGACCAATCGGCATAGAAGGTGTCAGAGACATGTGACCACGTGTCACAAGCACATGACCAGCGGCCAATCAGCTTAGAAGGTGTCAGAGACATGTGACCTCGTGTCAGCGATGATGTCACCCGCACATGTGCAATGGCTCCAAGATAGGACTTAGTCTCCAGCGCTTGCACATGTGCAGTAGCAAGAAATCCAAACATAGTCTCCAGTGCCACAGCAACCGTAACAGTACCTCCCCCTCAAGGGCCCCCCTCCCGGCGACGCAGGTAGTCGGCAACTAAGTCGGGAGCATGGACAGCCTCCTCAGGCTCCCAAGAGCGATGTTCCGGGCCGTAGCCCTCCCAATCTATCAAGAAGAACCTGCGCCCTCTAACCATCTTAGAACCAACTATGGCTCGTACCTCATAGCTAGAGCGAGAGGAATCAGAGGCAGGAGAGTGCACTTCACGAGCGTGAGGCAAAATAGCCGGCTTTAGCAGTGAAACATGGAAGTTGTCATGGATCCTAAGGTGGACGGGTAACTTCAATTGGTAGACTACAGGATTTACCTATCGAAGAACCTCATAAGGACCCAGGAAGCGAGGAGCAAAATTGACAGAGCTCACTCTAAGTTTCACGTGTTTTGCAGAGAGCCACACAAAGTCCCCTGGAGAAAAGACAGGAGCCGGGCGACGAAACTGATCGGACACCATCTTCATACGGTCCTTAGCTGCTTGGATCGACTCTTGAGTCCGATCCCAAACCTCTCTGGCATTAGTTGCCCAGTCGGCCACAAGAGGAGGAAGTGCGGCAGCGGGAAACGGTACCGGTACCCTAGGGTGTTGCCCATTATTGAGTACGAACGGTGTCTGCCCAGTGGCCTCCGCCAGCGAATTGTTAAGGGCAAATTCTGCCCAGGGTAGGAGGGAGGACCAGTTATCGTGGTTCTCAGCAACAAAGTGTCGAAGGTATATAATCATGATTTGATTGATACGCTCAACGAAACCATTGGTCTCCGGATGGTATGCCGAAGAGAGATTCAACTCAATTTGCAGAAGGCTACAAAGATCTCGCCAGAAACGGGAAGAAAATTGTGGGCCTCTATCACAAATGATACGATCTGGCATCCCGTGAAGCCTAAAGACATGCTTGAGGAATAGTTTGGCTAGTACCCTGGAAGATGGGATTCTCGATAACGGTACGAGATGAACCATCCGGGAGAAATGGTCCGTAATGACCCACACAAATCTATGTCCCTGTGAACACGGAAGATCACCCACAAAGTCCATGCCTACCACCTCCCATGGTCTATCTGGCACTGGTAAAGGATGCAAGAGCCCAGCCGGTCTCTGCCGTAACGGACGGTTGCGAGCACACGAGTAGCAGGAACTGACATATCTCTTGACGTGGCTGGCTAAGTGTGTCCACCAATACCACCTCTTGAGTAACTCTCGTGTCCGTCTAATACCAAAATGCCCACCCACCTTTGAGGTGTGGGCCCACGACAGTATATCATTCTGTCGATCCGGCGGAACAAAGGTCTTGCCTGGTGGGATTTGGTCTAACATCACAGGGGAGAGCGTATGAAAAACCCTGGAGGGAAGGATAAGACGAGGTTCGTCAATCTCTTCCTGGGTAGAAACCATAGAGCGAGACAGGGCGTCTGCCTTGTTATTCTTACTCCCAGACAGATAGTTGATGGAGAAGTGAAAGCGGGAGAAAAACAAGGACCAGCGGGCTTGGCGAGGATTCAGACGCTGAGCGGTTTGTAAGTACGTCAGATTCTTATGGTCTGTATAGACCTGGAAAGGATGTTTCGCTCCTTCTAGCAAGTGACGCCACTCCTCCAAGGCTAATCTCAGGGCGAGCAGTTCACTATCCCCAATGGTATAGTTTCTCTCTGCCGGTGAAAAGGTTTTAGCAAAGAAGAAACACGGCCTTTTTCTACCTGCACCGTTCTTTTGATACAAGACCGCACCAGAACCCACTGAAGAAGCATCAACCTCCAAGAGGAAGGGCTTATTCTCATCGGGTCTTTGAAGAACGGGAGCAGTTGAAAAGTGTCTTTTCACTGCCTCAAAAGCCTGGGATGTCTCAGTAGACCAGATTTTGGGATTAGCACCTTTCCTGGCCAATCTAGTTCTGCCACCAGAGTTCTAAAAGCAATGGCATAAGAACTAGTGGATAACGAACCCTGAGATAGATCTAACAGTCTCAGGGCCGCATCATGGGTAACCTGTGGACCCATGAATACCGCTTTAAGAGCTTCAAGAAAGTCTTGATGTCTCAGAGTAACCACATCAGAGCGCTCCCATAAGGGAATCGCCCATTCTAAGGCTTTGTGCTGAAGTAAGGAGATGATAAAGCCTACTCTGGACCTCTCCGTAGAGAAGCGAGAAGAGTTGACCTCTAGGTGTATCTGACACTGACTAATGAAACCACAACATGATCTGGCATCGCCAGAATATCTGTTTGGCAGAGCAAGTCGAGGATCATGTGCAGATGTCACCATGGTCTGAGGTTTATCCTCAATAGTCTTGAGCCGCGACTCAAGTACTTGTATGTAACGATGTAACTGCTGATATTCTGCCATAACTGCCAGACCCTTGGCTCAGTCCTAATGTTACGGGGGGCTGTCTGATAATAAAACCCAAAGGAATGTCAGATGGTCAGGGTCCACCGTGCAAAGACTCTGCTGCAGACTATGGCAGAGGATAAGGGGTATATAAGTGTGCCACTGTAAAAAATAATAGCACAAGTGCAGAGTGCAATACCTCCGTTATACTCACAGAGGAATATAATTAGAAAATAAAGCAATTCCTCCCTTACTTGGAGGGTGTGTGGAATGGTCTCTGTTAAAGATCACAGAGACAAAAGCAGTGAGTGTGAAATGGCACCTACCTAGGTCCGTTCCTCTAGTGGTGCCAGGAGACGGACAGCAGCGTAAGCCGCACAAAGCTCCTACCTGCGTTCACTCCACTAGTGTGCGAGGACACGAACCACTAGATATGGCACCTGCCTAGGTCCGCTCTTCTAGTGGTGCAAAAGAGACGGACAGCAGCATAAGCCGCACAAAGCTCCTACCTCTGTTCGCTCCCCTAGTGTGCGAGGATACGAACAACTGCCAGACGCAGTATAAGGAACGTTACCCTAGCGGCAACGTCCACCTACGAGTAGAATCACAAGGCCCAGCCGGACCATGTGCCTCAGGCACCTGCCTATGTCCGCTCCACTAAGATGTAAGGATACGGACTGCAGCCGAAGCTGTAAGGTATAAGAACGCTACCCTGCCGGTAGCGCTCACCTAACATAGACAGAGAGATGCCTAGAGGAACGTGCACAGAGCGTCTACTCTTATGCATGAACCAAGAGGACTGAGCGTCGGGCGGCGTGCATCAGGGTCTTATATAGACTCTGTGCCTCATCCAAGATGGAGGACACCAGAGCCAATCCGCTGCCAGAATGACAGCAATGACGTCACGCTGGCCTATCACCGAGCAAAGTTGGGCCTTGCATTGTAGAGTGTCTGTCCGTGCATGATATACAGTGGAGTACGGCTTGGCAGCCCGCCTGATCTAATAGAAGGGCGTTACCTAATAGGCTGCGGGTTTGTGACTGTGTCATCTGCATGTGAACAGCGCTCTATGCAAGCCACTTGTGTGCAGTTTTATCATCTAGCAGTCACCTCCCCTCCATTCCATGAAGGTGTGTGTGTGATCTGCTTCTCCTGCACCTGTGATGCCTTCACTTAGTGGGGGTTTAGCTGTATCCTGCTAGAGCATCAGTTTTTGGCCAGGGCGATGTACACACTGCAGCCCAACTTGCTGTGAGTAATACTTGATTTTTGGAGGACATTATCCTCTTATTGTTGCTTTTTTTATATCACCGAGCAAAGCGCCACAAGCACATGACCAGCGACCAATCAGCATAGAAGGTGTCAGAGACATGTGACCACGTGTCACAAGCACATGACCAGCGGCCAATCAGCTTAGAAGGTGTCAGAGACATGTGACCTCGTGTCAGCGATGATGTCACCCGCACATGTGCAATGGCTCCAAGATAGGACTTAGTCTCCAGCGCTTGCACATGTGCAGTAGCAAGAAATCCAAACATAGTCTCCAGTGCCACAGCAACCGTAACACGACATCCTTCTTCCACAGCAGACTCAAGTCGGGGGTAATACACATATCGTTGTAGCCACTGGTAAGTTTTAACTGCGCCGAAAAGGGCCGCAAACTCATGAGCCTCTGTCACGACTTCTTTTACCAGTTCCTTTGGGAGGACTACCTGCCACCTCACTTCGGTCTCCTTCTGGTGCTGTTTTCTGTGGTAGAGTATGCCATTCTGGAGCTCCTACTGTGTCCACTGGTGAAGTATGCTCTTCATATCAGCGTCTAGACCAGTCATGGCGAACCTTTCACAGGCCGAGTGCCCAAACTGTAGCCCTAAACCACATTTTTTTTCCGAAGTGCCAACCAATCCTATTATGTAAATAATTGATTTTAACCTTACCTTTGCAGTTTTCTCTTCTCTTCAGCAGGGGCATCACGCTCATGCTTACCACACATTGAAGCTGAGCCCTTTCCAGACACAGCAGTTGGATTGATCCCTCTGGAAAAATTGCAGCCTATTAGACAGAGATTTTAGCATGAAATGCAATCAGATTTCACCCTGTAATCCACATCTACATGTCAAAGTCTGAATATCTTGACATCTAATAAAGACGTATGAGTTGCTCCCCCCCCCTTTCATTGTGTAG
This sequence comes from Anomaloglossus baeobatrachus, assembly GCF_048569485.1. NCBI lineage: Eukaryota > Metazoa > Chordata > Amphibia > Anura > Aromobatidae > Anomaloglossus > Anomaloglossus baeobatrachus. The sequence goes on along the minus strand of NC_134354.1, from coordinate 10,883,093 downwards.
TTATGTCCCCCTTCCTGGGCCACTTCCTGGTAAACATGTCCCCCATCCTGATATATATTTCCTACATTCTGGTATATTTCTCCCCATTATGGCCCCATCCTGGTAAATATTCCTCATCCTGGTAAATGTTCCCCCATCCCAGCATGAATCTTATCCTGGTAAACATACCCCATTCCTGGTAAATGTTCCCCCATCCTGGTAAATGTACCCCCATCCTGGTAAATATTCCCCCATCCTGGTAAATGTTCCACCATCCAGGTAAATGTCCCCATTCCTAGCATGTTCCCCCATCCTGGTAAATGTTCCCACATCCTGGTAAATGTCCCCCTTCCTGGTAAATGTTCCCCATCCCAACACGTTCCCCCATCCTGGTAAATATTCCCCACCCTGACATGAACCTCATCCCGACATGTTTCCCCATCCTTGTAAATGTTCCCCATCCTGACATGTTCCCCCATCCTGGTAAATATACCCCATGCCAACATGTTTCCCCATCCCAATATTTTCGTCCATCCTGGTAAATGTTCCCCTTCCTGGTAAATGTACCCTATCCTGGCATGCATGTTTTCCCCATCCTGGCATGTATGTTTTCCCCATCCTGCCATGCATGTTTTCCCCATCCTGCCATGCATGTTTCCCCCATCCTGGCATGCATGTTTCCCCATCCTGGCATACATGTTTCCCCATGCGGCACTGCCCCCCCTCATCCTGGCATGCATGTTTCCCCATGCGGCACTGCCCCCCCCCATCCTGGCATGCATGTTTCCCCATGCTGGAAGTGCCCCCCCATCCTGGCATGCATGTTTCCCCATGCTGGCACTGCCCCCCCATCCCGGCATGCATATGTTCCCATGCTGGCACTGCTCCCCCATTTTGACATGCATGTTTCCCCATGCTGGCAGTGCCCCCCCATCCTGGCATGCATGTGTTCCCATGCTGGCACTGCCCCCCCATTTTGACATGCATGTTTCCCCATGCTGGCAGTGCCCCCCCATCCTGGCATGCATGTTTCCCCATGCAGGCACTGCGCCCTCCATCCTGGCATGCATGTTTTCCCATGCTGGCACTGCTCCCCCATCCTGACATGCATGTTTCCCCATGCTGACATGTTTGATTCCTCGACCCTGGCATGTATATTTCCCCCATGCTGGCACTGCCCCCCACCTTGGCACAGCAGCACACAAGTTAAAAAAAACAAAAAAAAACACACACAACTCACCTTCCAGCACCCGCTCCACCGCTGCGCACCGCTGAGTTCTCAGTTCCCGCGCGGCCAGAAGACGTCATTATGCTGGCGCCGCTTACTGACGCTCCTCCGTCTCTTAGGCAACAGACCTGCGGCCCAGGAGAGGAGGAGTGTCAGAGCGAGGAGAAATATCCCTCCGCTCCAACACAACTTTGAACTGACGGCGCGACCGCGCCAGCAGTTCAAAGCGGTAGGATCAGGTGACAGCGCGCGTGCCAGCAGAAAGGGATCTGCGTGCCCAGTCTGGCACCCGTGCCATAGGTTCGCCATTACTGGTCTAGACTATCCCTCTCTTCCTTGTTGGGAACTGTTGCCGGGCCACCCATTGCTTCAATCCTCCATCTTTATCTTGACCACTCTTTCTTAGTTCGCCCCCAGCTCTTCTTTCTCCTTGTCCTGCTTTTCCTTCTTCTGAAAGGGAACAGTGGCTTTTGACATCACTGAGAGTGTTTCCTCCTCAAAGGTTTGTTACGATCTGAACACTCATCACCACTGTCTTTCCTTTCTTCTGCGTTCCCCATTGAAGAGTCCTTGCTCGGCGAGGAGGACGAGGACCACGAGGAGTTGATCCCTGCATATGCCCCCAATGCCATTCCCCCAGGTGGCAGCTTTTTCTCTTCGTTTCCTGCTCTTCCTGCTCAGCGGGAAGGCCCTTCCTCCGGCAGTTTCAGGCCCAGTGACCCTGTCCTCCATACCTCCGACAGACATAGTCTTCACTCCTCCAGGCCCTGTTTTGGTTGTGGGATGCGGTCTCCACGTGTAGTTCGTAAGAGCTATACGACCACGGGAGATCTTGTTGGTATGGCCCCATAGCTGGAGGTGGTGGGTAGGTCTGATAGGGATAATGTGGAATCAGGTAAAGGACCTCAGGGGCAGAGCGATTCTTCATTTCCAGTTCCAACAAAGCCAATTTCTCTTGCATCATAATCAGGGAATCCTAAATATTTTGGACCGCTTCAGCAAGAACCGTCTCTGGTGCAGCAACCCCACTGGGACTCACAGATTGGTAGCGTACCACCCCGGATGTGTCGGTGTCCTCCTTACTTCGGGCAACCGCATCCGCCAGGATCTTCCGAAACGAGAGGGTTGGGTCCACCCAGACACGCTTCAACAGAGCCCTTCGTAATGAGGTATTGTAAAGACCCAAGATAAACTGTTCCCGGAGTATCAACTTGACAGATTCCCCACTGGCCGCCTGGTCACCTTCTTTCCTCTGTATTTATGCCATCACCTCCTGTAGTGCCGTTGCATATTGTGAGATATCTTCTATCTCCTGCTGCAGTCTAGAGAACAATTTTGCCCAGAGATGACCCGTACTTGCGGTTTCCCCATAGATCTCTTCCAGGAGGTTCATCAGCTCCTTTAGCGTGCTCCGTTTATTTTCTGGCTGAAGGCAGACACCTCTGTGGGCTTCCCCTTCCAAAGCTTATTATCTGCTTCCAGTTCAGGACCAATCTCATAAACCTTCACTACGTTTCATAGAAATCCAATCCGACAGCGACATTGTTCTTCCCATCAAATTTAGGTATGACACTAAATATAGTGCCCATGGGAAGGGTCCTTGCAGGGGTTCCACCATGGCCTACAGCAGCTCCACCATTGTTAGCGCCAATATCCCCTGCAACATTTCCCCCACGGCTATCCGCAGCCTCAATCTTGATAACCGTGATACTGCTCGCAGCGCCACATGAAGCGGTGGGGCGAGGTCCTCCGCTCTGCAGGGCATGTCATGGGATCAGACAGATAAACCAGGGAGAATGTTTATTTACAAGGACTAACAAACGCAAGTTGCCGAGTAGCGGGAGGGGGAAAAAAAGGAGTAAAGGTGGGAAAACACCCCTCAGTACAACAGTATACTCTTTAGCTGCATCGACTGCCCAGGTCACCACAACTAGATCAAGATACCATATAGTTTTAACAGCAGTGCAGCGATATACAGTTAGGTCCAGAAATATTTGGACAGTGACACAAGTTTTGTTATTTTAGCTGTTTACAAAAACATGTTCAGAAATACAATTATATATGTAATATGGGCTGAAAGTGCACACTCCCAGCTGCAATATGAGAGTTTTCACATCCAAATCGGAGAAAGGGTTTAGGAATCATAGCTCTGTAATGCATAGCCTCCTCTTTTTAAAGGGACCAAAAGTAATTGGACAAGGGACTCTAAGGGCTGCAATTAACTCTGAGGCGTCTCCCTCGTTAACCTGTAATCAATGAAGTAGTTAAAAGGTCTGGGGTTGATTACAGGTGTGTGGTTTTGCATTTGGAAGCTGTTGCTGTGACCAGACAACATGCGGTCTAAGGGACTCTCAATTGAGGTGAAGCAGAACATCCTGAGGCTGAAAAAAAAGAAAAAATCCATCAGAGAGATAGCAGACATGCTTGGAGTAGCAAAATCAACAGTCGGGTACATTCTGAGAAAAAAGGAATTGACTGGTGAGCTTGGGAACTCAAAAAGGCCTGGGCGTCCACGGATGACAACAGTGGTGGATGATCGCCGCATACTTTCTTTGGTGAAGAAGAACCCGTTCACAACATCAACTGAAGTCCAGAACACTCTCAGTGAAGTAGGTGTATCTGTCTCTAAGTCAACAGTAAAGAGAAGACTCCATGAAAGTAAATACAAAGGGTTCACATCTAGATGCAAACCATTCATCAATTCCAAAAATAGACAGGCCAGAGTTACATTTGCTGAAAAACACCTCATGAAGCCAGCTCAGTTCTGGAAAAGTATTCTATGGACAGATGAGACCAAGATCAACCTGTACCAGAATGATGGGAAGAAAAAAGTGTGGAGAAGAAAGGGAACGGCACATGATCCAAGGCACACCACATCCTCTGTAAAACATGGTGGAGGCAACGTGATGGCATGGGCATGCATGGCTTTCAATGGCACTGGGTCACTTGTGTTTATTGATGACATAACAGCAGACAAGAGTAGCCGGATGAATTCTGAAATGTACCGGGATATACTTTCAGCCCAGATTCACCCAAATGCCGCAAAGTTGATCGGATGGCGCTTCATAGTACAGATGGACAATGACCCCAAGCATACAGCCAAAGCTACCCAGGAGTTCATGAGTGCAAAAAAGTGGAACATTCTGCAATGGCCAAGTCAATCACCAGATCTTAACCCAATTGAGCATGCATTTCACTTGCTCAAATCCAGACTTAAGACGCAAAGACCCACAAACAAGCAAGACCTGAAGGCTGCGGCTGTAAAGGCCTGGCAAAGCATTAAGAAGGAGGAAACCCAGCGTTTGGTGATGTCCATGGGTTCCAGACTTAAGGCAGTGATTGCCTCCAAAGGATTCGCAACAAAATATTGAAAATAAAAATATTTTGTTTGGGTTTGGTTTATTTGTCCAATTACTTTTGACCTCCTAAAATGTGTAGTGTTTGTAAAGAAATGTGACAATTCCTACAATTTCTATCAGATATTTTTGTTCAAACCTTCAAATTAAACGTTACAATCTGCACTTGAATTCTGTTGTAGAGGTTTCATTTCAAATCCAATGTGGTGGCATGCAGAGCCCAACTCGCCAAAACTGTGTCACTGGCCAAAGATTTCTGGACCTAACTGTACATATATTCAACATTAAACAATCCTGCTCTGTCCTGTATCCTAATTTGTCTCCCCTAAAAGGACCGTGCAGATACCGCACTTTGGATACGAAGGCCTAATCTGGTTCCCTAGCCGCTACGCCCTGGTGTACACTCATTGCACTGTTCGCAGGACCGGTCCGCTCTGAGGCTTGGCGGTACGGTGGTGCGCACTTCACTCCGGAAGGGCAATGCAGATTATCTCTTCCCACGATTCACTGGGCTCATCAGGCGAGGTATTCTAGCAGGTTGGATAATGATTCTCCTGTGTGAGTCCCTCTGCACGTCCTGGAGCTCTCTCACACTGTCTGCCACTTCCTGCTTCTTCCCGCACTTTTCTCAGGGCAGACCAAACAAGCACACAGCAGCAGGGGAGATGCAGGACATTCCATTGTGCTCTGCAGGGGAGCGGACTCTTAAAGCCACAGTACAACAAAGTCTTAAAGTCACAGTAACGCAACATCCCCTACACGCACATTGCTTAATCTGGTAATCCGGCATTTAGTTCACCTGAGGTGAGTTCACTGAACTCAATGCTGGATTACGCTGCACCATGCTCTGCGGAGGTCTGAAAACAGCTTCTGTAGAGGCACTCTTAAAATTTATATTTTATTAATTTCCTTCCCATCTTGCTGCCTTTTTCAGCCCCCTGGCCCTTACTACGACCATTTTACCACACAAAAATTCAGGTCCCCATTGACTTCTATGGAGTTTGAAGTCATGTTCGGGTACCAACCTGAACTTTTAACTACAGTTCAGCCAAATGCTGAGAACCCGGACATTCATTCTCTACTAATAACGGACACACGGACGACACAATGATACAAAACACTGATGACGTTTTTTACACGGGCGTGTGATGGAGGCCGTCCACTGTACAGTAATGGTCAGGACGGATCATGTACCTGGGAGCAGCAGCAGGAGCAGGTAGACCCTCATCTCTCGTCAGTATCTGCAGCCGGTCTCGTCTCCAGCTCTGCAGTGTCTGCTCACCGGTGTGACATCCGATGTCCGGAGATTTCAGCAGGAAGTGGTGATGACATTTCAGCTCTAATAGATACCTGGGGTCTTTTGCTTAACATCTATTTACAGAACTGACCACAATGGAACATTTACTGTGAAGTGTATAAGAACGGAGAGCTATGACTGCCGCGTTCCTCCCCTGAAGCCACCAAGTGTATTAGGGTACAGTATGTACAGCATGCTTCTGAAACCCCTTTTTGTGGGGGTGTTTGGACAGACGCTCCAACAGGACTTCTGAATGTAGGTAAAAACGAAATGTGAAAGCAGCCTAAATGCTACTAGTGGATTGTAGGTTCCCAATGTAGCAGAGACAGGGTCCTTCATGAGCAGGCCAGGGATGATGGCCACCACTGCAGGGTCTCTCACCGGGCTGGATGTTGGGTGCAGCCGGGATAGATATTCCCCCTGAAAAATGGTGTAATATCGTGTGGCGTTTGAAGCCCAAGGGTGCCACATTCCCCGGTGGCAAATGGCAGCACTCCCGGGCTGCAAAATTTTTCAAAGATTACCGCATTTTTGTTATGCATTTAAACCAAAATATTATGTCTTCCCTTTCTGGGAAGCACAGCAAATAAACATTTCAAACATTTTCAACTGTTTCAAACAGGTCAGCAAGTCATCAAGACATTTTCAAAGTGCAGGATAGTAAATCAACATTAAATTTATCTTTTTCTTATGCAAGAAAACATTTATTATTACTCTTTCTTTTCTACTGCTGCTGGTGGAGATGGCTGTACCGGGGAACCGGTTCAGGCCCCCGCTTCTGGACACTCATAGGACAACGTCTTGCAAAATGTCCCGCTTTACCACAACAGCGACAGATGGGCTGCCCACTGGCAGTATACCGGTCAGGAACATGGGACAATGGGTCCTTACCGCGTCGTTGCCATGGGAGGTCATCAGCACTGGAAGCCAGTTCAATGAATACCGGTTGCTGTTTCACCTGCTTGGACTGCACTGCATGGGTTAAAGCAGACACACACTTGATCAGTTCCTGAATCTGGAGTCGGGGGGATCCTTCTCTGTAGCGCCCCTGAGGCTCTGGTTGCTATAGGGTACTGCAACTGAATTAAGGAGCAGTATCTATCTGGGGTCAGTGACGGGTGGTTTGCTGGTGCTCACACCAGACACGTTTCACATGCAGTCAGGTGCCTTCCCCACAGGGGGGTGGACTGGGGTGGGCAGGGAGAGTCAGCCATCCAGTAGTATGGGACTTCCCGGTCACCAGGACAATCTCTGGGGGGCAGGTGCCACATGGAGTATAAGAGGAGGTAGCCATTACACATAGAGAGCTTTCTAGAGGGACGTACTGAAACCAGATCGGGTGCAGGAGAGCTCCAGTGCTGGAGGGACGAGACAAAGAGCACCTTTCTGCTGTGGAGCCTGGCGCTTGTGAGCTGGTGCTCGGCCCAGGTTCCTTCTGCCAGTCGCTGGAGAAACAGGACATTTACACTGACACCGGTAACCGCCTGGAACTTGCACCGGATAATCAGAGACTTATCAGTAGTGAACCAGGACACTCTTGGACAATCTCCTAACCAGTGAGTAAACACCTGAACCAGTCCTCTTGCCTTGTTTCCATTATTTACCGGCGACGCTGTCCCGCACTCCAGCACCTACGGCCCACTTCCAGCTAGCCAGCCATCCTCCCAGGGCACCCACTCCACCTGTGGGGAGTGACTCCATCTTGGCTGCAATCAACCTCCACCCCCCGGGGAGAAGAACCCTGCAGCGGCGGCCCCCGACCTGGCCGCGCACCACAGGTGGCATCACGTATAAACTGTCATTTAAATTCCCATGTAAATATACCCCTTTTTAAAAAGCACCCAGGGCACGAAACTGGGCAATGGCCACCAAGTGACATTTCCCCAGCTATACACTGCCTGGGACCGGGTACTCCATAACTCTGGGCGACACATTCTCCATGGCTTGCTCTTTGGCACCCACCCTTAGCTCTGTAGTGGACACAGGATTGGGCCGAGATGGTTCACGCAGCACTTGGATGGCCCGGTCTTTGAATTCGGCAAAGCTGATGTTTGGGTGTTGCATGGCCATACCTCCCAACCGTCCCGGATACAGCGGGACTATCACGCTTTGCATTGTTTGTCCCGTTGCGGGACGGCCGTATCCCGGGCTCTGCCCACCTACTCTCTCCCCGCCTCCCTGCTTTTCCCTCCTACCATCCTAACACGTGAAGTGGCATAACAGAGAGGAGCGCGCTGCCCGAAACTAGTCTCTGTGCTGCTGCTAAGGTATGTAAACTGAATCTCCCCAGCGCTGATTCCCCCCCTCCCCCCCGGAGCGTGGGATCTTTTGCTTCTCTGACTCCCTGTGTCCTTATCTATCGTGTGTCCTTATCTATCGTGTGTGCCTGTGTAACGGGGTGCCAGGGGTGGCTCGGGGGTTGTAGTCGTGGCCCCATTTTCTATCAGGCCTACCCCTGGCTCCGCCGTCACTTTTGGGACAGGAGATGACTTGGTGGGGCAGAGTGTGGTGGTGCAGATGACGCCGTCAGATGTACAAACACTTTGCAGACGTAGGTCGGTTGAACCAGCAGGCATGTTTATTGTACACTTCTTCATAACAGAGGCAAAAAAATCAGATGACTTCACAACTTCTGCTAGGGGAAAACCTGTTCTGGACGTCTCCTCTAGTGGGGATGTGCCCGGCTACTCCACTTCACCTAGGCTCCCACTCCTTCTAACACAGACTGGACCCACACCAATTCTGCTTCACCCTTGAGGACACTACTTCTCTTCTTTTCCTTTGCTTTCCTGTCCACCCAGCTTCCACACTCTGCCCCTTCTGCTTCTTCTCTCCCGTCCCGGACTCAACTGCCCCTGGTTCTAACTTTTTTCTTCACAACCCTTTTTCTCCCTCCCCTTTTTGCTGCCGGCTCCTCCTTTCCTCTGCCCTGTTTCTATGGGGACAGCCGTCCCACCCGGCCACTAGGGGAACCACTAAAACAGTAAAAACAGTTTTCATTAACATCAGCATTAACAACTCTCAGGGGAAAACGACGCCTCCTTGTAAGGGGTCTGCCCACCCCTTACATTCCTCCCCTCTTTCTGCCTTAGCCTCCTGGCAAGGCCCGCACCTGTAACAAACAAACTTAGCAGTAAAGTCACTTTTATAAAAACCCTAAACATGTTCACATCAAGGCACACTCAAGGGGCGCACAAGTCTGGCGCCCGGAGTCCCTCCTGGGAGCTCCCGGTCTTGGTAGATAGCGTGCCCGGAGACTTTCACAGCACTCCCGGTCTTTAAAGGCAGGATCATAAACAACAAAGTCTTCTTTGACAACACGGAGGGAGCCCCTGGCTCAGTCCAGCATCAGGCTCCTTCCGGGCTCGTAGCTTAAACCTGGTTGCAAACTGTGGAACTTTTCCGGCTCTTTAACAATGCCGGTACTTAACACAAACAGGTCCATTATCTCCGGTCATTACGGGTCACTTGGGGTGGTAAGCGCGCTGCCATTCGGCCCGCTGAGCCCTCACATACTCGGAAAGGGACTGACCTGGCAAGCGGCGCAGCCTCCGGAATGGTTCGTAGTTGACGGGTGGTTCTGGCGCCTCTGCCTCCGGTTTTGCCTCCTCAATCCCCGACGGGGGTGACGGGGTCGCTGAACGGGACGGCTGGGGACTGCCCATGACGATCACCGGGTGTGTGACCAGACTCTGGTGAATTGCCAACACCGCCGGCGTCCCCTTCTCTGGGTCAGCACTCGGTCCGGTCGTGACTTCTGGCGATACCGCCAGCGTGTTTCTCGGCTGTGAAATCTCAGCCAGCACCGGTCTCTGTTGGGTACGCCTCCGGTATTGGCACTCTTCCCATCCGATTTCTTGCTGCCACTGTGCGGCCTCTTGTGTAGTGGGCATCCGGGTCACTCCCACGGCACATAGGCCCCGGCATCCCACTTCTCTCCGGAACTTCACCTTTTCTCCCGGGTACAGCGTATGAAGGCCTTGTGGTAAGCCCTCAGTGTCCAGGTTAACCCGGTTATAGAAAAAATGGTCTCCGGTCTCTTCATCCTCAATGAATCCATAGCCCTCCTTCTGGTTAAATTTGACTACGGTGCCAACGGTGCACTGCCGTTCAAACTCGTCGCTAAGGGGACCGGCCATCATCTCGCGGGCCACGGTTTCGGCCAGTAACCTCTCCTGCACCGGATCGGGTTCAGGCGATGGGGACTTTCGCTGAGTCAGGAGCCTCGGCTTCACCGGCTCCCAAAAGAATCCCCACTCGTCTTCTTCTAGCTCTCGGGCATGTTGCTCTTCCGGGGCCGGAACTGCTGTGTGGGCTGGAGATCCCACCTCGACTGGCGGGAACACCTCCGGACACTGGTGTGGAGTTCCCAGGACTTTGTCTCCCGGCTGTAGCTGCGCCTTGTAGGTAGCCCGGACTTCAGTCAAGGTCTCACCGGTCGTGGCATCCCAGGTAGTGACCCACGCTACTTTTGTGGGCCGCATTGGTCCTCCTGGCACAGCCGGTAAGTTAAGGGTAAGTCCTTCTGCAGCTGTAGTCTGCTTCGGGCGTCCTCTCCCCAGGCTGGCTGCTACCAGCGCGCCCACTGCAGCATGCTGTTTTCTCTGGGTCTCCATCTTGCTCGGAGTCAGTCTCTGAGTTGGCGTTTCTTGCAATGGCGCCGGGGACAGTGGAGATGCTGGAGAAGGTGGAGGCGGGCCTTCTTTTCCCGCTCTTGGATACACTTCACCCCCAGTCTCGCACATTGATTCGACCCAGCCTAGGCGGCCCTTCTTTTTTCCTGTAACGCCAGCCTCTTCACAAGTCTTCAACAACATCATGGGGCCAGCACCTCCCCTCTTTGAGCGGCGCACTCCGCACTTCTTTTTCTTCACCGGCCAGCCCCAGGCTTTTCTTTTGGCGCCAATTCTTCGCGCGCCCACTGTGTTCGTGAAGACGGCGGCCATCTTGCCGCCATCTTGTGGCCGGTCCAACGCCTTAGGCACCACTTGTTCTTCTTCCCACCATGGAATCGGGACCTTTCGCCAATAATCCGGATCCTGCCGACTACGCCACATGTTACGGGGTGCCAGGGGTGCCTCGGGGGTTGTAGTCGTGGCCCCATTTTCTATCAGGCTTACCCCTGGCTCCGCCGTCACTTTTGGGACAGGAGATGACTTGGTGGGGCAGAGTGTGGTGGTGCAGATGACGCCGTCAGATGTACAAACACTTTGCAGACGTAGGTCGGTTGAACCAGCAGGCATGTTTATTGTACACTTCTTCATAACAGAGGCAAAAAAAATCAGATGACTTCACAACTTCTGCTAGGGGAAAACCTGTTCTGGACGTCTCCTCTAGTGGGGATGTGCCTGGCTACTCCACTTCACCTAGGCTCCCACTCCGGCTAACACAGACTGGACCCACACCAATTCTGCTTCACCCTTGAGGACACGTCTTCTCTTCTTTTCCTTTGCTTTCCTGTCCACCCAGCTCCCACACTCTACCCTTCTGCTTCTTCTCTCCCGTCCCGGACTCAACTGCCCCTGGTTCTAACTTTTTTCTTCACAACCCTTTTTCTCCCTGCCCTTTTTGCTGCCGGCTCCTCCTTTCCTCTGCCCTGTTTCTATGGGGACAGCCGTCCCACCCGACCACTAGGGGAATCACTAAAACAGTAAAAACATTTTTCATTAACATCAGCATTAACAACTCTCAGGGGAAAACGACGCCTCCTTGTAAGGGGTCTGCCCACCCCTTACATTCCTCGCCTCTTTCTGCCTTAGCCTCCTGGCAAGGCCCGCACCTGTAACAAACAAACTTAGCAGCAAAGTCACTTTTATAAAAACCCTAAACATGTTCACATCAAGGCACACTCAAGGGGCGCACAAGTCTGGCGCCCGGAGTCCCTCCTGGGAGCTCCCGGTCTTGGTAGATAGCGTGCCCGGAGACTTTCACAGCACTCCCGGTCTTTGAAGGCAGGATCATAAACAACAAAGTCTTCTTTGACAACACGGAGGGAGCCCCTGGCTCAGTCCAGCATCAGGCTCCTTCCGGGCTCGTAGCTTAAACCTGGTTGCAAACTGTGGAACTTTTCCGGCTCTTTAACAACGCCGGTACTTAACACAAACAGGTCCATTATCTCCGGTCATTACGGGTCACTCGGGGTGGTAAGCGCGCTGCCATTCGGCCCGCTGAGCCCTCACATACTCGGAAAGGGACTGACCTGGCAAGCGGCGCAGCCTCCGGAATGGTTCGTAGTTGACGGGTGGTTCTGGTGCCTCTGCCTCCGGTTTTGCCTCCTCAACCCCCGACGGGCGTGACGGGGTCGCTGAACGGGACGGCTGGGGACTGCCCATGACGATCACCGGGTGTGTGACCAGACTCTGGTGAATTGCCAACACCGCCGGCGTCCCCTTCTCTGGGTCAGCACTCGGTCCGGTCGTGACTTCTGGCGATACCGCCAGCATGTTTCTCGGCTGGGAAACTCAGCCAGCACCGGTCTCTGTTGGGTACGCCTCCGGTATTGGCACTCTTCCCATTCGATTTCTTGCTGCCACTGTGCGGCCTCTTGTGTAGTGGGCATCCGGGTCACTCCCACGGCACATAGGCCCCGGCATCCCACTTCTCTCCGGAACTTCACCTTTTCTCCCGGGTACAGCGTATGAAGGCGTTGTGGTAAGCCCTCAGTGTCCAGGTTAACCCGGTTATAGAAAAAATGGTCTCCGGTCTCTTCATCCTCAATGAATCCATAGCCCTCCTTCTGGTTAAATTTGACTACGGTGCCAACGGTGCACTGCCGTTCAAACTCGTCGCTAAGGGGACCGGCCATCATCTCGCGGGCCACGGTTTCGGCCAGTAACCTCTCCTGCACCGGATCGGGTTCAGGCGATGGGGACTTTCGCTGAGTCAGGAGCCTCGGCTTCACCGGCTCCCAAAAGAATCCCCACTCGTCTTCTTCTAGCTCCCGGGCATGTTGCTCTTCCGGGGCCGGAACTGCTGTGTGGGCTGGAGATCCCACCTCGACTGGCAGGAACACCTCCGGACACTGGTGTGGAGTACCCAGGACTTTGTCTCCCGGCTGTAGCTGCGCCTTGTAGGTAGCCCGGACTTCAGTCAAGGTCTCACCGGTCACGGCATCCCAGGTAGTGACCCACGCTACTTTTGTGGGCCGCTCCGATCCTCCTGGCACAGCCGGTAAGTTAAGGGTAAGTCCTTCTGCAGCTGTAGTCTGCTTCGGGCGTCCTCTCCCCAGGCTGGCTGCTACCAGCGCGCCCACTGCAGCATGCTGTTTTCTCTGGGTCTCCATCTTGCTCGGAGTCAGTCTCTGAGTTGGCGTTTCTTGCAATGGCGCCGGGGACAGTGGAGATGCTGGAGAAGGTGGAGGCGGGCCTTCTTTTCCCGCTCTTGGATACACTCCACCCCCAGTCTCGCACATTGATTCGACCCAGCCTAGGCGGCCCTTCTTTTTTCCTGTAACGCCAGCCTCTTCACAAGTCTTCAACAACATCCTGGGGCCAGCACCTCCCCTCTTTGAGCGGCGCACTCCGCACTTCTTTTTCTTCACCGGCCAGCCCCAGGCTTTTCTTTTGGCGCCAATTCTTCGCGCGCCCACTGTGTTCGTGAAGACGGCGGCCATCTTGCCGCCATCTTGTGGCCGGTCCAACGCCTTAGGCACCACTTGTTCTTCTTCCCACCATGGAATCGGGACCCTTCGCCAATAATCCGGATCCTGCCGACTACGCCACATGTAACGGGGTGCCAGGGGTGCCTCGGGGGTTGTAGTCGTGGCCCCATTTTCTATCAGGCTTACCCCTGGCTCCGCCGTCACTTTTGGGACAGGAGATGACTTGGTGGGGCAGAGTGTGGTGGTGCAGATGACGCCGTCAGATGTACAAACACTTTGCAGACGTAGGTCGGTTGAACCAGCAGGCATGTTTATTGTACACTTCTTCATAACAGAGGCAAAAAAAATCAGATGACTTCACAACTTCTGCTAGGGGAAAACCTGTTCTGGACGTCTCCTCTAGTGGGGATGTGCCTGGCTACTCCACTTCACCTAGGCTCCCACTCCGGCTAACACAGACTGGACCCACACCAATTCTGCTTCACCCTTGAGGACACTTCTTCTCTTCTTTTCCTTTGCTTTCCTGTCCACCCAGCTGCCACACTCTGCCTCTTCTGCTTCTTCTCTCCCGTCCCGGACTCAACTGCCCCTGGTTCTAACTTTTTTCTTCACAACCCTTTTTCTCCCTCCCCTTTTTTGCTGCCGGCTCCTCCTTTCCTCTGCCCTGTTTCTATGGGGACAGCCGTCCCACCCGGCCACTAGGGGAACCAAACAGTAAAAACATTTTTCATTAACATCAGCATTAACAACTCTCAGGGGAAAACGACGCCTCCTTATAAGGGGTCTGCCCACCCCTTACACCTGCCCTGCAGCATTGAGAATAAACAGTGTTTCCTTCTCAATGCTGCAGGCACACGGTAGATCAGGACATTGGGGAGAGGACAGTGTGTACTTACCACTTGTGTCCTCTCCTGCAGGTGCACAGCACTGGCCGGTAATATGCAAAGATAGAAGCATTGCCAATGCTTCTATCAGCTACCGACCACTGATCTCATGCCTGGCAGAGCTGCTGTTCACACATCAGTTTTTTCCCAATCAGGCACAATCTGCTTTGTGCCTGATGCAACCGATCCGTCTCAGATTGTGAAAAAACTGATGCGACGGATCCGTTTTTTTTTTTTTTATGCTGAGACCCCACACGCACACACGCAGGCTCTACCTCGCACGCATCATCACCGCACACGCCGGCACTACCCAGCACACATCATCACCGCACACGCAGGCACTACCCAGCACGCATCATCACCGCACACGCAGGCACTACCCAGCACGCATCATCACCGCCCACCCCTGCACTACCGCACGCATCATCACCGCACACGCAGGCACTACCCAGCACGCATCATCACCGTACACGCAGGCACTACCCAGCACGCATCATCACCGCCCACCCCTGCACTACCGCACGCATCATCACCGCACACGCCGGCACTACCCAGCACGCATCATCACCGCACATGCCAGCACTACCCAGCACGCATCATCACCGCACACGCAGGCACTACCCAGCACGCATCATCACCGCACACAACCCGGCATTACCTCAGTGACGTCACCGCTGACAGCGCGACTCTCTTCAGTTGCTGTGTGGAGCTGATAGAGAGAGGCGGTGTTCTACTGCCTTTGCTGTCAGCTTCATGTAGCAGAGCTGAAATCGTCGTGGGACCTCTGTGGATTACGTCGGACCTGGAGGGGTATTTGGGGATTTTAATAAAATGGTGAAAGAGGGTGTTTTTTTTGCCTTTTATTCCAAATAAAGGATTTTTTTGGGTGTATGTGTTTATTTACTTTCACTTACAGGTTAATCAATGGGGGTGTCTCATAGACGCCTGCCATGATTAACCCCTTATTACCCCGATTGCCACCGCACCAGGGTAATTCAGGAAGAGCCGGGTAGAGTCCCTGGACTGTTGCATCTAATGGATGCAGCAATTCCGGGCGGCTGCTGGCTGATATTTTTAGGCTGGGGGGCTCCCCATAACGTAGAGCTCCCCATCCTGAGAATACCAGCCTTCAGCCGTGTGGCTTTATCTTAGCTGGTATCAAAATTGGGGGGGAACCGCACGCCGTTTTTCTTTTAATTATTTATTTATTTTACTGCACAATATAGACCCGCCCACCGGCTGCTGTGATTGGTTGCAGTGAGGCAGCTGTCACTCAGCGTGGGGGCGTGTCTGCCTGTAACTAATCATAGGCGCCGGTGTTCGGGGAAAGCAGGGAATACGAGATTGAATAATGAGCGGCCGGCATTTTCAAATCAGGAGAATCCGCCGGAGCAGTGTGACGGCCGTGCAGCCCTGCGCCGGTGATCGGTGAGTGGGTGAGAGTGAGTGAATAAGTCAGTCAGTGAGTGAGAGAGTTTGAGAGTGAGTGATTGATTGATTTTCTGACAAGCAATGAATTTATATCACTTCTGGGCATGCTCAGAAGTAAAAACCGGATACGGTACATGCTTCCGGCGTTTGAAGCATGACACCGAATCCGGCTCGCGTAGACTTTCATTATGCACCATGCCGCACAGCGCCGCACCCGGAGCTATGCATTTTTTTGCCGCTGGGAAAAAAACGTTCCTCTCTGCGTCCTGTGCGGCCGCCGGAGTGACGTTTCTTGCCGCATCAGGCAAAAACCGGATCAAACGCAAGTACATGCGGCACAATCCGGCGCTAATAAAAGTCTATGAGGAAAAACCGCACCCGGCGGCAAAAAAAAAACCAGATGCGTTTTTCCCGCAAGGCGCCGGATTGTGCCGCACAGCAAAAACTTGATGTGTGAACATACCCTTAGCTGCACACCCTGCACACCCTCAGCTCTCCTAGGTCCTAGCTGCCTGCACACCCTGTTCAGCCCTCCTCCTGGGTCCTAGCTGCCTGCATATCCTGTTCAGCTCTTCTCCTGGGTCCTAGCTGCCTGCATACCCTGTTCAGCTCTTCTCCTGGGTCCTAGCTGCCTGCACACCCTGTTCAGCTCTCCTCCTGGGTCCTAGCTGCCTGCACACCCTGTTCAGCTCTCCTCCTGGGTCTTAGCTGCCTGCACACCCTGTTCAGCTCTTCTCCTGGGTCCTAGCTGCCTGCACACCCTGTTCAGCTCTTCTCCTGGGTCCTAGCTGCCTGCACACCCTGTTCAGCTCTCCTCTTGGGTCCTAGCTGCCTGCACACCCTGTTCAGCTCTCCTCCTGGGTCCTAGCTGCCTGCACACCCTGTTCAGCTCTCCTCCTGGGTCCTAGCTGCCTGCACACCCTGTTCAGCCCTCCTCCTGGGTCCTAGCTGCCTGCACACCCTGTTCAGCTCTCCTCCTGGGTCCTAGCTGCCTGCACACCCTGTTCAGCTCTCCTCCTGGGTCCTAGCTGCCTGCATACCCTGTTCAGCTCTCCTCCTGGGTCCTAGCTGCCTGCACACCCTGTTCAGCTCTCCTCCTGGGTCCTAGATGCCTATACACCCTGTTCAGCTCTCCTCCTGGGTCTTAGCTGCCTGCACACCCTGTTCAGCTCTTCTCCTGGGTCCTAGCTGCCTGCACACCCTGTTCAGCTCTCCTCCTGGGTCCTAGCTGCCTGCACACCCTGTTCAGCTCTCCTCCTGGGTCCTAGCTGCCTGCACACCCTGTTCAGCTCTCCTCCTGGGTCCTAGCTGCCTGCACACCCTGTTCAGCTCTCCTCCTGGGTCCTAGCTGCCTGCACACCCTGTTCAGCCCTCCTCCTGGGTCCTAGCTGCCTGCACACCCTGTTCAGCTCTCCTCCTGGGTCCTAGCTGCCTGCACACCCTGTTCAGCTCTCCTCCTGGGTCCTAGCTGCCTGCATACCCTGTTCAGCTCTCCTCCTGGGTCCTAGCTGCCTGCACACCCTGTTCAGCTCTCCTCCTGGGTCCTAGATGCCTATACACCCTGTTCAGCTCTCCTCCTGGGTCTTAGCTGCCTGCACACCCTGTTCAGCTCTTCTCCTGGGTCCTAGCTGCCTGCACACCCTGTTCAGCTCTCCTCCTGGGTCCTAGCTGCCTGCACACCCTGTTCAGCTCTCCTCCTGGGTCCTAGCTGCCTGCACACCCTGTTCAGCTCTCCTCCTGGGTCCTAGTTGCCTGCACACCCTGTTCAGCCCTCCTCCTGGGTCCTAGCTGCCTGCACACCCTGTTCAGCCCTCCTCCTGGGTCCTAGCTGCCTGCATACCCTGTTCAGCTCTCCTCCTGGGTCCTAGCTGCCTGCACACCCTGTTCAGCTCTCCTCCTGGGTCCTAGCTGCCTGCACACCCTGTTCAGCTCTCCTCCTGGGTCCTAGCTGCCTATACACCCTGTTCAGCTCTCCTCCTGGGTCTTAGCTGCCTGCACACCCTGTTCAGCTCTTCTCCTGGGTCCTAGCTGCCTGCCCACCCTGCTCAGCTCTCCTCCTGGGTCCTAGCTGCCTGCACACCCTGTTCAGCTCTCCTCCTGGGTCCTAGCTGCCTGCACACCCTGTTCAGCTCTCCTCCTGGGTCCTAGCTGCCTGCACACTCTGTTCAGCCCTCCTCCTGGGTCCTAGCTGCCTGCATACCCTGTTCAGCTCTTCTCCTGGGTCCTAGCTGCCTGCACACCCTGTTCAGCTCTCCTCCTGGGTCCTAGCTGCCTGCACACCCTGTTCAGCCCTCCTCCTGGGTCCTAGCTGCCTGCACACCCTGTTCAGCTCTCCTCCTGGGTCCTAGCTGCCTGCACACCCTGTTCAGCTCTCCTCCTGGGTCCTAGATGCCTATACACCCTGTTCAGCTCTCCTCCTGGGTCTTAGCTGCCTGCACACCCTGTTCAGCTCTTCTCCTGGGTCCTAGCTGCCTGCACACCCTGTTCAGCTCTCCTCCTGGGTCCTAGCTGCCTGCACACCCTGTTCAGCTCTCCTCCTGGGTCCTAGCTGCCTGCACACCCTGTTCAGCTCTCCTCCTGGGTCCTAGTTGCCTGCACACCCTGTTCAGCCCTCCTCCTGGGTCCTAGCTGCCTGCACACCCTGTTCAGCCCTCCTCCTGGGTCCTAGCTGCCTGCATACCCTGTTCAGCTCTCCTCCTGGGTCCTAGCTGCCTGCACACCCTGTTCAGCTCTCCTCCTGGGTCCTAGCTGCCTGCACACCCTGTTCAGCTCTCCTCCTGGGTCCTAGCTGCCTATACACCCTGTTCAGCTCTCCTCCTGGGTCTTAGCTGCCTGCACACCCTGTTCAGCTCTTCTCCTGGGTCCTAGCTGCCTGCACACCCTGTTCAGCTCTCCTCCTGGGTCCTAGCTGCCTGCACACCCTGTTCAGCTCTCCTCCTGGGTCCTAGCTGCCTGCACACCCTGTTCAGCTCTCCTCCTGGGTCCTAGCTGCCTGCACACCCTGTTCAGCCCTCCTCCTGGGTCCTAGCTGCCTGCATACCCTGTTCAGCTCTTCTCCTGGGTCCTAGCTGCCTGCACACCCTGTTCAGCTCTCCTCCTGGGTCCTAGCTGCCTGCACACCCTGTTCAGCTCTCCTCCTGGGTCCTAGCTGCCTGCACACCCTGTTCAGCCCTCCTCCTGGGTCCTAGCTGCCTGCACACCCTGTTCAGCGCTCCTCCTGGGTCCTAGCTGCCTGCACACCCTTTTCAGCTCTTCTCCTGGGTCCTAGCTGCCTGCACACCCTGTTCAGCTCTCCTCCTGGGTCCTAGCTGCCTGCACACCCTGTTCAGCCCTCCTCCTGGGTCCTAGCTGCCTGCACACCCTGTTCAGCTCTCCTCCTGGGTCCTAGCTGCCTGCACACCCTTTTCAGCTCTCCTCCTGGGTCCTAGCTGCCTGCACACCCTGTTCAGCTCTCCTCCTGGGTCCTAGCTGCCTGCACACCCTGTTCACTCTACTCCTGGGTCCTAGCCGCCTGCACACCCTGTTCAGCCCTCCTCCTGGGTCCTAGCTGCCTGCACACCCTGTTCAGCTCTCCTCCTGGGTCCTAGCTGCCTGCACACCCTGTTCAGCCCTCCTCCTGGGTCCTAGCTGCCTGCACACCCTGTTCAGCTCTCCTCCTGGGTCCTAGCTGCCTGCACACCCTGTTCAGCTCTCCTCCTGGGTCCTAGCTGCCTGCACACCCTGTTCAGCCCTCCTCCTGGGTCCTAGCTGCCTGCACACCCTGTTCAGCGCTCCTCCTGGGTCCTAGCTGCCTGCACACCCTTTTCAGCTCTTCTCCTGGGTCCTAGCTGCCTGCACACCCTGTTCAGCTCTCCTCCTGGGTCCTAGCTGCCTGCACACCCTGTTCAGCCCTCCTCCTGGGTCCTAGCTGCCTGCACACCCTGTTCAGCTCTCCTCCTGGGTCCTAGCTGCCTGCACACCCTTTTCAGCTCTCCTCCTGGGTCCTAGCTGCCTGCACACCCTGTTCAGCTCTCCTCCTGGGTCCTAGCTGCCTGCACACCCTGTTCACTCTACTCCTGGGTCCTAGCCGCCTGCACACCCTGTAGTTAACTCCCTGCCTGTTCTGCACATTGCTGATCTGTGGTGGCTCAGAGCGATCACGGACAGCTTCTGCAGTTTCAGTTTGCTGGATGGGTGTAGATGGGGAGTGGATATGGGTGTGGTCGTTTGTAAAATGGGTGTGGTTAGGGGCGTGGCCTAAAAATTGCCGCAGCGTGTTGTGCACCGCAAACTTTGTCCCTCTTTCCCTTCTTTAAAAGTTGGGAGGTATGTGCATGGCTACGATGGGCAGCTGGCTCCGGTGGGCATCAGACAGCAGCCCCTCCAGAAACTGGTTGGTCAGTAGGCGATTTTCATCCCCCACCTCTGCTGGTGCCACCTGCTTGACTGCTTTCTTTGCCTCCTGCAGATTTAAGGCATAGTCCCGTATGCCCTCCTAGGCCCTTTACTTGCATTCATAAAACCGCATTTTTACCTCAGACGGTGTACGGGTATCAAAGGTTACCTTCAGTTTAGCTAAAATGTCCTTCACCACCCTCTTGTCAGTCTCCGGCCAGGACCTGATCTCCCTCCAGGCTGCTCCGGTGAGCTGAGCAATGAGGATGTTAGCTTTCTGGTTCTCCATTAGAGGGTAGATACGGAATATGCCATACAGTCGCTCCTTGAAGTCAGACAAGGTGTAGGCTTCTCCAGAATACCGTGGCAGCCAGGCCGCTCCCGGGAGGTAAGGTATGGTAAACGGGATTACCAGAGCAGCGGCGACAACCTCTGCTTCCTCCTCAGCGGACATATTACTTTTGAGTCTTTGCTTGCTGACTGGCTCTGTAGTGGAACTCCGGTTTGCGCCTTTTGCTGTGGGCTCCGCAAACGAAGACACACCCTCTCCGTTCCCGCACTTTGCAGTAATGGCGTCTGCCGAATTTTGCTAATACGCTACACACAGTCCATAAACAGAAAGTTCGTTAGGCGCACAGTACCCAATGGTTGCCGGCAAGAATATCCTCTTTGTGATGCCAAATGTAGCGCCCCACGGGGCAGGTGTTTTTACCTACTCGTAGCCGGGCCGGGGGTATAGATCCTCTGCGTTGTCACGGGGTGGCCTGGCTTAGTTCCGTTACCCCCAGGCGTACAGCAAGGAGGGTTGGAGGGTGGCAGGGAGGATGGAGGTAGTAGTCGGAGGTTAGGAAAGTCTATTAAGATCGTGACACCACCTGTGGTACGCGGCCAGGGATGGGGCCGCAGCTGCAGGGTCTCTCACCGGGCTAGATGTTGGGTGCAGCCGGGATAGTGTCGCTCCCCACAAGCGGAGCGGGATTACCCCGGGGAGGATTACGGGGGTAGTGGTAGTCCCCATTGGCACCCCAGTGCTGGGCGTCGGCGCCGATAAAGGAGAGGCAGTAGCTGCGGTTCCAAGTCTTTTTACTCATAAGTCTTTCAGACGCTGCCCCAGAGTACCGTTCTCTGCCACGATGGGCTCCAGACGATCCCGGATCCGTTGGCGGTCACTGTGGAGACACGGGGGTCAGTGGGGGCTCTCGTCCACTAAAACCCGCCGCCTTTAGAAAGACAGCGTGGCTCAGGGCTCATCCCAACTGAACGCCGGCCTCCTTAACCGTGGGCGTAACACTACTCAGACAACACAGGGTGAGGGAACCACAATAATTAGACTTTATTGGATCCCCAAACAATTAACGGCACATAGCACATAACCAGCAAAACACACAAATGTAACAGGCAACAGAGTCTCACCCTTCCGCTGGCTCACCAGGGATTTAGAATGTCCTTGCCTCACAGGTTCCAGGGCTATTTACTCCAATCCAGCAGCACCCCGCTTTTGGCGGGCACCCACCGAGAAAGGAATAATGCCAGATTTAGGAAGCTGTGTGAGGTCTGCAAAGTCTGTAACAGGTGACTGAACTGTCCCAACCTGAGTGTCCTTCTTAGGTAGTCCTGGTATGATGTTACAATCCTGGCAGCCGGAGTCGAAATCCCTAGGCTGTGGATATGGTCTCCAACCGGCACCGGAGTCCCTAGATTGAAGCCATAAGATATCCTGATCCTCTAGTCAGCTCCAAAGAGCTTAGACTGGATCCATCAGCATCCATCAACCTTCATCAACCTGGTGGCTTAAAGAAGTCCTCTCTTATAGCCACAGCCTTCCACTTGGATACACTGCGTCCTCATCGATTGGTTGGACAAGATCGCCTCTCCCATTGGATGAATCTCAAGCTGCATGGACAATGTTCATTTAAATGATGTGCATAGAAAGACTGAAGCTATCTACATGGAGTCTACAAGTCACAGACTCAACAATGGCTACTAAGGTAATCACATTAGCAATACACAACTACAATACAATGGTTACTGGAAAAGTCTGGAGAACAATAGTTAAGCAAACATGAGATAGCACACAGAAGAACAATGACGTCTGGCTGAATTTTAAGAAACTTTAACTCATGAGAGTCCATGTCGTCACAGTCACCACCAGTGCCTATGAAAGCCTGTTAGTGAAGTGTCCCTAGGTTGCTATCCGGAACCCGGGCCGAGGCTCCTGCTCCAAGCCACGAGAGAAACACTAACTCCAGTTGTCAGTGCTCGGTGTTATCCCAAGCTGTGCTCGGAAAGGTTCTTTCTCAGTGTGATGGTTGCTCCTACTTCTACCCCATGTGGTGCTGCCCCCAGTGGTTGTCCTAGCGACTGGGGAAGTCCCATGCTTCGTCATGGCTGGCTCCCCTGTCTGCCCTAGTCCAACCCCCTGTGAGTAAGTACCTGCTGTTGTTTGTGTGTGTTTTGTGAAGGCACCGGCAGGTTAACCCCCTCCTGACCCGGGATAGATATCACGCCAGAAAAATGGTGTAATACCCTGTGGCGCTTGAAGCCCAAGGGTGCCACAGACAGGTGACAAGAGGGTTGGCTAGTAGTGCGGGCATCGTGGAGTGCAAGTTTGAGTAAGAGAAGATGTGGCCATGGTGTCAGGGCCAGTCAGGGAATCCTGATGTAAGCACCAACTGGCTCACCATGGCAGGCTAGAGAGTCGTGCAACTAGATAGAGAGCCAATAGCGGACGAAGGTTTAAGGAAGAGGGGGGAATGGAGACACCCGGCATCTTGAGGACAAGTTATGGATAGCTGGGACAGGTTGAGAAAGAGTACCCCAGAAATAGTACAAACAGAACTGAGAGGAGTGAGGCCATATGTCACGATGACTTTGGGATTGAGGAGAACAATGGCTCCTCAGCTGTCCCTCAAGCTGGGGGACTCTATGCTATCCCTAACCTCAGCGATACTCCAGATGGTGGAGAGGAATGAGTCTCCTTCTTGGCCCTGCTCCTGATCTGACTCCCTCTACTCCCAGGGAGGGACGGGACAGGAATGTGATGAAACCTACAGATAAAGACAGACAAGGGAAAATCAAAACTCTGTCACACAGTACACACAAGGGTAAACAGAAAATAGATTCAGGAGGAAAAACAAGAGCAGGAAGGAAGCTACAAAACAACAGGGCAACCTCCACAACTGCACCAAGCAACAGGCACAGCTTAAAGGGAACCTGTCAGGTCCTGTATGCACCGAGAACCAAGAGCGGTTATGGGTGCATATTTCTAATCAGTACCTAGCAGTCCCAGCCCAAAGCAGCATAGATAAAAGGATCTATAGAAAAAGTATTTCTAAAGATCCTTTATTATATGCTAATGAGGCCAGGGACTAGTGGCAAGGGCATTACTTCTCTTGGCTAGTCATCCCCCTTAGCATCAGCACAGCAAGAGAAAACGATCAAATGCCCATAAATTGAATTGCAAATGTATTATATAATAGCACACAACATGAAAAGGGTGGAGACATTAGGTACAGAAAATGTACCCCAAAAAAGGTCCATGGACACCTCCAAATATAATATACATACAGCAATTACAATTGCAATGTAACATTATAAATACTCATTATGCCCACTAGATGTCACCATACATCCCTAGGACATTCCCAGTACATGTGACCATTGAAAATAACGTCAGTAAAATAAACCGCATGATGTATGATAATAAGCCAATAGTTGTTATAATACGTACATAGGCAAGTCAGATGCTGGATGCTGATTCTATACAGACCTGTAGTGGTCAGATTGGAGGTATAGATTTTAAAAGACAAGCAAGTAAAGTTTGTAAAATGAGCAGAATGACAGCAGCTGCCGATCAGCTGATAGCTGGGGTGGGTATTCTTAGTGATTCCTGCCCCCCCCCCCTCCCGCCTGTTGTTGCTCCCCCTATCTGTTATTTGTGTTAATTCTATTATAGAATGGTTTTACTAAGTGGCTAGAAGGACCTGTGCTGATGTCATACCCATGTGACCACAATGGACGGGGCCTCATCCAACACAAAATAATGTTGCTTCCTGGTATCAGCTATATTGGCTGAGGCCCCGCCCCTTCTGGTCACATGGGTATGACATCAGCACAGGTCCTTCTAGTTACTTAGTAAAACGATTCTATAATATAATTAGCATAAATAACAGATAGGAGAAGGAACAACAGGCAGGAATCACTATGAATACCCCCCCAGCTATCAGCTGCTATCACTCAAAAAGCTGCTCATTTTACAACCTTTACTTGCTTGTGTTTCAAAACCTATATATCCGAGCTGACAACAAAAGGTCTGTATAGAATCTGCCTAATAGTGCCAGTATAGCCCTGGCTTTATGTTATATAGGAAAATCCTGCTGATTGGTGCGCTTTAAAGGATAACACACAAAACAGAGCAAAAAAAAAGCAAAAACGTGGTTAAAATGTACTCACAAGTAGCATAATTTACATAAGAGATGGAAAAATTCTGCAACATCAAAAACGCACCAAATACTGATCATGGGAACGTAGCCTTAAGCGGGCTTTACACGCTACGATATTTCTAGCAATTTCTAGCGATATCGTACGCAAAAGCACCCGCCCCCGTCGTGCATGCGATATCGTGTGATCGCTGCCACAGTGAACACTATCGCTACGGCAGCGTCACACGCACTTACCTGGTCGGCGTCGTCGCTGTGACTGCCGAACAATCCCTCCCTCAAGGGGGAGATGTGTTCGGCGTCACCGCGACGTCACAAAGCGGAGGGGCGGAGATGAGTGGGACGAACATCCCGCCCACCTCCTTCCCTCCTCATTGCCGGTGGACGCAGGTAAGGTGAGGTTCCTCGCTCCTGCGGTGTCACACGTAGCGATGTGTGCTGCCGCAGGAACGACGAACAACAACGATAAACAACCATTAACAATTTTTGGTTTTGGGACGACCTCTCCATGGTGAATGACTTTCACCACTTTGGAGGACGTTTAAGGTCGCTGGTAAGTGTCACACGCTGCGATATCGTGAATGATGCCGGATGTGTGTCACTAACAACGTGACCCCGACGATAAAACATTAACGATATCGTAGCGTGTAAAGCCCCCTTTAGTCCGCTCCTCATCCTCTATTGCTAAATAAAGGAAGTTACAGTAATAAAATAAGTTTATATTTATTTTATTGATGCATTTTATAACACATCTCTTAGAATCCCTTTAAATAAACACTTTTGTAAAATAACAATATACAGTACCTACAAGTAGTCTTCAGCCCCCTGCAGATTTAGCAGGTTTGATAAGATGCAAACTTCAAACAAGAGCAGGATTTATTAACAGATGCATAAATCTTACAAACCAACAAGTTTTGTTGCTCAGTTAAATTTTAATACATTTTCAACATAAAAGTGTGGGTCAATTATTATTCAACCCCTAGGTTTAATATTTTGTGGAATAACCCTTGTTTGCAATTACAGCTAATAATCGTCTTTTATAAGACCTGATCAGGCCGGCACAGGTCTCTGGAGTTATCTTGGCCCACTCCTCCATGCAGATCTTCTCCAAGTTATCTAGGTTCTTTGGGTGTCTCATGTGGACTTTAATCTTGAGCTCCTTCCACAAGTTTTCAATTGGGTTAAGGTCAGGAGACTGACTAGGCCACTGCAACACCTTAATTTTTTCCCTCTTGAACCAGGCCTTGGTTTTCTTGGCTGTGTGCTTTGGGTCGTTGTCTTGTTGGAAGATGAAATGACGACCCATCTTAAGATCCTTGATGGAGGAGCGGAGGTTCTTGGCCAAAATCTCCAGGTAGGCCGTGCTATCCATCTTCCCATGGATGCGGACCAGATGGCCAGGCCCCTTGGCTGAGAAACAGCCCCACAGCATGATGCTGCCACCACCATGCTTGACTGTAGGGATGGTATTCTTGGGGTCGTATGCAGTGCCATCCAGTCTCCAAACGTCACGTGTGTGGTTGGCACCAAAGATCTCGATCTTGGTCTCATCAGACCAGAGAACCTTGAACCAGTCTGTCTCAGAGTCCTCCAAGTGATCATGAGCAAACTGTAGACGAGCCTTGACATGACGCTTTGAAAGTAAAGGTACCTTACGGGCTCGTCTGGAATGGAGACCATTGCGGTGGAGTACGTTACTTATGGTATTGACTGAAACCAATGTCCCCACTGCCATGAGATCTTCCCGGAGCTCCTTCCTTGTTGTCCTTGGGTTAGCCTTGACTCTTCGGACAAGCCTGGCCTCGGCAAGGGAGGAAACTTTCAAAGGCTGTCTAGCCGTGGAAGGCTAACAGTAGTTCCATAAGCCTTCCACTTCCGGATGATGCTCCCAACAGTGGAGACAGGTAGGCCCAACTCCTTGGAAAGGGTTTTGTACCCCTTGCCAGCCTTGTGACCCTCCACGATCTTGTCTCTGATGGCCTTGGAATGCTCCTTTGTCTTTCCCATGTTGACCATGTATGAGTGCTGTTCACAAGTTTGGGGAGGGTCTTAATTAGTCAGAAAAGGCTGGAAAAAGAGATAATTAATCCAGACATGTGAAGCTCATTGTTCTTTGTGCCTGAAATACTTCTTAATACTTTAGGGGAACCAAACAGAATTCTGGTGGTCTGAGGGGTTGAATAATAAATGACCTCTGAATAAACTTTTCACAATTTAAAAAAATAAATGAATAAATAAATAACATTCTTTTTTGCTGCATTTCACACTTCCAGGCTGATCTACAGTCCAAATGTCACAATGCCAAGTTATTCCGAATGTGTAAACCTGCTAAATCTGCAGGGGGTTGAATACTACTTGTAGGCACTGTATATATTGTGCAAACAGAGAGCAGCGATCACTGCCTAAAGTCCCATAGGAAAGTAATGAAAAAATGTAGAAGCGGGTGAAAAAAAACCAAAAGGCTAAAAGATTGATAATATAATAATAATAATAATAATAAAAAATATATTTTTGTTATGTTCATGTTCAAAAAAGTCCAAATTTAGAAAATATAATGTGCAATGAGCCAATAAAAAAACATAAAAATGTCTGAGTTGGTTTTGTCTTTTTTTCCTCTCTTCCACTCCATAGTTTCTCAGTAAATGTTTTGATAAAATGAATTTAGTCATTGAAAACCACAGCTCATATTAAACAAATAACACCCCTCATACTGATACAGATATGTAGACAGAAAAAGAAAAAGTTACGGCTTTTGAAAAAAAGGGGAAGGAGAAAATTAAAGTGATGTTCTGCAGTATAGCTATTGTCCACTAGGTGTCACTGTGGCTTTCTCAGTCTCAAGGTCTTTATGTTGTATTTACAAATAAAATTGGATTAAGAAAGGGTTAATGGGTGTGAAGTTTTGCATTGAGGAGTCATCAGAGCATTTTTTACATGTGGCCGCTCAGATAAGGGCAATATAGAGGAGACCACGTGGCGTCAATGGCTGCGAGCGCCTGGCTTGTGCCCATAGCCCCTCCGGTAGTCCGGGATGGTGCGGGGTCTCGTCAGTATTATAATCATCAGTGGTGTCTCATTTATGGCTCTACAGTTGTTGAGAAGCTATAAGCACCAGCATGCTCCTGCCCGACAGAGGATGGGGGTTGTAGTTCTGCAGAGGGCCCCGGGTGGAGTCCAGCAATAGAAGGGTCGGGGGCCACCACGAAACCTTCCAGAGTTGGTTCCTCCTGGCCCTGTGGGGCCACCATTGCCCGGTCCCCCATGTTTCCCGCTTAGGAGTAACATTCAGACCCTCCTCTCCTGTCCCATGTAGGGCGCTAGTATTTTTCCAGCGGGGATTTGGTCATAAAGGCGTGATGAATATTTTGGTTCCGCTCGGAGCAGCCATAGGGGCCAGAGATGGTGCAGATAGGAGAGAGCCGCTCATTCATGTCACCGTGATGGTAATCGCCTTCTCCTGCCTCATTCACAGAGAAAACAAGAGATAAGAAACCCGCGGATCGACAAGAAAAAATCCGCTGAGCTCAGCACTTCTAATACACAGCGAGACATGGAATTCCCCGCTCCGCAGCCCACCAGGAGCAATGCCGAGAATGCACCACCAGGAGCGCAGCGCCATGGGGGCAACAATGGCCGACCACAAGAGGGGTCCTGCTCCTGAATGCAGAAGAATTCATCCAGAGCTGCACTCATAGTTCTGCTGCGCTACGGCCACCAGAGAGCACTCTCAGCTGCAAAATGTCTCATATCAGAAAACAAGTTCATTGTCTGTGATCTAAACGGCCAAATCTCATATACAGTGCCTTGCGAAAGTATTCGGCTCCTTGAATTTTTCAACCTTTTCCCACATTTCAGGCTTCAAACATAAAGATAAATGTTTAATTTTATGGTGAAGAATCAACAACAAGTGACACAATTGTGAAGGTGAAGGAAATTTATTGCTTATTTTAAATTTTTGTAAAAAATAAATAGCTGAAAAGTTGGGCGTGCAATATTATTCATCCCCTTTACTTTCAGTGCAGTAAACTCCCTCCAGAAGTTGATTGAGGATCTGTGAATGATCCAATGTTGTCCTAAATGACTGGTGATGATAAATATAAGCCCCTGTGTGTAATCAAGTCTCCGTATAAATGCCCATGCTCTGTGATAGCCTCATGTTCTGTGTAAAGCGCAGAGAGCATCATGAAGACCAAGGAACACAACAGGCAGGTCCAGGATACTGTTGTGGAGAAGGTTAAAGCCGGATTTGGTTACAAAAAGATTTCCACAACTTTAAACATCCCAAGAAGCCCTGTGCAAGCGATCATATTGAAATGGAAGGCGAATCATACCACTGCAAATCTACCAAGACCCGGCGTCCATCCAAACTGTCATCTCACACAAGAAGAAGACTGATCAGAGATGCAGCCAAGAGGCCCATGATCCCTCTGGATGATCTGCAGAGATCTACAGCTGAGGTGGGAGAGTCTGTCCATAGCACAACAATCAGTCTACACTGCACAAATCTGGCCTTTATGGAAGAATGGCAAGAAGAAAGCCATTTCTCAAAGATATCTATAAAAAGTGTTGTTTAAAGTTTGCCACAAGCCACCGGGAGACACCAAACATGAGGAGGAAGGTGCTCTGCTCAGATGAAACCAAAATCACACTATCTGGGCACAATGCCAAACGCTATGTTTGGGGTAAAAGCAACACAGCTCCTCACCCTGAACACACCAACCCCACTGTCAAACATGGTGGAGGCAGCATCATGGTTTGTGTCTGCTTTTCTTCAGCAGGGACAGGGAAGATGGTTAAAATTGATGGGAAGATGGATGGAGCCAAATACAGGACCATTCTTGAAGAAAACCTGTTGGAGTTTGCAAAAGACCTGAGACTGGAACGGAGATTTGTCTTCCAACAAGACAATGATCAAAAAGCAAAATCTACAATGGAACGGTTCACAAATAACCGTATCCAGGTGTTAGAATGGCTTAAGTCACAGCCCAGACCTGAACCCAATCGAGAATCTGTGGAAAGAGCTGAAAACTGCTGTTCACAAACGCCTCCATCCAACCTCACTCAGCTCCAGCTGTTTACAAAGGAAGAATGGGCGAGAATTTCACCTCTCCATGTGCAAAACTGATAGACACATCCCCCAAGAGACTGCAGCTGTAATCACAGCAAAAGGGGGCGCTACAAAGTATTCACTTAAAGGGGATGAATAATATTGCACGCACCAATTTTCAGTTATTTATTTTTTTAAAAAAAGTGTAAAATAAGCAATAAATTTCCTTCATCTTCACAATTGTGTCACTTGTAGATTCTTCACCAGAACATTAACATTTTATCTTTATGTTTGACGCCTGAAATGTGGGAAAAGGTTGAAAAATTCAAGGGGGCAAATACTTTCACAAGGCAGTGTATAATTCTGCACTGATACATTGTAGCAAATCCACAGCGCTGGAGAGTAGATTGCACACAAGTAGCAGCTGCCTCTTGTGACTTTTGCGTCCTCTGGATCAACATATAAAGGCTGAAACTAATGGATGTGCACTGGAGATCCTTAGAGAACACTGTCTGATCACTTGCTTTTATCAGAAATAATGTAATCTCCATTGATGACCATGCTCTGGTTCCTTATAAGGGGAGCACCGTGCCACTAGAACAGGGTTTTACTAAAGATCCAAAATTTATCAACATAAAACCTTTATTTTGCCCCAAATCGTGAAGCTTATAATTAGAGAGCAGCAATGACTGTAGAGAGATGATTAGTAAATTTTCTGCAGGTAACAACAGTCACAATCAGTAGGACGTTCACCGGCTGTCGCTGTGAATGACTCCAGCACATCTGCAGCCACAGGACATCACTAGCCTCTCACACTGCTCTGGGGGGATTTTGGCCCACTCTTGTTCCAGTCTCATCCACAGGACATCACTAGTCTCTCACACTGCTCTGGGGGGATTTTGGCCCACTCTTCTTCCAGTCTCTTCCACAGGACATCACTAGCCTCTCACACTGATCTGGGGGGATTTTGGTCCACTCTTCTTCCAGTCTCTCCACAGGACATCACTAGTCTCTCACACTGCTCTGGGGGGATTTTGGCCCACTCTTCTTCCAGTCTCTTCCACAGGACATCACTAGTCTCTCACACTCATCTGGGGGGATTTTGGCCCACTCTTCTTCCAGTCTCTTCCACAGGACATCACTAGTCTCTCACACTGCTCTGGGGGGATTTTGGTCCACTCTTCTTCCAGTCTCCTCCACAGGACATCACTAGTCTCTCACACTGCTCTGGGGGGATTTTGGTCCACTCTTCTTCCAGTCTCCTCCACAGGACATCACTAGTCTCTCACACTGCTCTGGGGGGATTTTGGCCCACTCTTCTTCCAGTCTCTTCCACAGGACATCACTAGTCTCTCACACTGCTCTGGGGGGATTTTGGTCCACTCTTCTTCCAGTCTCTCCACAGGACATCACTAGTCTCTCACACTGCTCTGGGGGGATTTTGGCCCACTCTTCTTCCAGTCTCTTCCACAGGACATCACTAGTCTCTCACACTGCTCTGGGGGGATTTTGGCCCACTCTTCTTCCAGTCTCTCCACAGGACATCACTAGTCCCTCACACTGCTCTGGGGGGATTTTGGCCCACTCTTCTTCCAGTCTCTTCCACAGGACATCACTAGTCTCTCACACTGCTCTGGGGGGATTTTGGCCCACTCTTCTTCCAGTCTCTTCCACAGGACATCACTAGTCCCTCACACTGCTCTGGGGGGATTTTGGCCCACTCTTCTTCCAGTCTCTTCCACAGGACATCACTAGTCTCTCACACTGCTCTGGGGTGATTTTGGCCCACTCTTCTTCCAGTCTCTTCCACAGGACATCACTAGTCTCTCACACTGCTCTGGGGGGATTTTGGCCCACTCTTCTTCCAGTCTCTTCCACAGGACATCACTAGTCTCTCACACTGCTCTGGGGGGATTTTGGCCCACTCTTCTTCCAGTCTCTTCCACAGGACATCACTAGTCTCTCACACTGCTCTGGGGGGATTTTGGCCCACTCTTCTTCCAGTCTCTTCCACAGGACATCACTAGTCTCTCACACTGCTCTGGGGGGATTTTGGCCCACTCTTCTTCCAGTCTCTTCCACAGGACATCACTAGTCCCTCACACTGCTCTGAGGGGATTTTGGTCCACTTTTCTTCTAGTCTCTTCCACAGGACATCACTAGTCTCTCACACTGCTCTGGGGGGATTTTAGCCCACTCTTCTTCCAGTCTCTTCCACAGGACATCACTAGTCCCTCACACTGCTCTGGGGGGATTTTGGCCCACTCTTCTTCCAGTCTCTTCCACAGGACATCACTAGTCCCTCACACTGCTCTGGGGGGATTTTGGTCCACTTTTCTTCTAGTCTCTTCCACAGGACATCACTGGTCTCTCACACTGCTCTGGGGGGATTTTGGTCCACTTTTCTTCTAGTCTCTTCCACAGGACATCACTAGTCTCTCACACTGCTCTGGGGGGATTTTGGCCCACTCTTCTTCCAGTCTCTTCCACAGGACATCACTAGCCTCTCACACTGCTCTGGGGGATTTTGGCCCACTCTTCTTCCAGTCTCTTCCACAGGACATCACTAGTCTCTCACACTGCTCTGGGGGGATTTTGGCCCACTCTTCTTCCAGTCTCTTCCACAGGACATCCCTAGTCTCTCACACTGCTCTGGGGGGATTTTGGTCCACTCTTCTTCCAGTCTCTCCCACAGGACATCACTAGTCTCTCACACTGCTCTGGGGGGTGTATGGTCCACTCTTCCTCCAGTCTCTTCCACAGGACATCACTAGTCTCTCACACTGCTCTGGGGGGATTTTGGCCCACTCTTCTTCCAGTCTCTTCCACAGGACATCACTAGTGTCTCACACTGCTCTGGGGGGATTTTGGCCCACTCTTCTTCCAGTCTCTCCACAGGACATCACTAGTCTCTCACACTGCTCTGGTGGGATTTTGGCTCACTCTTCTTCCAGTCTCCTCCACAGGACATCACTAGTCTCTCACACTGCTCTGGGGGGATTTTGGCCCACTCTTCTTCCAGTCTCTTCCGCAGGACATCACTAGTGTCTCACACTGCTCTGGGGGGATTTTGGCCCACTCTTCTTCCAGTCTCTCCACAGGACATCACTAGTCTCTCACACTGCTCTGGGGGGATTTTGGCCCACTCTTCTTCCAGTCTCTCCACAGGACATCACTAGTCTCTCACACTGCTCTGGGGGGATTTTGGCCCACTCTTCTTCCAGTCTCTCCACAGGACATCACTAGTCTCTCACACTGCTCTGGGGGGATTTTGGCCCACTCTTCTTCCAGTCTCTTCCACAGGACATCACTAGTCTCTCACACTGCTCTGGGGGGATTTTGGCCCACTCTTCTTCCAGTCTCTCCACAGGACATCACTAGTCCCTCACACTGCTCTGGGGGGATTTTGGCCCACTCTTCTTCCAGTCTCTTCCACAGGACATCACTAGTCTCTCACACTGCTCTGGGGGGATTTTGGCCCACTCTTCTTCCAGTCTCTTCCACAGGACATCACTAGTCCCTCACACTGCTCTGGGGGGATTTTGGCCCACTCTTCTTCCAGTCTCTTCCACAGGACATCACTAGTCTCTCACACTGCTCTGGGGTGATTTTGGCCCACTCTTCTTCCAGTCTCTTCCGCAGGACATCACTAGTCTATCACACTGCTCTGGGGGGATTTTGGCCCACTCTTCTTCCAGTCTCTTCCACAGGACATCACTAGTCTCTCACACTGCTCTGGGGGGATTTTGGCCCACTCTTCTTCCAGTCTCTCCACAGGACATCACTAGTCTCTCACACTGCTCTGGGGGGATTTTGGCCCACTCTTCTTCCAGTCTCTCCACAGGACATCACTAGTCTCTCACACTGCTCTGGGGGGATTTAAGCCCACTCTTCTTCCAGTCTCTTCCACAGGACATCACTAGCCTCTCACACTGCTCTGGTGGGATTTTGGCTCACTCTTCTTCCAGTCTCCTCCACAGGACATCACTAGTCTCTCACACTGCTCTGGGGGGATTTTGGCCCACTCTTCTTCCAGTCTCTTCCACAGGACATCACTAGTGTCTCACACTGCTCTGGGGGGATTTTGGCCCACTCTTCTTCCAGTCTCTCCACAGGACATCACTAGTCTCTCACACTGCTCTGGGGGGATTTTGGCCCACTCTTCTTCCAGTCTCTTCCACAGGACATCACTAGTCTCTCACACTGCTCTGGGGGGATTTTGGTCCACTCTTCTTCCAGTCTCTCCACAGGACATCACTAGTCTCTCACACTGCTCTGGGGGGATTTTGGCCCACTCTTCTTCCAGTCTCTTCCACAGGACATCACTAGTCTCTCACACTGCTCTGGGGGGATTTTGGCCCACTCTTCTTCCAATCTCTCCACAGGACATCACTAGTCCCTCACACTGCTCTGGGG
This sequence comes from Anomaloglossus baeobatrachus, assembly GCF_048569485.1. Classification (NCBI taxonomy): domain Eukaryota; kingdom Metazoa; phylum Chordata; class Amphibia; order Anura; family Aromobatidae; genus Anomaloglossus; species Anomaloglossus baeobatrachus. The sequence goes on along the minus strand of NC_134354.1, from coordinate 10,849,042 downwards.
GGATTTTGGCCCACTCTTCTTCCAGTCTCTTCCACAGGACATCACTAGTCTCTCACACTGCTCTGGGGGGATTTTGGCCCACTCTTCTTCCAGTCTCTTCCACAGGACATCACTAGTCCCTCACACTGCTCTGGGGGGATTTTGGCCCACTCTTCTTCCAGTCTCTTCCACAGGCCATCACTAGTCTCTCACACTGCTCTGGGGTGATTTTGGCCCACTCTTCTTCCAGTCTCTTCCACAGGACATCACTAGTCTCTCACACTGCTCTGGGGGGATTTTGGCCCACTCTTCTTCCAGTCTCTTCCACAGGACATCACTAGTCTCTCACACTGCTCTGGGGGGATTTTGTCCCACTCTTCTTCCAGTCTCTTCCACAGGACATCACTAGTCTCTCACACTGCTCTGGGGGGATTTTGGCCCACTCTTCTTCCAGTCTCTTCCACAGGACATCACTAGTCTCTCACACTGCTCTGGGGGGATTTTGGCCCACTCTTCTTCCAGTCTCTTCCACAGGACATCACTAGTCCCTCACACTGCTCTGAGGGGATTTTGGTCCACTTTTCTTCTAGTCTCTTCCACAGGACATCACTAGTCTCTCACACTGCTCTGGGGGGATTTTAGCCCACTCTTCTTCCAGTCTCTTCCACAGGACATCACTAGTCCCTCACACTGCTCTGGGGGGATTTTGGCCCACTCTTCTTCCAGTCTCTTCCACAGGACATCACTAGTCCCTCACACTGCTCTGGGGGGATTTTGGTCCACTTTTCTTCTAGTCTCTTCCACAGGACATCACTGGTCTCTCACACTGCTCTGGGGGGATTTTGGTCCACTTTTCTTCTAGTCTCTTCCACAGGACATCACTAGTCTCTCACACTGCTCTGGGGGGATTTTGGCCCACTCTTCTTCCAGTCTCTTCCACAGGACATCACTAGCCTCTCACACTGCTTTGGGGGATTTTGGCCCACTCTTCTTCCAGTCTCTTCCACAGGACATCACTAGTCTCTCACACTGCTCTGGGGGGATTTTGGTCCACTCTTCTTCCAGTCTCTTCCACAGGACATCCCTAGTCTCTCACACTGCTCTGGGGGGATTTTGGTCCACTCTTCTTCCAGTCTCTCCCACAGGACATCACTAGTCTCTCACACTGCTCTGGGGGGATTTTGGTCCACTCTTCTTCCAGTCTCTTCCACAGGACATCACTAGTCCCTCACACTGCTCTGGGGGGATTTTGGCCCACTCTTCTTCCAGTCTCTTCCACAGGACATCACTAATCACTCACACTGCTCTGGGGGGTGTATGGTCCACTCTTCCTCCAGTCTCTTCCACAGGACAGCACTAGTCTCTCACACTGCTCTGGTGGGATTTTGGCTCACTCTTCTTCCAGTCTCCTCCACAGGACATCACTAGTCTCTCACACTGCTCTGGGGGGATTTTGGCCCACTCTTCTTCCAGTCTCTTCCACAGGACATCACTAGTGTCTCACACTGCTCTGGGGGGATTTTGGCCCACTCTTCTTCCAGTCTCTCCACAGGACATCACTAGTCTCTCACACTGCTCTGGGGGGATTTTGGCCCACTCTTCTTCCAGTCTCTCCACAGGACATCACTAGTCTCTCACACTGCTCTGGGGGGATTTTGGCCCACTCTTCTTCCAGTCTCTCCACAGGACATCACTAGTCTCTCACACTGCTCTGGGGGGATTTTGGCCCACTCTTCTTCCAGTCTCTTCCACAGGACATCACTAGTCTCTCACACTGCTCTGGGGGGATTTTGGCCCACTCTTCTTCCAGTCTCTCCACAGGACATCACTAGTCCCTCACACTGCTCTGGGGGGATTTTGGCCCACTCTTCTTCCAGTCTCTTCCACAGGACATCACTAGTCTATCACACTGCTCTGGGGGGATTTTGGCCCACTCTTCTTCCAGTCTCTTCCACAGGACATCACTAGTCCCTCACACTGCTCTGGGGGGATTTTGGCCCACTCTTCTTCCAGTCTCTTCCACAGGACATCACTAGTCTCTCACACTGCTCTGGGGTGATTTTGGCCCACTCTTCTTCCAGTCTCTTCCGCAGGACATCACTAGTCTATCACACTGCTCTGGGGGGATTTTGGCCCACTCTTCTTCCAGTCTCTTCCACAGGACATCACTAGTCTATCACACTGCTCTGGGGGGATTTTGGCCCACTCTTCTTCCAGTCTCTCCACAGGACATCACTAGTCTCTCACACTGCTCTGGGGGGATTTTGGCCCACTCTTCTTCCAGTCTCTTCCACAGGACATCACTAGTCCCTCACACTGCTCTGGGGGGATTTTGGCCCACTCTTCTTCCAGTCTCTTCCACAGGACATCACTAGTCTCTCACACTGCTCTGGGGTGATTTTGGCCCACTCTTCTTCCAGTCTCTTCCACAGGACATCACTAGTCTCTCACACTGCTCTGGGGGGATTTTGGCCCACTCTTCTTCCAGTCTCTCCACAGGACATCACTAGTCTCTCACACTGCTCTGGGGGGATTTTGGCCCACTCTTCTTCCAGTCTCTCCACAGGACATCACTAGTCTCTCACACTGCTCTGGGGGGATTTTGGCCCACTCTTCTTCCAGTCTCTTCCACAGGACATCACTAGTCTCTCACACTGCTCTGGGGGGATTTTGGCCCACTCTTCTTCCAGTCTCTCCACAGGACATCACTAGTCCCTCACACTGCTCTGGGGGGATTTTGGCCCACTCTTCTTCCAGTCTCTTCCACAGGACATCACTAGTCTATCACACTGCTCTGGGGGGATTTTGGCCCACTCTTCTTCCAGTCTCTTCCACAGGACATCACTAGTCCCTCACACTGCTCTGGGGGGATTTTGGCCCACTCTTCTTCCAGTCTCTTCCACAGGACATCACTAGTCTCTCACACTGCTCTGGGGTGATTTTGGCCCACTCTTCTTCCAGTCTCTTCCGCAGGACATCACTAGTCTATCACACTGCTCTGGGGGGATTTTGGCCCACTCTTCTTCCAGTCTCTTCCACAGGACATCACTAGTCTATCACACTGCTCTGGGGGGATTTTGGCCCACTCTTCTTCCAGTCTCTCCACAGGACATCACTAGTCTCTCACACTGCTCTGGGGGGATTTTGGCCCACTCTTCTTCCAGTCTCTTCCACAGGACATCACTAGTCCCTCACACTGCTCTGGGGGGATTTTGGCCCACTCTTCTTCCAGTCTCTTCCACAGGACATCACTAGTCTCTCACACTGCTCTGGGGTGATTTTGGCCCACTCTTCTTCCAGTCTCTTCCACAGGACATCACTAGTCTCTCACACTGCTCTGGGGGGATTTTGGCCCACTCTTCTTCCAGTCTCTTCCACAGGACATCACTAGTCTCTCACACTGCTCTGGGGGGATTTTGGCCCACTCTTCTTCCAGTCTCTTCCACAGGACATCACTAGTCTCTCACACTGCTCTGGGGGGATTTTGGCCCACTCTTCTTCCAGTCTCTTCCACAGGACATCACTAGTCTCTCACACTGCTCTGGGGGGATTTTGGCCCACTCTTCTTCCAGTCTCTTCCACAGGACATCACTAGTCCCTCACACTGCTCTGAGGGGATTTCGGTCCACTTTTCTTCTAGTCTCTTCCACAGGACATCACTAGTCTCTCACACTGCTCTGGGGGGATTTTAGCCCACTCTTCTTCCAGTCTCTTCCACAGGACATCACTAGTCCCTCACACTGCTCTGGGGGGATTTTGGCCCACTCTTCTTCCAGTCTCTTCCACAGGACATCACTAGTCCCTCACACTGCTCTGGGGGGATTTTGGTCCACTTTTCTTCTAGTCTCTTCCACAGGACATCACTGGTCTCTCACACTGCTCTGGGGGGATTTTGGTCCACTTTTCTTCTAGTCTCTTCCACAGGACATCACTAGTCTCTCACACTGCTCTGGGGGGATTTTGGCCCACTCTTCTTCCAGTCTCTTCCACAGGACATCACTAGCCTCTCACACTGCTCTGGGGGATTTTGGCCCACTCTTCTTCCAGTCTCTTCCACAGGACATCACTAGTCTCTCACACTGCTCTGGGGTGATTTTGGCCCACTCTTCTTCCAGTCTCTTCCACAGGACATCCCTAGTCTCTCACACTGCTCTGGGGGGATTTTGGTCCACTCTTCTTCCAGTCTCTCCCACAGGACATCACTAGTCCCTCACACTGCTCTGGGGGGATTTTGGCCCACTCTTCTTCCAGTCTCTTCCACAGGACACCACTAGTCTCTCACACTGCTCTGGGGGGATTTTGGCCCACTCTTCTTCCAGTCTCTTCCACAGGACATCACTAGTCCCTCACACTGCTCTGGGGGGATTTTGGCCCACTCTTCTTCCAGTCTCTTCCACAGGACATCACTAGTCTCTCACACTGCTCTGGGGTGATTTTGGCCCACTCTTCTTCCAGTCTCTTCCGCAGGACATCACTAGTCTATCACACTGCTCTGGGGGGATTTTGGCCCACTCTTCTTCCAGTCTCTTCCACAGGACATCACTAGTCTCTCACACTGCTCTGGGGGGATTTTGGCCCACTCTTCTTCCAGTCTCTCCACAGGACATCACTAGTCTCTCACACTGCTCTGCGGGGATTTTGGCCCACTCTTCTTCCAGTCTCTTCCACAGGACATCACTAGTCCCTCACACTGCTCTGGGGGGATTTTGGCCCACTCTTCTTCCAGTCTCTTCCACAGAACATCACTAGTCTCTCGCACTGCTCTGGGGGGATTTTGGTCCACTCTTGTTCCAGTCTCTTCCACAGGACATCACTAGTCCCTCACACTGCTCTGGGGGGATTTTGGCCCACTCTTCTTCCAGTCTCATCCACAGGACATCACTAGTCTCTCACACTGCTCTGGGGGGATTTTGGCCCACTCTTCTTCCAGTCTCTTCCACAGAACATCACTAGTCTCTCACACTGCTCTGGGGGGATTTTGGCCCACTCTTCTTCCAGTCTCTTCCACAGGACATCACTAGTCTCTCACACTGCTCTGGGGGGATTTTGGCCCACTCTTCTTCCAGTCTCTTCTACAGGACATCACTAGTCTCTCACACTGCTCTGGGGGGATTTTGGTCCACTCTTCTTCCAGTCTCTCCACAGGACAGCACTAGTCTCTCACACTGCTCTGGTGGGATTTTGGCTCACTCTTCTTCCAGTCTCCTCCACAGGACATCACTAGTCTCTCACACTGCTCTGGGGGGATTTTGGCCCACTCTTCTTCCAGTCTCTTCCACAGGACATCACTAGTGTCTCACACTGCTCTGGGGGATTTTGGCCCACTCTTCTTCCAGTCTCTCCACAGGACATCACTAGTCTCTCACACTGCTCTGGGGGGATTTTGGCCCACTCTTCTTCCAGTCTCTCCACAGGACATCACTAGTCTCTCACACTGCTCTGGGGGGATTTTGGCCCACTCTTCTTCCAGTCTCTCCACAGGACATCACTAGTCTCTCACACTGCTCTGGGGGGATTTTGGCCCACTCTTCTTCCAGTCTCTTCCACAGGACATCACTAGTCTCTCACACTGCTCTGGGGGGATTTTGGCCCACTCTTCTTCCAGTCTCTCCACAGGACATCACTAGTCCCTCACACTGCTCTGGGGGGATTTTGGCCCACTCTTCTTCCAGTCTCTTCCACAGGACATCACTAGTCTCTCACACTGCTCTGGGGGGATTTTGGCCCACTCTTCTTCCAGTCTCTTCCACAGGACATCACTAGTCCCTCACACTGCTCTGGGGGGATTTTGGCCCACTCTTCTTCCAGTCTCTTCCACAGGACATCACTAGTCTCTCACACTGCTCTGGGGTGATTTTGGCCCACTCTTCTTCCAGTCTCTTCCACAGGACATCACTAGTCTATCACACTGCTCTGGGGGGATTTTGGCCCACTCTTCTTCCAGTCTCTCCACAGGACATCACTAGTCTCTCACACTGCTCTGGGGGGATTTTGGCCCACTCTTCTTCCAGTCTCTTCCACAGGACATCACTAGTCCCTCACACTGCTCTGGGGGGATTTTGGCCCACTCTTCTTCCAGTCTCTTCCACAGGACATCACTAGTCTCTCACACTGCTCTGGGGTGATTTTGGCCCACTCTTCTTCCAGTCTCTTCCACAGGACATCACTAGTCTCTCACACTGCTCTGGGGGGATTTTGGCCCACTCTTCTTCCAGTCTCTTCCACAGGACATCACTAGTCTCTCACACTGCTCTGGGGGGATTTTGGCCCACTCTTCTTCCAGTCTCTTCCACAGGACATCACTAGTCTCTCACACTGCTCTGGGGGGATTTTGGCCCACTCTTCTTCCAGTCTCTTCCACAGGGCATCACTAGTCTCTCACACTGCTCTGGGGGGATTTTGGCCCACTCTTCTTCCAGTCTCTTCCACAGGACATCACTAGTCCCTCACACTGCTCTGAGGGGATTTTGGTCCACTTTTCTTCTAGTCTCTTCCACAGGACATCACTAGTCTCTCACACTGCTCTGGGGGGATTTTAGCCCACTCTTCTTCCAGTCTCTTCCACAGGACATCACTAGTCCCTCACACTGCTCTGGGGGGATTTTGGCCCACTCTTCTTCCAGTCTCTTCCACAGGACATCACTAGTCCCTCACACTGCTCTGGGGGGATTTTGGTCCACTTTTCTTCTAGTCTCTTCCACAGGACATCACTAGTCTCTCACACTGCTCTGGGGGGATTTTGGTCCACTTTTCTTCTAGTCTCTTCCACAGGACCTCACTAGTCTCTCACACTGCTCTGGGGGGATTTTGGCCCACTCTTCTTCCAGTCTCTTCCACAGGACATCACTAGCCTCTCACACTGCTCTGGGGGATTTTGGCCCACTCTTCTTCCAGTCTCTTCCACAGGACATCACTAGTCTCTCACACTGCTCTGGGGGGATTTTGGCCCACTCTTCTTCCAGTCTCTTCCACAGGACATCCCTAGTCTCTCACACTGCTCTGGGGGGATTTTGGTCCACTCTTCTTCCAGTCTCTCCCACAGGACATCACTAGTCTCTCACACTGCTCTGGGGGGATTTTGGTCCACTCTTCTTCCAGTCTCTTCCACAGGACATCACTAGTCCCTCACACTGCTCTGGGGGGATTTTGGCCCACTCTTCTTCCAGTCTCTTCCACAGGACATCACTAGTCTCTCACACTGCTCTGGGGGGTGTATGGTCCACTCTTCCTCCAGTCTCTTCCACAGGACATCACTAGTCTCTCACACTGCTCTGGGGGGATTTTGGCCCACTCTTCTTCCAGTCTCTTCCACAGGTCATCACTAGTCTCTCACACTGCTCTGGGGGGATTTTGGCCCACTCTTCTTCCAGTCTCTTCCACAGAACATCACTAGTCTCTCGCACTGCTCTGGGGGGATTTTGGCCCACTCTTCTTCCAGTCTCTTCCACAGGACATCACTAGTCCCTCACACTGCTCTGGGGGGATTTTGGCCCACTCTTCTTCCAGTCTCTTCCACAGGACATCACTAGTCCCTCACACTGCTCTGGGGGGATTTTGGTCCACTTTTCTTCTAGTCTCTTCCACAGGACATCACTAGTCTCTCACACTGCTCTGGGGGGATTTTGGTCCACTTTTCTTCTAGTCTCTTCCACAGGACCTCACTAGTCTCTCACACTGCTCTGGGGGGATTTTGGCCCACTCTTCTTCCAGTCTCTCCACAGGACATCACTAGTCTCTCACACTGCTCTGGGGGGATTTTGGCCCACTCTTCTTCCAGTCTCTTCCACAGGACATCACTAGTCCCTCACACTGCTCTGGGGGGATTTTGGCCCACTCTTCTTCCAGTCTCTTCCACAGGACATCACTAGTCTCTCACACTGCTCTGGGGTGATTTTGGCCCACTCTTCTTCCAGTCTCTTCCACAGGACATCACTAGTCTCTCACACTGCTCTGGGGGGATTTTGGCCCACTCTTCTTCCAGTCTCTTCCACAGGACATCACTAGTCTCTCACACTGCTCTGGGGGGATTTTGGCCCACTCTTCTTCCAGTCTCTTCCACAGGACATCACTAGTCTCTCACACTGCTCTGGGGGGATTTTGGCCCACTCTTCTTCCAGTCTCTTCCGCAGGGCATCACTAGTCTCTCACACTGCTCTGGGGGGATTTTGGCCCACTCTTCTTCCAGTCTCTTCCACAGGACATCACTAGTCCCTCACACTGCTCTGAGGGGATTTTGGTCCACTTTTCTTCTAGTCTCTTCCACAGGACATCACTAGTCTCTCACACTGCTCTGGGGGGATTTTAGCCCACTCTTCTTCCAGTCTCTTCCACAGGACATCACTAGTCCCTCACACTGCTCTGGGGGGATTTTGGCCCACTCTTCTTCCAGTCTCTTCCACAGGACATCACTAGTCCCTCACACTGCTCTGGGGGGATTTTGGTCCACTTTTCTTCTAGTCTCTTCCACAGGACATCACTAGTCTCTCACACTGCTCTGGGGGGATTTTGGTCCACTTTTCTTCTAGTCTCTTCCACAGGACCTCACTAGTCTCTCACACTGCTCTGGGGGGATTTTGGCCCACTCTTCTTCCAGTCTCTTCCACAGGACATCACTAGCCTCTCACACTGCTCTGGGGGATTTTGGCCCACTCTTCTTCCAGTCTCTTCCACAGGACATCACTAGTCTCTCACACTGCTCTGGGGGGATTTTGGCCCACTCTTCTTCCAGTCTCTTCCACAGGACATCCCTAGTCTCTCACACTGCTCTGGGGGGATTTTGGTCCACTCTTCTTCCAGTCTCTCCCACAGGACATCACTAGTCTCTCACACTGCTCTGGGGGGATTTTGGTCCACTCTTCTTCCAGTCTCTTCCACAGGACATCACTAGTCCCTCACACTGCTCTGGGGGGATTTTGGCCCACTCTTCTTCCAGTCTCTTCCACAGGACATCACTAGTCTCTCACACTGCTCTGGGGGGTGTATGGTCCACTCTTCCTCCAGTCTCTTCCACAGGACATCACTAGTCTCTCACACTGCTCTGGGGGGATTTTGGCCCACTCTTCTTCCAGTCTCTTCCACAGGTCATCACTAGTCTCTCACACTGCTCTGGGGGGATTTTGGCCCACTCTTCTTCCAGTCTCTTCCACAGAACATCACTAGTCTCTCGCACTGCTCTGGGGGGATTTTGGCCCACTCTTCTTCCAGTCTCTTCCACAGGACATCACTAGTCCCTCACACTGCTCTGGGGGGATTTTGGCCCACTCTTCTTCCAGTCTCTTCCACAGGACATCACTAGTCTCTCACACTGCTCTGGGGTGATTTTGGCCCACTCTTCTTCCAGTCTCTTCCACAGGACATCACTAGTCTCTCACACTGCTCTGGGGGGATTTTGGCCCACTCTTCTTCCAGTCTCTTCCACAGGACATCACTAGTCTCTCACACTGCTCTGGGGGGATTTTGGCCCACTCTTCTTCCAGTCTCTTCCACAGGACATCACTAGTCTCTCACACTGCTCTGGGGGGATTTTGGCCCACTCTTCTTCCAGTCTCTTCCACAGGGCATCACTAGTCTCTCACACTGCTCTGGGGGGATTTTGGCCCACTCTTCTTCCAGTCTCTTCCACAGGACATCACTAGTCCCTCACACTGCTCTGAGGGGATTTTGGTCCACTTTTCTTCTAGTCTCTTCCACAGGACATCACTAGTCTCTCACACTGCTCTGGGGGGATTTTAGCCCACTCTTCTTCCAGTCTCTTCCACAGGACATCACTAGTCCCTCACACTGCTCTGGGGGGATTTTGGCCCACTCTTCTTCCAGTCTCTTCCACAGGACATCACTAGTCCCTCACACTGCTCTGGGGGGATTTTGGTCCACTTTTCTTCTAGTCTCTTCCACAGGACATCACTAGTCTCTCACACTGCTCTGGGGGGATTTTGGTCCACTTTTCTTCTAGTCTCTTCCACAGGACCTCACTAGTCTCTCACACTGCTCTGGGGGGATTTTGGCCCACTCTTCTTCCAGTCTCTTCCACAGGACATCACTAGCCTCTCACACTGCTCTGGGGGATTTTGGCCCACTCTTCTTCCAGTCTCTTCCACAGGACATCACTAGTCTCTCACACTGCTCTGGGGGGATTTTGGCCCACTCTTCTTCCAGTCTCTTCCACAGGACATCCCTAGTCTCTCACACTGCTCTGGGGGGATTTTGGTCCACTCTTCTTCCAGTCTCTCCCACAGGACATCACTAGTCTCTCACACTGCTCTGGGGGGATTTTGGTCCACTCTTCTTCCAGTCTCTTCCACAGGACATCACTAGTCCCTCACACTGCTCTGGGGGGATTTTGGCCCACTCTTCTTCCAGTCTCTTCCACAGGACATCACTAGTCTCTCACACTGCTCTGGGGGGTGTATGGTCCACTCTTCCTCCAGTCTCTTCCACAGGACATCACTAGTCTCTCACACTGCTCTGGGGGGATTTTGGCCCACTCTTCTTCCAGTCTCTTCCACAGGTCATCACTAGTCTCTCACACTGCTCTGGGGGGATTTTGGCCCACTCTTCTTCCAGTCTCTTCCACAGAACATCACTAGTCTCTCGCACTGCTCTGGGGGGATTTTGGTCCACTCTTGTTCCAGTCTCTTCCACAGGACATCACTAGTCCCTCACACTGCTCTGGGGGGGATTTTGGCCCACTCTTCTTCCAGTCTCATCCACAGGACATCACTAGTCTCTCACACTGCTCTGGGGGGATTTTGGCCCACTCTTCTTCCAGTCTCTTCCACAGGACATCACTAGTCTCTCACACTGCTCTGGGGGGATTTTGGCCCACTCTTCTTCCAGTCTCTTCCACAGGACATCACTACTCTCTCACACTGCTCTGGTGGGATTTTGGCTCACTCTTCTTCCAGTCTCCTCCACAGGACATCACTAGTCTCTCACACTGCTCTGGCGGGATTTTGGCCCACTCTTCTTCCAGTCTCTTCCACAGGACATCACTAGTGTCTCACACTGCTCTGGGGGGATTTTGGCCCACTCTTCTTCCAGTCTCTCCACAGGACATCACTAGTCTCTCATACTGCTCTGGGGGGATTTTGGCCCACTCTTCTTCCAGTCTCTCCACAGGACATCACTAGTCTCTCACACTGCTCTGGGGGGATTTTGGCCCACTCTTCTTCCAGTCTCTCCACAGGACATCACTAGTCTCTCACACTCATCTGGGGGGATTTTGGCCCACTCTTCTTCCAGTCTCTTCCACAGGACATCACTAGTCTCTCACACTGCTCTGGGGGGATTTTGGCCCACTCTTCTTCCAGTCTCTTCCACAGGACATCACTAGTCCCTCACACTGCTCTGGGGGGATTTTGGCCCACTCTTCTTCCAGTCTCTTCCACAGGACATCACTAGTCTCTCACACTGCTCTGGGGGGATTTTTGCCCACTCTTCTTCCAGTCTCTTCCACAGGACATCACTAGTCTCTCACACTGCTCTGGTGGGATTTTGGCTCACTCTTCTTCCAGTCTCCTCCACAGGACATCACTAGTCTCTCACACTGCTCTGGGGGGATTTTGGCCCACTCTTCTTCCAGTCTCTTCCACAGGACATCACTAGTGTCTCACACTGCTCTGGGGGGATTTTGGCCCACTCTTCTTCCAGTCTCTCCACAGGACATCACTAGTCTCTCATACTGCTCTGGGGGGATTTTGGCCCACTCTTCTTCCAGTCTCTCCACAGGACATCACTAGTCTCTCACACTGCTCTGGGGGGATTTTGGCCCACTCTTCTTCCAGTCTCTCCACAGGACATCACTAGTCTCTCACACTCATCTGGGGGGATTTTGGCCCACTCTTCTTCCAGTCTCTTCCACAGGACATCACTAGTCTCTCACACTGCTCTGGGGGGATTTTGGCCCACTCTTCTTCCAGTCTCTTCCACAGGACATCACTAGTCCCTCACACTGCTCTGGGGGGATTTTGGCCCACTCTTCTTCCAGTCTCTTCCACAGGACATCACTAGTCTCTCACACTGCTCTGGGGTGATTTTGGCCCACTCTTCTTCCAGTCTCTTCCACAGGACATCACTAGTCTCTCACACTGCTCTGGGGGGATTTTGGCCCACTCTTCTTCCAGTCTCTTCCCCAGGACATCACTAGTCTCTCACACTGCTCTGGGGGGATTTTGGCCTACTCTTCTTCCAGTCTCTTCCACAGGACATCACTAGTCTCTCACACTGCTCTGGGGGGATTTTGGCCCACTCTTCTTCCAGTCTCTTCCACAGGACATCACTAGTCTCTCACACTGCTCTGGGGGGATTTTGGCCCACTCTTCTTCCAGTCTCTTCCACAGGACATCACTAGTCTCTCACACTGCTCTGGGGGGATTTTGGCCCACTCTTCTTCCAGTCTCTCCACAGGACATCACTAGTCTCTCACACTGCTCTGGGGGGATTTTGGCCCACTCTTCTTCCAGTCTCTCCACAGGACATCACTAGTCTCTCACACTGCTCTGGGGGGATTTTGGCCCACTCTTCTTCCAGTCTCTCCACAGGACATCACTAGTCTCTCACACTCATCTGGGGGGATTTTGGCCCACTCTTCTTCCAGTCTCTTCCACAGGACATCACTAGTCTCTCACACTGCTCTGGGGGGATTTTGGCCCACTCTTCTTCCAGTCTCTTCCACAGGACATCACTAGTCCCTCACACTGATCTGGGGGGATTTTGGTCCACTCTTCTTCCAGTCTCTTCCACAGGACATCACTAGCCTCTCACACTGCTCTGGGGGGATTTTGGCCCACTCTTCTTCCAGTCTCTTCCACAGGACATCACTAGTCTCTCACACTGCTCTGGGGGGATTTTGGCCCACTCTTCTTCCAGTCTCTTCCACAGGACATCACTAGTCTCTCACACTGCTCTGGGGTGATTTTGGCCCACTCTTCTTCCAGTCTCTTCCACAGGACATCACTAGTCTCTCACACTGCTCTGGGGGGATTTTGGCCCACTCTTCTTCCAGTCTCTTCCACAGGACATCACTAGTCTCTCACACTGCTCTGGGGGGATTTTGGCCCACTCTTCTTCCAGTCTCTTCCACAGGACATCACTAGTCTCTCACACTGCTCTGGGGGGATTTTGGCCCACTCTTCTTCCAGTCTCTTCCACAGGACATCACTAGTCTCTCACACTGCTCTGGGGGGATTTTGGCCCACTCTTCTTCCAGTCTCTTCCACAGGACATCACTAGTCCCTCACACTGCTCTGAGGGGATTTTGGCCTACTCTTCTTCCAGTTTCTTCCACAGGACATCACTAGTCTCTCACACTGCTCTGGGGGGATTTTGGCCCACTCTTCTTCCAGTCTCTTCCACAGGACATCACTAGTCTCTCACACTGCTCTGGGGGGATTTTGGCCCACTCCTCTTCCAGTCTCTTCCAAAGGACATCACTAGTCCCTCACACTGCTCTGAGGGGATTTTGGTCCACTTTTCTTCTAGTCTCTTCCACAGGACATCACTAGTCTCTCACACTGCTCTGGGGGAATTTTAGCCCACTCTTCTTCCAGTCTCTTCCACAGGACATCACTAGTCCCTCACACTGCTCTGGGGGGATTTTGGTCCACTCTTCTTCCAGTCTCTTCCACAGGACATCACTAGTCTCTCACACTGCTCTGGGGGGATTTTGGCCCACTCTTCTTCCAGTCTCTCCACAGGACATCACTAGTCTCTCACACTGCTCTGGGGGGATTTTGGCCCACTCTTCTTCCAGTCTCTCCACAGGACATCACTAGTCTCTCACACTGCTCTGGGGGGATTTTGGCCCACTCTTGTTCCAGTCTCATCCACAGGACATCACTAGTCTCTCACACTGCTCTGGGGGGATTTTGGCCCACTCTTCTTCCAGTCTCTTCCACAGGACATCACTAGCCTCTCACACTGATCTGGGGGGATTTTGGTCCACTCTTCTTCCAGTCTCCTCCACAGGACATCACTAGTCTCTCACACTGCTCTGGGGGGATTTTGGCCCACTCTTCTTCCAGTCTCTTCCACAGGACATCACTAGTCTCTCACACTCATCTGGGGGGATTTTGGCCCACTCTTCTTCCAGTCTCTTCCACAGGACATCACTAGTCTCTCACACTGCTCTGGGGGGATTTTGGTCCACTCTTCTTCCAGTCTCCTCCACAGGACATCACTAGTCTCTCACACTGCTCTGGGGGGATTTTGGTCCACTCTTCTTCCAGTCTCCTCCACAGGACATCACTAGTCTCTCACACTGCTCTGGGGGGATTTTGGCCCACTCTTCTTCCAGTCTCTTCCACAGGACATCACTAGTCTCTCACACTGCTCTGGGGGGATTTTGGTCCACTCTTCTTCCAGTCTCTCCACAGGACATCACTAGTCTCTCACACTGCTCTGGGGGGATTTTGGCCCACTCTTCTTCCAGTCTCTTCCACAGGACATCACTAGTCTCTCACACTGCTCTGGGGGGATTTTGGCCCACTCTTCTTCCAGTCTCTCCACAGGACATCACTAGTCCCTCACACTGCTCTGGGGGGATTTTGGCCCACTCTTCTTCCAGTCTCTTCCACAGGACATCACTAGTCTCTCACACTGCTCTGGGGGGATTTTGGCCCACTCTTCTTCCAGTCTCTTCCACAGGACATCACTAGTCCCTCACACTGCTCTGGGGGGATTTTGGCCCACTCTTCTTCCAGTCTCTTCCACAGGACATCACTAGTCTCTCACACTGCTCTGGGGTGATTTTGGCCCACTCTTCTTCCAGTCTCTTCCACAGGACATCACTAGTCTCTCACACTGCTCTGGGGGGATTTTGGCCCACTCTTCTTCCAGTCTCTTCCACAGGACATCACTAGTCTCTCACACTGCTCTGGGGGGATTTTGGCCCACTCTTCTTCCAGTCTCTTCCACAGGACATCACTAGTCTCTCACACTGCTCTGGGGGGATTTTGGCCCACTCTTCTTCCAGTCTCTTCCACAGGACATCACTAGTCTCTCACACTGCTCTGGGGGGATTTTGGCCCACTCTTCTTCCAGTCTCTTCCACAGGACATCACTAGTCCCTCACACTGCTCTGAGGGGATTTTGGTCCACTTTTCTTCTAGTCTCTTCCACAGGACATCACTAGTCTCTCACACTGCTCTGGGGGGATTTTAGCCCACTCTTCTTCCAGTCTCTTCCACAGGACATCACTAGTCCCTCACACTGCTCTGGGGGGATTTTGGCCCACTCTTCTTCCAGTCTCTTCCACAGGACATCACTAGTCCCTCACACTGCTCTGGGGGGATTTTGGTCCACTTTTCTTCTAGTCTCTTCCACAGGACATCACTGGTCTCTCACACTGCTCTGGGGGGATTTTGGTCCACTTTTCTTCTAGTCTCTTCCACAGGACATCACTAGTCTCTCACACTGCTCTGGGGGGATTTTGGCCCACTCTTCTTCCAGTCTCTTCCACAGGACATCACTAGCCTCTCACACTGCTCTGGGGGATTTTGGCCCACTCTTCTTCCAGTCTCTTCCACAGGACATCACTAGTCTCTCACACTGCTCTGGGGGGATTTTGGCCCACTCTTCTTCCAGTCTCTTCCACAGGACATCCCTAGTCTCTCACACTGCTCTGGGGGGATTTTGGTCCACTCTTCTTCCAGTCTCTCCCACAGGACATCACTAGTCTCTCACACTGCTCTGGGGGGTGTATGGTCCACTCTTCCTCCAGTCTCTTCCACAGGACATCACTAGTCTCTCACACTGCTCTGGGGGGATTTTGGCCCACTCTTCTTCCAGTCTCTTCCACAGGACATCACTAGTGTCTCACACTGCTCTGGGGGGATTTTGGCCCACTCTTCTTCCAGTCTCTCCACAGGACATCACTAGTCTCTCACACTGCTCTGGTGGGATTTTGGCTCACTCTTCTTCCAGTCTCCTCCACAGGACATCACTAGTCTCTCACACTGCTCTGGGGGGATTTTGGCCCACTCTTCTTCCAGTCTCTTCCACAGGACATCACTAGTGTCTCACACTGCTCTGGGGGGATTTTGGCCCACTCTTCTTCCAGTCTCTCCACAGGACATCACTAGTCTCTCACACTGCTCTGGGGGGATTTTGGCCCACTCTTCTTCCAGTCTCTCCACAGGACATCACTAGTCTCTCACACTGCTCTGGGGGGATTTTGGCCCACTCTTCTTCCAGTCTCTCCACAGGACATCACTAGTCTCTCACACTGCTCTGGGGGGATTTTGGCCCACTCTTCTTCCAGTCTCTTCCACAGGACATCACTAGTCTCTCACACTGCTCTGGGGGGATTTTGGCCCACTCTTCTTCCAGTCTCTCCACAGGACATCACTAGTCCCTCACACTGCTCTGGGGGGATTTTGGCCCACTCTTCTTCCAGTCTTTTCCACAGGACATCACTAGTCTCTCACACTGCTCTGGGGGGATTTTGGCCCACTCTTCTTCCAGTCTCTTCCACAGGACATCACTAGTCCCTCACACTGCTCTGGGGGGATTTTGGCCCACTCTTCTTCCAGTCTCTTCCACAGGACATCACTAGTCTCTCACACTGCTCTGGGGTGATTTTGGCCCACTCTTCTTCCAGTCTCTTCCGCAGGACATCACTAGTCTATCACACTGCTCTGGGGGGATTTTGGCCCACTCTTCTTCCAGTCTCTTCCACAGGACATCACTAGTCTCTCACACTGCTCTGGGGGGATTTTGGCCCACTCTTCTTCCAGTCTCTCCACAGGACATCACTAGTCTCTCACACTGCTCTGGGGGGATTTTGGCCCACTCTTCTTCCAGTCTCTCCACAGGACATCACTAGTCTCTCACACTGCTCTGGGGGGATTTAAGCCCACTCTTCTTCCAGTCTCTTCCACAGGACATCACTAGTCTCTCACACTGCTCTGGTGGGATTTTGGCTCACTCTTCTTCCAGTCTCCTCCACAGGACATCACTAGTCTCTCACACTGCTCTGGGGGGATTTTGGCCCACTCTTCTTCCAGTCTCTTCCACAGGACATCACTAGTGTCTCACACTGCTCTGGGGGGATTTTGGCCCACTCTTCTTCCAGTCTCTCCACAGGACATCACTAGTCTCTCACACTGCTCTGGGGGGATTTTGGCCCACTCTTCTTCCAGTCTCTTCCACAGGACATCACTAGTCTCTCACACTGCTCTGGGGGGATTTTGGTCCACTCTTCTTCCAGTCTCTCCACAGGACATCACTAGTCTCTCACACTGCTCTGGGGGGATTTTGGCCCACTCTTCTTCCAGTCTCTTCCACAGGACATCACTAGTCTCTCACACTGCTCTGGGGGGATTTTGGCCCACTCTTCTTCCAGTCTCTCCACAGGACATCACTAGTCCCTCACACTGCTCTGGGGGGATTTTGGCCCACTCTTCTTCCAGTCTCTTCCACAGGACATCACTAGTCTCTCACACTGCTCTGGGGGGATTTTGGCCCACTCTTCTTCCAGTCTCTTCCACAGGACATCACTAGTCCCTCACACTGCTCTGGGGGGATTTTGGCCCACTCTTCTTCCAGTCTCTTCCACAGGACATCACTAGTCTCTCACACTGCTCTGGGGTGATTTTGGCCCACTCTTCTTCCAGTCTCTTCCACAGGACATCACTAGTCTCTCACACTGCTCTGGGGGGATTTTGGCCCACTCTTCTTCCAGTCTCTTCCACAGGACATCACTAGTCTCTCACACTGCTCTGGGGGGATTTTGTCCCACTCTTCTTCCAGTCTCTTCCACAGGACATCACTAGTCTCTCACACTGCTCTGGGGGGATTTTGGCCCACTCTTCTTCCAGTCTCTTCCACAGGACATCACTAGTCTCTCACACTGCTCTGGGGGGATTTTGGCCCACTCTTCTTCCAGTCTCTTCCACAGGACATCACTAGTCCCTCACACTGCTCTGAGGGGATTTTGGTCCACTTTTCTTCTAGTCTCTTCCACAGGACATCACTAGTCTCTCACACTGCTCTGGGGGGATTTTAGCCCACTCTTCTTCCAGTCTCTTCCACAGGACATCACTAGTCCCTCACACTGCTCTGGGGGGATTTTGGCCCACTCTTCTTCCAGTCTCTTCCACAGGACATCACTAGTCCCTCACACTGCTCTGGGGGGATTTTGGTCCACTTTTCTTCTAGTCTCTTCCACAGGACATCACTGGTCTCTCACACTGCTCTGGGGGGATTTTGGTCCACTTTTCTTCTAGTCTCTTCCACAGGACATCACTAGTCTCTCACACTGCTCTGGGGGGATTTTGGCCCACTCTTCTTCCAGTCTCTTCCACAGGACATCACTAGCCTCTCACACTGCTCTGGGGGATTTTGGCCCACTCTTCTTCCAGTCTCTTCCACAGGACATCACTAGTCTCTCACACTGCTCTGGGGGGATTTTGGTCCACTCTTCTTCCAGTCTCTTCCACAGGACATCCCTAGTCTCTCACACTGCTCTGGGGGGATTTTGGTCCACTCTTCTTCCAGTCTCTCCCACAGGACATCACTAGTCTCTCACACTGCTCTGGGGGGATTTTGGTCCACTCTTCTTCCAGTCTCTTCCACAGGACATCACTAGTCCCTCACACTGCTCTGGGGGGATTTTGGCCCACTCTTCTTCCAGTCTCTTCCACAGGACATCACTAATCTCTCACACTGCTCTGGGGGGTGTATGGTCCACTCTTCCTCCAGTCTCTTCCACAGGACAGCACTAGTCTCTCACACTGCTCTGGTGGGATTTTGGCTCACTCTTCTTCCAGTCTCCTCCACAGGACATCACTAGTCTCTCACACTGCTCTGGGGGGATTTTGGCCCACTCTTCTTCCAGTCTCTTCCACAGGACATCACTAGTGTCTCACACTGCTCTGGGGGGATTTTGGCCCACTCTTCTTCCAGTCTCTCCACAGGACATCACTAGTCTCTCACACTGCTCTGGGGGGATTTTGGCCCACTCTTCTTCCAGTCTCTCCACAGGACATCACTAGTCTCTCACACTGCTCTGGGGGGATTTTGGCCCACTCTTCTTCCAGTCTCTCCACAGGACATCACTAGTCTCTCACACTGCTCTGGGGGGATTTTGGCCCACTCTTCTTCCAGTCTCTTCCACAGGACATCACTAGTCTCTCACACTGCTCTGGGGGGATTTTGGCCCACTCTTCTTCCAGTCTCTCCACAGGACATCACTAGTCCCTCACACTGCTCTGGGGGGATTTTGGCCCACTCTTCTTCCACTCTCTTCCACAGGACATCACTAGTCTATCACACTGCTCTGGGGGGATTTTGGCCCACTCTTCTTCCAGTCTCTTCCACAGGACATCACTAGTCCCTCACACTGCTCTGGGGGGATTTTGGCCCACTCTTCTTCCAGTCTCTTCCACAGGACATCACTAGTCTCTCACACTGCTCTGGGGTGATTTTGGCCCACTCTTCTTCCAGTCTCTTCCGCAGGACATCACTAGTCTATCACACTGCTCTGGGGGGATTTTGGCCCACTCTTCTTCCAGTCTCTTCCACAGGACATCACTAGTCTATCACACTGCTCTGGGGGGATTTTGGCCCACTCTTCTTCCAGTCTCTCCACAGGACATCACTAGTCTCTCACACTGCTCTGGGGGGATTTTGGCCCACTCTTCTTCCAGTCTCTTCCACAGGACATCACTAGTCCCTCACACTGCTCTGGGGGGATTTTGGCCCACTCTTCTTCCAGTCTCTTCCACAGGACATCACTAGTCTCTCACACTGCTCTGGGGTGATTTTGGCCCACTCTTCTTCCAGTCTCTTCCACAGGACATCACTAGTCTCTCACACTGCTCTGGGGGGATTTTGGCCCACTCTTCTTCCAGTCTCTCCACAGGACATCACTAGTCTCTCACACTGCTCTGGGGGGATTTTGGCCCACTCTTCTTCCAGTCTCTCCACAGGACATCACTAGTCTCTCACACTGCTCTGGGGGGATTTTGGCCCACTCTTCTTCCAGTCTCTTCCACAGGACATCACTAGTCTCTCACACTGCTCTGGGGGGATTTTGGCCCACTCTTCTTCCAGTCTCTCCACAGGACATCACTAGTCCCTCACACTGCTCTGGGGGGATTTTGGCCCACTCTTCTTCCAGTCTCTTCCACAGGACATCACTAGTCTATCACACTGCTCTGGGGGGATTTTGGCCCACTCTTCTTCCAGTCTCTTCCACAGGACATCACTAGTCCCTCACACTGCTCTGGGGGGATTTTGGCCCACTCTTCTTCCAGTCTCTTCCACAGGACATCACTAGTCTCTCACACTGCTCTGGGGTGATTTTGGCCCACTCTTCTTCCAGTCTCTTCCGCAGGACATCACTAGTCTATCACACTGCTCTGGGGGGATTTTGGCCCACTCTTCTTCCAGTCTCTTCCACAGGACATCACTAGTCTATCACACTGCTCTGGGGGGATTTTGGCCCACTCTTCTTCCAGTCTCTCCACAGGACATCACTAGTCTCTCACACTGCTCTGGGGGGATTTTGGCCCACTCTTCTTCCAGTCTCTTCCACAGGACATCACTAGTCCCTCACACTGCTCTGGGGGGATTTTGGCCCACTCTTCTTCCAGTCTCTTCCACAGGACATCACTAGTCTCTCACACTGCTCTGGGGTGATTTTGGCCCACTCTTCTTCCAGTCTCTTCCACAGGACATCACTAGTCTCTCACACTGCTCTGGGGGGATTTTGGCCCACTCTTCTTCCAGTCTCTTCCACAGGACATCACTAGTCTCTCACACTGCTCTGGGGGGATTTTGGCCCACTCTTCTTCCAGTCTCTTCCACAGGACATCACTAGTCTCTCACACTGCTCTGGGGGGATTTTGGCCCACTCTTCTTCCAGTCTCTTCCACAGGACATCACTAGTCTCTCACACTGCTCTGGGGGGATTTTGGCCCACTCTTCTTCCAGTCTCTTCCACAGGACATCACTAGTCCCTCACACTGCTCTGAGGGGATTTCGGTCCACTTTTCTTCTAGTCTCTTCCACAGGACATCACTAGTCTCTCACACTGCTCTGGGGGGATTTTAGCCCACTCTTCTTCCAGTCTCTTCCACAGGACATCACTAGTCCCTCACACTGCTCTGGGGGGATTTTGGCCCACTCTTCTTCCAGTCTCTTCCACAGGACATCACTAGTCCCTCACACTGCTCTGGGGGGATTTTGGTCCACTTTTCTTCTAGTCTCTTCCACAGGACATCACTGGTCTCTCACACTGCTCTGGGGGGATTTTGGTCCACTTTTCTTCTAGTCTCTTCCACAGGACATCACTAGTCTCTCACACTGCTCTGGGGGGATTTTGGCCCACTCTTCTTCCAGTCTCTTCCACAGGACATCACTAGCCTCTCACACTGCTCTGGGGGATTTTGGCCCACTCTTCTTCCAGTCTCTTCCACAGGACATCACTAGTCTCTCACACTGCTCTGGGGTGATTTTGGCCCACTCTTCTTCCAGTCTCTTCCACAGGACATCCCTAGTCTCTCACACTGCTCTGGGGGGATTTTGGTCCACTCTTCTTCCAGTCTCTCCCACAGGACATCACTAGTCCCTCACACTGCTCTGGGGGGATTTTGGCCCACTCTTCTTCCAGTCTCTTCCACAGGACATCACTAGTCTCTCACACTGCTCTGGGGGGATTTTGGCCCACTCTTCTTCCAGTCTCTTCCACAGGACATCACTAGTCCCTCACACTGCTCTGGGGGGATTTTGGCCCACTCTTCTTCCAGTCTCTTCCACAGGACATCACTAGTCTCTCACACTGCTCTGGGGTGATTTTGGCCCACTCTTCTTCCAGTCTCTTCCGCAGGACATCACTAGTCTATCACACTGCTCTGGGGGGATTTTGGCCCACTCTTCTTCCAGTCTCTTCCACAGGACATCACTAGTCTCTCACACTGCTCTGGGGGGATTTTGGCCCACTCTTCTTCCAGTCTCTCCACAGGACATCACTAGTCTCTCACACTGCTCTGCGGGGATTTTGGCCCACTCTTCTTCCAGTCTCTTCCACAGGACATCACTAGTCCCTCACACTGCTCTGGGGGGATTTTGGCCCACTCTTCTTCCAGTCTCTTCCACAGAACATCACTAGTCTCTCGCACTGCTCTGGGGGGATTTTGGTCCACTCTTGTTCCAGTCTCTTCCACAGGACATCACTAGTCCCTCACACTGCTCTGGGGGGATTTTGGCCCACTCTTCTTCCAGTCTCATCCACAGGACATCACTAGTCTCTCACACTGCTCTGGGGGGATTTTGGCCCACTCTTCTTCCAGTCTCTTCCACAGAACATCACTAGTCTCTCACACTGCTCTGGGGGGATTTTGGCCCACTCTTCTTCCAGTCTCTTCCACAGGACATCACTAGTCTCTCACACTGCTCTGGGGGGATTTTGGCCCACTCTTCTTCCAGTCTCTTCTACAGGACATCACTAGTCTCTCACACTGCTCTGGGGGGATTTTGGTCCACTCTTCTTCCAGTCTCTCCACAGGACAGCACTAGTCTCTCACACTGCTCTGGTGGGATTTTGGCTCACTCTTCTTCCAGTCTCCTCCACAGGACATCACTAGTCTCTCACACTGCTCTGGGGGGATTTTGGCCCACTCTTCTTCCAGTCTCTTCCACAGGACATCACTAGTGTCTCACACTGCTCTGGGGGATTTTGGCCCACTCTTCTTCCAGTCTCTCCACAGGACATCACTAGTCTCTCACACTGCTCTGGGGGGATTTTGGCCCACTCTTCTTCCAGTCTCTCCACAGGACATCACTAGTCTCTCACACTGCTCTGGGGGGATTTTGGCCCACTCTTCTTCCAGTCTCTCCACAGGACATCACTAGTCTCTCACACTGCTCTGGGGGGATTTTGGCCCACTCTTCTTCCAGTCTCTTCCACAGGACATCACTAGTCTCTCACACTGCTCTGGGGGGATTTTGGCCCACTCTTCTTCCAGTCTCTCCACAGGACATCACTAGTCCCTCACACTGCTCTGGGGGGATTTTGGCCCACTCTTCTTCCAGTCTCTTCCACAGGACATCACTAGTCTCTCACACTGCTCTGGGGGGATTTTGGCCCACTCTTCTTCCAGTCTCTTCCACAGGACATCACTAGTCCCTCACACTGCTCTGGGGGGATTTTGGCCCACTCTTCTTCCAGTCTCTTCCACAGGACATCACTAGTCTCTCACACTGCTCTGGGGTGATTTTGGCCCACTCTTCTTCCAGTCTCTTCCACAGGACATCACTAGTCTATCACACTGCTCTGGGGGGATTTTGGCCCACTCTTCTTCCAGTCTCTCCACAGGACATCACTAGTCTCTCACACTGCTCTGGGGGGATTTTGGCCCACTCTTCTTCCAGTCTCTTCCACAGGACATCACTAGTCCCTCACACTGCTCTGGGGGGATTTTGGCCCACTCTTCTTCCAGTCTCTTCCACAGGACATCACTAGTCTCTCACACTGCTCTGGGGTGATTTTGGCCCACTCTTCTTCCAGTCTCTTCCACAGGACATCACTAGTCTCTCACACTGCTCTGGGGGGATTTTGGCCCACTCTTCTTCCAGTCTCTTCCACAGGACATCACTAGTCTCTCACACTGCTCTGGGGGGATTTTGGCCCACTCTTCTTCCAGTCTCTTCCACAGGACATCACTAGTCTCTCACACTGCTCTGGGGGGATTTTGGCCCACTCTTCTTCCAGTCTCTTCCACAGGGCATCACTAGTCTCTCACACTGCTCTGGGGGGATTTTGGCCCACTCTTCTTCCAGTCTCTTCCACAGGACATCACTAGTCCCTCACACTGCTCTGAGGGGATTTTGGTCCACTTTTCTTCTAGTCTCTTCCACAGGACATCACTAGTCTCTCACACTGCTCTGGGGGGATTTTAGCCCACTCTTCTTCCAGTCTCTTCCACAGGACATCACTAGTCCCTCACACTGCTCTGGGGGGATTTTGGCCCACTCTTCTTCCAGTCTCTTCCACAGGACATCACTAGTCCCTCACACTGCTCTGGGGGGATTTTGGTCCACTTTTCTTCTAGTCTCTTCCACAGGACATCACTAGTCTCTCACACTGCTCTGGGGGGATTTTGGTCCACTTTTCTTCTAGTCTCTTCCACAGGACCTCACTAGTCTCTCACACTGCTCTGGGGGGATTTTGGCCCACTCTTCTTCCAGTCTCTTCCACAGGACATCACTAGCCTCTCACACTGCTCTGGGGGATTTTGGCCCACTCTTCTTCCAGTCTCTTCCACAGGACATCACTAGTCTCTCACACTGCTCTGGGGGGATTTTGGCCCACTCTTCTTCCAGTCTCTTCCACAGGACATCCCTAGTCTCTCACACTGCTCTGGGGGGATTTTGGTCCACTCTTCTTCCAGTCTCTCCCACAGGACATCACTAGTCTCTCACACTGCTCTGGGGGGATTTTGGTCCACTCTTCTTCCAGTCTCTTCCACAGGACATCACTAGTCCCTCACACTGCTCTGGGGGGATTTTGGCCCACTCTTCTTCCAGTCTCTTCCACAGGACATCACTAGTCTCTCACACTGCTCTGGGGGGTGTATGGTCCACTCTTCCTCCAGTCTCTTCCACAGGATATCACTAGTCTCTCACACTGCTCTGGGGGGATTTTGGCCCACTCTTCTTCCAGTCTCTTCCACAGGTCATCACTAGTCTCTCACACTGCTCTGGGGGGATTTTGGCCCACTCTTCTTCCAGTCTCTTCCACAGAACATCACTAGTCTCTCGCACTGCTCTGGGGGGATTTTGGTCCACTCTTGTTCCAGTCTCTTCCACAGGACATCACTAGTCCCTCACACTGCTCTGGGGGGGATTTTGGCCCACTCTTCTTCCAGTCTCATCCACAGGACATCACTAGTCTCTCACACTGCTCTGGGGGGATTTTGGCCCACTCTTCTTCCAGTCTCTTCCACAGGACATCACTAGTCTCTCACACTGCTCTGGGGGGATTTTGGCCCACTCTTCTTCCAGTCTCTTCCACAGGACATCACTACTCTCTCACACTGCTCTGGTGGGATTTTGGCTCACTCTTCTTCCAGTCTCCTCCACAGGACATCACTAGTCTCTCACACTGCTCTGGCGGGATTTTGGCCCACTCTTCTTCCAGTCTCTTCCACAGGACATCACTAGTGTCTCACACTGCTCTGGGGGGATTTTGGCCCACTCTTCTTCCAGTCTCTCCACAGGACATCACTAGTCTCTCATACTGCTCTGGGGGGATTTTGGCCCACTCTTCTTCCAGTCTCTCCACAGGACATCACTAGTCTCTCACACTGCTCTGGGGGGATTTTGGCCCACTCTTCTTCCAGTCTCTCCACAGGACATCACTAGTCTCTCACACTCATCTGGGGGGATTTTGGCCCACTCTTCTTCCAGTCTCTTCCACAGGACATCACTAGTCTCTCACACTGCTCTGGGGGGATTTTGGCCCACTCTTCTTCCAGTCTCTTCCACAGGACATCACTAGTCCCTCACACTGCTCTGGGGGAATTTTGGCCCACTCTTCTTCCAGTCTCTTCCACAGGACATCACTAGTCTCTCACACTGCTCTGGGGGGATTTTTGCCCACTCTTCTTCCAGTCTCTTCCACAGGACATCACTAGTCTCTCACACTGCTCTGGTGGGATTTTGGCTCACTCTTCTTCCAGTCTCCTCCACAGGACATCACTAGTCTCTCACACTGCTCTGGGGGGATTTTGGCCCACTCTTCTTCCAGTCTCTTCCACAGGACATCACTAGTGTCTCACACTGCTCTGGGGGGATTTTGGCCCACTCTTCTTCCAGTCTCTCCACAGGACATCACTAGTCTCTCATACTGCTCTGGGGGGATTTTGGCCCACTCTTCTTCCAGTCTCTCCACAGGACATCACTAGTCTCTCACACTGCTCTGGGGGGATTTTGGCCCACTCTTCTTCCAGTCTCTCCACAGGACATCACTAGTCTCTCACACTCATCTGGGGGGATTTTGGCCCACTCTTCTTCCAGTCTCTTCCACAGGACATCACTAGTCTCTCACACTGCTCTGGGGGGATTTTGGCCCACTCTTCTTCCAGTCTCTTCCACAGGACATCACTAGTCCCTCACACTGCTCTGGGGGGATTTTGGCCCACTCTTCTTCCAGTCTCTTCCACAGGACATCACTAGTCTCTCACACTGCTCTGGGGTGATTTTGGCCCACTCTTCTTCCAGTCTCTTCCACAGGACATCACTAGTCTCTCACACTGCTCTGGGGGGATTTTGGCCCACTCTTCTTCCAGTCTCTTCCCCAGGACATCACTAGTCTCTCACACTGCTCTGGGGGGATTTTGGCCCACTCTTCTTCCAGTCTCTTCCACAGGACATCACTAGTCTCTCACACTGCTCTGGGGGGATTTTGGCCCACTCTTCTTCCAGTCTCTTCCACAGGACATCACTAGTCTCTCACACTGCTCTGGGGGGATTTTGGCCCACTCTTCTTCCAGTCTCTTCCACAGGACATCACTAGTCCCTCACACTGCTCTGAGGGGATTTTGGCCTACTCTTCTTCCAGTTTCTTCCACAGGACATCACTAGTCTCTCACACTGCTCTGGGGGGATTTTGGCCCACTCTTCTTCCAGTCTCTTCCACAGGACATCACTAGTCTCTCACACTGCTCTGGGGGGATTTTGGCCCACTCTTCTTCCAGTCTCTTCCAAAGGACATCACTAGTCCCTCACACTGCTCTGAGGGGATTTTGGTCCACTTTTCTTCTAGTCTCTTCCACAGGACATCACTAGTCTCTCACACTGCTCTGGGGGGATTTTGGTCCACTCTTCTTCCAGTCTCTTCCACAGGACATCACTAGTCTCTCACACTGCTCTGGGGGGATTTTGGCCCACTCTTCTTCCAGTCTCTCCACAGGACATCACTAGTCTCTCACACTGCTCTGGGGGGATTTTGGCCCACTCTTCTTCCAGTCTCTCCACAGGACATCACTAGTCTCTCACACTGCTCTGGGGGGATTTTGGCCCACTCTTCTTCCAGTCTCTCCACAGGACATCACTAGTCTCTCACACTCATCTGGGGGGATTTTGGCCCACTCTTCTTCCAGTCTCTTCCACAGGACATTACTAGTCTCTCACACTGCTCTGGGGGGATTTTGGCCCACTCTTCTTCCAGTCTCTTCCACAGGACATCACTAGTCCCTCACACTGATCTGGGGGGATTTTGGTCCACTCTTCTTCCAGTCTCTTCCACAGGACATCACTAGCCTCTCACACTGCTCTGGGGGGATTTTGGCCCACTCTTCTTCCAGTCTCTTCCACAGGACATCACTAGTCTCTCACACTGCTCTGGGGGGATTTTGGCCCACTCTTCTTCCAGTCTCTTCCACAGGACATCACTAGTCTCTCACACTGCTCTGGGGTGATTTTGGTCACTCTTCTTCCAGTCTCTTCCACAGGACATCACTAGTCCCTCACACTGCTCTGGGGGGATTTTGGCCCACTCTTCTTCCAGTCTCTTCCACAGGACATCACTAGTCTCTCACACTGCTCTGGGGGGATTTTGGCCCACTCTTCTTCCAGTCTCTTCCACAGGACATCACTAGTCTCTCACACTGCTCTGGGGGGATTTTGGCCCACTCTTCTTCCAGTCTCTTCCACAGGACATCACTAGTCTCTCACACTGCTCTGGGGGGATTTTGGCCCACTCTTCTTCCAGTCTCTTCCACAGGACATCACTAGTCCCTCACACTGCTCTGAGGGGATTTTGGTCCACTTTTCTTCTAGTCTCTTCCACAGGACATCACTAGTCTCTCACACTGCTCTGGGGGGATTTTAGCCCACTCTTCTTCCAGTCTCTTCCACAGGACATCACTAGTCCCTCACACTGCTCTGGGGGGATTTTGGCCCACTCTTCTTCCAGTCTCTTCCACAGGACATCACTAGTCCCTCACACTGCTCTGGGGGGATTTTGGTCCACTTTTCTTCTAGTCTCTTCCACAGGACATCACTAGTCTCTCACACTGCTCTGGGGGGATTTTGGTCCACTTTTCTTCTAGTCTCTTCCACAGGACCTCACTAGTCTCTCACACTGCTCTGGGGGGATTTTGGCCCACTCTTCTTCCAGTCTCTTCCACAGGACATCACTAGCCTCTCACACTGCTCTGGGGGATTTTGGCCCACTCTTCTTCCAGTCTCTTCCACAGGACATCACTAGTCTCTCACACTGCTCTGGGGGGATTTTGGCCCACTCTTCTTCCAGTCTCTTCCACAGGACATCCCTAGTCTCTCACACTGCTCTGGGGGGATTTTGGTCCACTCTTCTTCCAGTCTCTCCCACAGGACATCACTAGTCTCTCACACTGCTCTGGGGGGATTTTGGTCCACTCTTCTTCCAGTCTCTTCCACAGGACATCACTAGTCCCTCACACTGCTCTGGGGGGATTTTGGCCCACTCTTCTTCCAGTCTCTTCCACAGGACATCACTAGTCTCTCACACTGCTCTGGGGGGTGTATGGTCCACTCTTCCTCCAGTCTCTTCCACAGGACATCACTAGTCTCTCACACTGCTCTGGGGGGATTTTGGCCCACTCTTCTTCCAGTCTCTTCCACAGGTCATCACTAGTCTCTCACACTGCTCTGGGGGGATTTTGGCCCACTCTTCTTCCAGTCTCTTCCACAGAACATCACTAGTCTCTCGCACTGCTCTGGGGGGATTTTGGTCCACTCTTGTTCCAGTCTCTTCCACAGGACATCACTAGTCCCTCACACTGCTCTGGGGGGGATTTTGGCCCACTCTTCTTCCAGTCTCATCCACAGGACATCACTAGTCTCTCACACTGCTCTGGGGGGATTTTGGCCCACTCTTCTTCCAGTCTCTTCCACAGGACATCACTAGTCTCTCACACTGCTCTGGGGGGATTTTGGCCCACTCTTCTTCCAGTCTCTTCCACAGGACATCACTACTCTCTCACACTGCTCTGGTGGGATTTTGGCTCACTCTTCTTCCAGTCTCCTCCACAGGACATCACTAGTCTCTCACACTGCTCTGGGGGGATTTTGGCCCACTCTTCTTCCAGTCTCTTCCACAGGACATCACTAGTGTCTCACACTGCTCTGGGGGGATTTTGGCCCACTCTTCTTCCAGTCTCTCCACAGGACATCACTAGTCTCTCATACTGCTCTGGGGGGATTTTGGCCCACTCTTCTTCCAGTCTCTCCACAGGACATCACTAGTCTCTCACACTGCTCTGGGGGGATTTTGGCCCACTCTTCTTCCAGTCTCTCCACAGGACATCACTAGTCTCTCACACTCATCTGGGGGGATTTTGGCCCACTCTTCTTCCAGTCTCTTCCACAGGACATCACTAGTCTCTCACACTGCTCTGGGGGGATTTTGGCCCACTCTTCTTCCAGTCTCTTCCACAGGACATCACTAGTCCCTCACACTGCTCTGGGGGGATTTTGGCCCACGCTTCTTCCAGTCTCTTCCACAGGACATCACTAGTCTCTCACACTGCTCTGGGGGGATTTTTGCCCACTCTTCTTCCAGTCTCTTCCACAGGACATCACTAGTCTCTCACACTGCTCTGGTGGGATTTTGGCTCACTCTTCTTCCAGTCTCCTCCACAGGACATCACTAGTCTCTCACACTGCTCTGGGGGGATTTTGGCCCACTCTTCTTCCAGTCTCTTCCACAGGACATCACTAGTGTCTCACACTGCTCTGGGGGGATTTTGGCCCACTCTTCTTCCAGTCTCTCCACAGGACATCACTAGTCTCTCATACTGCTCTGGGGGGATTTTGGCCCACTCTTCTTCCAGTCTCTCCACAGGACATCACTAGTCTCTCACACTGCTCTGGGGGGATTTTGGCCCACTCTTCTTCCAGTCTCTCCACAGGACATCACTAGTCTCTCACACTCATCTGGGGGGATTTTGGCCCACTCTTCTTCCAGTCTCTTCCACAGGACATCACTAGTCTCTCACACTGCTCTGGGGGGATTTTGGCCCACTCTTCTTCCAGTCTCTTCCACAGGACATCACTAGTCCCTCACACTGCTCTGGGGGGATTTTGGCCCACTCTTCTTCCAGTCTCTTCCACAGGACATCACTAGTCTCTCACACTGCTCTGGGGTGACTTTGGCCCACTCTTCTTCCAGTCTCTTCCACAGGACATCACTAGTCTCTCACACTGCTCTGGGGGGATTTTGGCCCACTCTTCTTCCAGTCTCTTCCCCAGGACATCACTAGTCTCTCACACTGCTCTGGGGGGATTTTGGCCTACTCTTCTTCCAGTCTCTTCCACAGGACATCACTAGTCTCTCACACTGCTCTGGGGGGATTTTGGCCCACTCTTCTTCCAGTCTCTTCCACAGGACATCACTAGTCTCTCACACTGCTCTGGGGGGATTTTGGCCCACTCTTCTTCCAGTCTCTTCCACAGGACATCACTAGTCCCTCACACTGCTCTGAGGGGATTTTGGTCCACTTTTCTTCTAGTCTCTTCCACAGGACATCACTAGTCTCTCACACTGCTCTGGGGGGATTTTAGCCCACTCTTCTTCCAGTCTCTTCCACAGGACATCACTAGTCCCTCACACTGCTCTGGGGGGATTTTGGTCCACTCTTCTTCCAGTCTCTTCCACAGGACATCACTAGTCTCTCACACTGCTCTGGGGGGATTTTGGCCCACTCTTCTTCCAGTCTCTCCACAGGACATCACTAGTCTCTCACACTGCTCTGGGGGGATTTTGGCCCACTCTTCTTCCAGTCTCTCCACAGGACATCACTAGTCTCTCACACTGCTCTGGGGGGATTTTGGCCCACTCTTCTTCCAGTCTCTCCACAGGACATCACTAGTCTCTCACACTCATCTGGGGGGATTTTGGCCCACTCTTCTTCCAGTCTCTTCCACAGGACATCACTAGTCTCTCACACTGCTCTGGGGGGATTTTGGCCCACTCTTCTTCCAGTCTCTTCCACAGGACATCACTAGTCCCTCACACTGATCTGGGGGGATTTTGGTCCACTCTTCTTCCAGTCTCTTCCACAGAACATCACTAGCCTCTCACACTGCTCTGGGGGGATTTTGGCCCACTCTTCTTCCAGTCTCTTCCACAGGACATCACTAGTCTCTCACACTGCTCTGGGGGGATTTTGGCCCACTCTTCTTCCAGTCTCTTCCACAGGACATCACTAGTCTCTCACACTGCTCTGGGGGGATTTTGGCCCACTCTTCTTCCAGTCTCATCCACAGGACATCACTAGTCTCTCTCACTGCTCTGGGGGGATTTTGGCCCACTCTTCTTCCAGTCTCTTCCACAGGACATCACTAGTCTCTCACACTGCTCTGGGGGGATTTTGGCCCACTCTTCTTCCAGTCTCTTCCACAGGACATCACTAGTCTCTCACACTGCTCTGGGGGGATTTTGGTCCACTCTTCTTCCAGTCTCTTCCACAGGACATCACTAGTCTCTCCCACTGCTCTGGGGGGATTTTGGCCCACTCTTCTTCCAGTCTCTCCACAGGACATCACTAGTCTCTCACACTGCTCTGGGGGGATTTTGGCCCACTCTTCTTCCAGTCTCTCCACAGGACATCACTAGTCTCTCACACTGCTCTGGGGGGATTTTGGCCCACTCTTCTTCCAGTCTCTCCACAGGACATCACTAGTCTCTCACACTCATCTGGGGGGATTTTGGCCCACTCTTCTTCCAGTCTCTTCCACAGGACATCACTAGTCTCTCACACTGCTCTGGGGGGATTTTGGCCCACTCTTCTTCCAGTCTCTTCCACAGGACATCACTAGTCCCTCACACTGCTCTGGGGGGATTTTGGTCCACTCTTCTTCCAGTCTCTTCCACAGGACATCACTAGCCTCTCACACTGCTCTGGCGGGATTTTGGCCCACTCTTCTTCCAGTCTCTTCCACAGGACATCACTAGTCTCTCACACTGCTCTGGGGTGATTTTGGCCCACTCTTCTTCCAGTCTCTTCCACAGGACATCACTAGTCTCTCACACTGCTCTGGGGGGATTTTGGCCTACTCTTCTTCCAGTCTCTTCCACAGGACATCACTAGTCTCTCACACTGCTCTGGGGGGATTTTGGCCCACTCTTCTTCCAGTCTCTTCCACAGGACATCACTAGTCTCTCACACTGCTCTGGGGGGATTTTGGCCCACTCTTCTTCCAGTCTCTTCCACAGGACATCACTAGTCCCTCACACTGCTCCGGGGGGATTTTGGTCCACTTTTCTTCTAGTCTCTTCCACAGGACATCACTAGTCTCTCACACTGCTCTGGGGGGATTTTAGCCCACTCTTCTTCCAGTCTCTTCCACAGGACATCACTAGTCCCTCACACTGCTCTGGGGGGATTTTGGTCCACTCTTCTTCCAGTCTCTTCCACAGGACATCACTAGTCTCTCACACTGCTCTGGGGGGATTTTGGCCCACTCTTCTTCCAGTCTCTCCACAGGACATCACTAGTCTCTCACACTGCTCTGGGGGGATTTTGGCCCACTCTTCTTCCAGTCTCTCCACAGGACATCACTAGTCTCTCACACTGCTCTTAGGGGATTTTGGCCCACTCTTCTTCCAGTCTCTCCACAGGACATCACTAGTCTCTCACACTCATCTGGGGGGATTTTGGCCCACTCTTCTTCCAGTCTCTTCCACAGGACATCACTAGTCTCTCACACTGCTCTGGGGGGATTTTGGACCACTCTTCTTCCAGTCTCTTCCACAGGACATCACTAGTCCCTCACACTGATCTGGGGGGATTTTGGTCCACTCTTCTTCCAGTCTCTTCCACAGGACATCACTAGCCTCTCACACTGCTCTGGGGGGATTTTGGCCCACTCTTCTTCCAGTCTCTTCCACAGGACATCACTAGTCTCTCACACTGCTCTGGGGTGATTTTGGCCCACTCTTCTTCCAGTCTCTTCCACAGGACATCACTAGTCTCTCACACTGCTCTGGGGGGATTTTGGCCCACTCTTCTTCCAGTCTCTTCCACAGGACATCACTAGTCTCTCACACTGCTCTGGGGGGATTTTGGCCCACTCTTCTTCCAGTCTCTTCCACAGGACATCACTAGTCTCTCACACTGCTCTGGGGGGATTTTGGCCCACTCTTCTTCCAGTCTCTTCCACAGGACATCACTAGTCTCTCACACTGCTCTGGGGGGATTTTGGCCCACTCTTCTTCCTGTCTCTTCCACAGGACATCACTAGTCCCTCACACTGCTCTGGGGGGATTTTGGTCCACTTTTCTTCTAGTCTCTTCCACAGGACATCACTGGTCTCTCACACTGCTCTGGGGGGGATTTTGGTCCACTTTTCTTCTAGTCTCTTCCACAGGACATCACTAGTCTCTCACACTGCTCTGGGGGGATTTTGGCCCACTCTTCTTCCAGTCTCTTCCACAGGACATCACTAGCCTCTCACACTGCTCTGGGGGATTTTGGCCCACTCTTCTTCCAGTCTCTTCCACAGGACATCACTAGTCTCTCACACTGCTCTGGGGGGATTTTGGCCCACTCTTCTTCCAGTCTCTTCCACTGGACATCCCTAGTCTCTCACACTGCTCTGGGGGGATTTTGGTCCACTCTTCTTCCAGTCTCTCCCACAGGACATCACTAGTCTCTCACACTGATCTGGGGGGATTTTGGCCCACTCTTCTTCCAGTCTCTTCCACAGGACATCACTAGTCCCTCACACTGCTCTGGGGGGATTTTGGCCCACTCTTCTTCCAGTCTCTTCCACAGGACATCACTAGTCTCTCACACTGCTCTGGGGGGTGTATGGTCCACTCTTCCTCCAGTCTCTTCCACAGGACATCACTAGTCTCTCACACTGCTCTGGGGGGATTTTGGCCCACTCTTCTTCCAGTCTCTTCCACAGGTCATCACTAGTCTCTCACACTGCTCTGGGGGGATTTTGGCCCACTCTTCTTCCAGTCTCTTCCACAGAACATCACTAGTCTCTCGCACTGCTCTGGGGGGATTTTGGTCCACTCTTGTTCCAGTCTCTTCCACAGGACATCACTAGTCCCTCACACTGCTCTGGGGGGATTTTGGTCCACTCTTCTTCCAGTCTCTTCCACAGGACATCACTAGTCTCTCACACTGCTCTGGGGGGATTTTGGCCCACTCTTCTTTCAGTCTCCTCCACAGGACATCACTAGTCCCTCACACTGCTCTGGGGGGATTTTGGCCCACTCTTCTTCCAGTCTCTTCTACAGGACATCACTAGTGTCTCACACTGCTCTGGGGGATTTTGGGCCACTCTTCTTCCAGTCTCTCCACAGGACATCACTAGTCTCTCACACTGCTTTGGCGGGATTTTAGCCCACTCTTCTTCCAGTCTCTTCCACAGGACATCACTAGCCTCTCACACTGCTCTGGGGGGATTTTGGTCCACTTTTCTTCCAGTCTCTTCCACAGGACATCACTAGTCTCTCACACTGCTCTGGGGGGGATTTTGATCCACTCTTCTTCCAGTCTCTTCCACAGGACATCACTAGTCTCTCACACTGCTCTGGGGGGATTTTGGTCCACTCTTCTTTCAGTCTCTTCCACAGGACATCACTAGTCTCTCACACTGCTCTGTCGGGATTTTGGTCCACTCTTCTTCCAGTCTCTTCCACAGGACATCACTAGTCTCTCACACTGCTCTGGGGGGGATTTTGATCCACTCTTCTTCCAGTCTCTTCCACAGGACATCACTAGTCTCTCACACTGCTCTGGGGGGATTTTAGCCCACTCTTCTTCCAGTCTCTTCCACAGGACATCACTAGTCTCTCACACTGCTCTGGGGGGATTTTGGTCCACTCTTCTTCCAGTCTCTTCCACAGGACATCACTAGTCTCTCACACTGCTCTGGCGGGATTTTGGTCCACTCTTCTTCCAGTCTCTTCCACAGGACATCACTAGTCTCTCACACTGCTCTGGGGGGGATTTTGATCCACTCTTCTTCCAGTCTCTTCCACAGGACATCACTAGTCTCTCACACTGCTCTGGGGGGATTTTGGTCCACTCTTCTTCTAGTCTCTTCCACAGGACATCACTAGTCTCTCACACTGCTCTGGGGGGGATTTTGGCCCACTCTTCTTCCAGTCTCTTCCACAGGACATCACTAGTCCCTCACACTGCTCTGGGGGGATTTTGGTCCACTCTTCTTCTTCCAGTCTCTTCCACAGGACATTACTAGTCTCTCACACTGCTCTGGGGGAATTTTGGCCCACTCTTCCTCCAGTCTCTTCCTCATGACATTACTAGTCTCTCACACTGCTCTGGGGGGATTTTGGCCCACTCTTCTTCCAGTCTCTTCCACAGGACATCACTAGTCTCTCACACTGCTCTGGGGGGATTTTAGCCCACTCTTCTTCCAGTCTCTTCCACAGGACATCACTAGTCTCTCACACTGCTCTGGTGGATTTTGGCCCACTCTTCTTCCAGTCTCATCCACAGGACATCACTAGTCTCTCACACTGCTCTGGGGGGATTTTGGTCCACTCTTCTTCCAGTCTCTTCCACAGGACATCACTAGTCTCTCACACTGCTCTGGGGGGATTTTGGCCTAATCTTCTTCCAGTCTCTTCCACAGGACATCACTAGTCCCTCACACTGCTCTGGGGGGATTTTGTCCCACTCTTCTTCCAGTCTCTTCCACAGGACATCACTAGTCTTTCACACTGCTCTGGGGGGATTTTGGCCCACTCTTCCTCCAGTCTCATCCACAGGACATCACTAGTCTCTCACACTGCTCGGGGAGGATTTTGGCCCTCTCTTCTTCCAGTCACTTCCACAGCACATCACTAGTCTCTCACACTGCTCTGGGGGGATTTTGGTCCACTCTTCTTGCAGTCTTATCCACAGTTCTTTAACTGTTGCGGTTTCTTGGCCAAAACTTTGTCACAAAGGATTTTCCAGAGGATTTCTATGGGGTTTAGATCAGGACTCTGGGCTGTGGCCATTTCAATGTTTCCAGGAGCTGCTTTCCCCGTTTTGCTGTGTGACAGGGGGCATTGCCCTGCATGAAAATGGTTGCTGATTGAGTGATGAACCTTGTTGTGAAGAAGGTTCTGATCCACACTTGTATCACTCTGCAATTTAGCTGTTTGAGAGGTCCAACTCCTGCTGCAGAAAACATTCCCCAAACCATGACACTTCATCCACCGCCTTTCACTGACTTCTTAACATCACTTTGGGTTCAGTCTTTCCCCAGTTTGTCAATGAACATAATGTTTCCCATCAGACCCAAAGAAATTAAACTTGCTTCCATCACTAAAATGACCTGTGAACACTTCTCCTCTGTCCACACAACATACTCCTCACCAAAGGTGAGTCTAGCCTTGTAATTCTGCTAATGAGAGGTTTGGTCACTGCAGAGTGGGCTTTCAGTTCAAATGCTCTTACACATCGTGACTAGTGTTGAGCCACCCCCCTAGAGTTCGAGTTTGGTTCCGTTCGGCGAACGGCGGTTCCGTTCGGCGAACGTTCGACGAACCCATTCGAACCCCATTGAAAACAATGGCAGGCAAACAAAAACACATGAAAACACATTATACATATACACATCTATATATATAATTGCCTTATTCTGTCTGTCTGTCTGTCTGTCTGTCTGTCTATCTGTCTGTCTGTCTGTCATGCTCCGAAATTGTGTCCTTACGGTGACACAAAGCTGATTGGCCGCTGGGCTCGCCATGGCCCCGCCCCCCCACACGGATTGGCCTCTCGCCCCGGCTCTCTGCAGGCCCCGCCCCCTCACGCAATGCACGCTCGCTGTGGCCCAACTGACACGGGGCTCCGATTCCCAGGTGAGTACACACACACATCAGATCACACTCACTCTCACACACACCTCACACATCACATCCACACACTCACAACATGCTGGGATATCGCTTGCTTCTACACCGGCTTCGTCAGGATCCCGGCAGCGCCAGACATAACCTTGCGATGCTGGGATCTTAACGGAGGCCGTGAAAGCTGGTAACCATTATACACATCGGGTAACTAAGGTCCCTTAGTTACCCGATGTGTATCATAGTTACCAGTGTACACCGGCTCACACACACACATCACATCGCATCCACACATCACATCCACACATCAAGGTCCTGCAGCTGCAGAACATACACACACATAACAGCACACACACACACACACACACACAAATCAGATCACACTCACTCACATACACACATCACATCGCATCCACATACTCACAACATCCTGGGATATCGCTTGCTTCTCGGCGGCGATACTGTGCTGTGAGCTTCCAGGACCTGACGGAGGATCACATGGCCAGAAGCATGTGATATCCCCGGATGTTGTGAGTATCAGCGCGTATGTGCAATATCGTCAGTGTCTGTGTGTGTGAGTGGATGCGATCGGGTGTGTGTGAGTGTATGCGATCAGGTGTGTGTGAGTGTATGCGATCGGGTGTGTGTGTGAGTGTATGCGATCGGGTGTGTGTGAGTGTATGCGATCGGGTGTGTGTGTGAGTGTATGCGATCGGGTGTGTGTGTGAGTGTATGCGATCGGGTGTGTGTGTGAGTGTATGCGATCGGGTGTGTGTGAGTGTATGCGATCGGGTGTGTGTGTGAGTGTATGCGATCGGGTGTGTGTGTGAGTGTATGCGATCGGGTGTGTGTGTGAGTGTATGCGATCGGGTGTGTGTGTGAGTGGATGCGATCGGGTGTGTGTGAGTGTATGCGATCGGGTGTGTGTGAGTGTATGCGATCGGGTGTGTGTGTGAGTGTATGCGATCGGGTGTGTGTGTGAGTGTATGCGATCGGGTGTGTGTGTGAGTGGATGCGATCGGTTGTGTGTGTGAGTGGATGCGATCAGTTGTGTGTGTGAGTGGATGCGATCGGTTGTGTGTGTGAGTGGATGCGATCGGTTGTGTGTGTGAGTGGATGCGATCGGTTGTGTGGGTGAGTGGATGCGATCGGGTGTGGGTGAGTGTCGGCAGAGGAGCACGGCGTGCTGGAGGAGGCTGGGAGCAGAGAGGCTGATCTTGGGGAAGGCTGGGAGGGGGAGGCTGATGCTGAGGGAGGCTGGAAGGAAAGAGGCTGAGCAAACGTGCTCCATCCGCCATACTGCGCACTCCCCATCGTGCTGCATCCCCCATGCTGCGCACTCCCAAACGTGGTCCATCCGCCATGCTGCGCACTCCCAAACGTGGTCCATCCGCCATGCTGCGCACTCCCAAACGTGGTCCATCCGCCATGCTGCGCACTCCCAAACGTGGATGGAGCACGTTTGGGAGTGCGCAGCATGACGGATGGAGCACGTTTGGGAGTGCGCAGCATGACGGATGGAGCATGTTTGGGAGTGCGCAGCATGCCGGATGGTGCACGATGGGGAGTGCGCAGTATGGCGGATGGAGCACGTTTGGGAGTGCGCAGTATGGCGGTTGGAGCACGTTTCGGAGTGCGCAGTATGGCGGTTGGAGCACGTTTCGGAGTGCGCAGCATGGCGGATGGAGCACGTTTGGGAGTGCGCAGCATGGCGGATGGACCACGTTTGGCAGCGCGCAGCATGGCGGATGGAGCACGTTTGGGAGTGCGCAACATGGCGGATGGAGCACGTTTGGAAGTGCGCAGCATGGCGGATGGAGCATGATAGGGGGTGCGCAGCATGGCGGATGGAGCACGTTTGGGAGTGCGCAGCATGGCGGATGGAGCACGTTTGGGAGTGTGCAGCATGGCGGATAGAGCACGATGGGGAGTGCACAGTATGGCGGATGGAGCACGTTTGGGAGTGCGCAGTATGGCGGATGGAGCACGTTTCGGAGTGCGCAGCATGGCGGATGGAGCACGTTTGGGAGTGCGCAGCATGGCGGATGGACCACGTTTGGGAGCGCGCAGCATGGCGGATGGAGCACGTTTGGGAGTGCGCAGCATGGCGGATGGAGCACGTTTGGAAGTGCGCAGCATGGCGGATGGAGCACGTTTGGGAGTGCGCAGCATGGCGGATGGAGCACGTTTGGGAGTGCGCAGCATGCCGGATGGTGCACGATGGGGAGTGCGCAGTATGGCGGATGGAGCACGTTTGGGAGTGCGCAGCATGGCGGATGGAGCACGTTTGGGAGTGCGCAGCATGGCGGATGGACCACGTTTGGGAGTGCGCAGCATGGCGGATGGAGCACGTTTGGGAGTGCGCAGCATGGCGGATGGAGCACGTTTGGGAGTGCGCAGCATGGCGGGTGGAGCACGTTTGGGAGTGCGCAGCATGGCGGATGGAGCATGATAGGGGGTGCGCAGCATGGCGGATGGAGCACGTTTGGGAGTGCGCAGCATGGCGGATGGAGCACGTTTGGGAGTGTGCAGCATGGCGGATAGAGCACGATGGGGAGTGCGGAGCATGGCGGATGGAGCACGTTTGGGAGTGCGCAGCATGGGGGATGCAGCACGATGGGGAGTGCGCAGTATGGCGGATGGAGCACGTTTGGGAGTGCGCAGCATGGCGGATGGACCACGTTTGGGAGTGCGCAGCATGGCGGATGGAGCACGTTTGGGAGTGCGCAGCATGGGGGATGCAGCACGATGGGGGGTGCGCAGCATGGGGGATGGAGCACGATGGGAGGTGCACACCTCCCCCCAACACACACACACACACGCGCACTGCACAACACACACACACTAGGAATCACAAACAACGCCCTACACAGACACCCACACACACAGACAACGCTGCACACACAAATATACGCACATACTGCACAACACACACATTGCTCAAAACATACCTCCCCCCAAAACACACCACACCCACACAAACCGCACAACACACACACACACACAACGCTACAGACACACAGCGCTCCACAAACAACGCAACACACGCAACACACATACAACACCGCTCTCACCCCCCGCGACACTCAGAACATGTACAGCGCCCTACACAAACACTTGGTAACTACACACAACAACATCTATATATATATATAACAAAAATCATACATGAACTACACAATACGTAAATTCTAGAATACCCGATGCGTAGAATCGGGCCACCTTCTAGTACAGTTAATAAACATTTCCATTACACTTACAGGTCCCCGCGATGCGTCCTGCACTCTGTCTCCCGCTGATTTTCCTTCCGATCATCGCTGCGCCCTCCCTTTTACCAGCACTGATGATAGGACGTTCCGTGACGTCAAAATAGCATGTGACCAGTCATGTGTCTATTATCTCATTGGCTACAGACTGGTCACATGGCTAGATGTCATGCTAGATCCTGTCAGTGCATCTCTCCAGTAGCGCGTGCCCGTTCTAGCATCTCCGTATACCGTTGAGATGCTCTGGCACATGGTTGGCTTTCCCATTCCTGCATGTGGGCGCTCTTTACAGAGGCAGCCCACATGCGGGGACTGGCTGCCACAGCCGGTGAATTGTGTCACTGGGAATCACGTGATCGGAGCACCGTTGCTATAGTAATCCGCCTGTCAGATTACTTTAGCAACGGTAGCAGCGGTGATGTCACCACTTACAGCCCACAGCCTCTGCTCACTCACTGAGTGATTAGACTGCACAGAGCAGCAGCGTCTTCCTCCCATGCAGTGCTGTCTGATGTAGCAGAGCTGCATGGGTTGAAGGAGAATGAAGACAGAAGACCAGGAACGTGGAGGGCTGTGAGGGAGTAATAAACATGGAGTCTCTAAGTGTGTCTGTGTATTTATTTCTATTAAAGTATCTTTTCTCTGTGTGGTGTTTTTTTTTAACCCTTTATTGGAGATTCTTAATGGCCGGGTCAAACTTGCCTGACATTAAGAATCTCTGGCTTAATACTAGCTAGTAAAACAAAGCTAGTATTAACCCATTATTACCCAGCAAGCCACCCGTCATCAGGGCAGCTGGAAGAGTTGGATACAGCACCAGATGATGGCGCTTCTATGAAAGCGCCATTTTCTGTGGCGGCTGCGGACTGCAATTCGCAGCAGAGGGGCCCAGAAAGCTCGGGCCCACCTGTGCTGCGGATTCCAATCCCCAGCTGCCTAGCTGTACCTGGCTGGACACAAAAATGGGACGAAGCCCATGTCGTTTTTTTTTTTTAATTATTTCATGAAATTCATGAAATAATTAAAAAAGGGCTTCCCTATTTTTTTAGTTTCCAGCCAGGTACAAATAGGCAGCTGGGGGTTGGGGGCAGCCGTACCTGCCTGCTGTACCTGGCTAGCATACAAAAATATGGCGAAGCCCACGTCATTTTTTGGGGGGCAAAAAACTCCTGCATACAGTCCTGGATGGAGTATGCTGAGTCTTGTAGTTCTGCAGCTGCTGTCTGCTCTCCTGCATACACTAGTGAATGGAGCATGCTGAGCCTTGTAGTTCTGCTTCCCCTGTTTCTCCCTCCTGCATTCAGTCCTGGATGCAGCATGCTGAGCCTTGTAGTTCTGCAGCTGCTTTCTACTTTCCTGCATACACTAGTGGATGAAGTATGCTGAGCCTTGCAGTTCTGCGCCCCCTGCCTCTCCCTCCAGCATACAGTCCTGGATGGAGGATGCTGAGCCTTGTAGTTCTGCAGCTGCTGTCTGCTCTCCTCCATACAGACAGACAGCAGACAGCAGCTGCAGAACTATAAAACTCAGCATACTCCATCCAGGACTGTATGCAGGAGTTTTTGCCCCCCCAAAAAAATTACGTGGGCCTCGCCATGTTTTTTTTATGCTAGCCAGGTACAGCAGGCAGCTATGGGCTGCCCCAACCACCAGCTGCCTATTTGTACCCGGCTGGGAACCAAAAACATAGGGAAGCTTTTTTTTTTTAATTATTTCATCATAGTATCATAGTATCATACTTTTTAAGGTTGAAGGGAGACTCTAAGTCCATCTAGTTCAACCCGTAGCCTAACATGTTGATCCAGAGGAAGGCAAAAAAAAACCCAATGTGGCAAACAAGTTCCAATGGGGAAAAAATGTCCTTCCTTCGTCCACATCCGGCAATCAGACTAGTTCCCTGGATCAATACCCTGTCATAAAATCTAATATACATAACTGGTAATATTACATTTTTCAAGAAAGGCGTCCAGGCTCTGCTTAAATGTTAGTAGTGAATCACTCATTACAACATCATGCGGCAGAGAGTTCCATAGTCTCACTGCTCGTACAGTAAAGAATCCTCGTCTGTGATTATGATTAAACCT
This sequence comes from Anomaloglossus baeobatrachus, assembly GCF_048569485.1. Classification (NCBI taxonomy): domain Eukaryota; kingdom Metazoa; phylum Chordata; class Amphibia; order Anura; family Aromobatidae; genus Anomaloglossus; species Anomaloglossus baeobatrachus. Next base: position 10,806,905 of record NC_134354.1, on the reverse strand, counting down.
TCTTTCCTCAAGACGTAGCGGATGCCCCCGTGTTCCAGTCGCAGGCCTAGGTGTAAAAAGATCTTTGGAAAGGTCTCTGTACTGTCCCCTCATATATTTATACATTGTGATTAGATCCCCCCTAAGCCTTCGTTTTTCCTGTCTTGGTATTGCAGCCCACCCATTCCTCTAATAATCTTGGTGGTCTTCTCTGCACCCTCTCCAGTTCAGCTATGTCCTTCTTATATATCGGTGACCAGAATTGTACACAGTATATAAGTGCGGTCGCACTAGTGACTTGTACAGAGGTAGAACTTTATTTTTTTCATGAACACTTCTACCTCTTTTAATACATCCCATTATTTTATTAGCCCTGGCAGCAGCTGCCTGACACTGGCCACTAAAGTGAAGTTTACCATCCACCCATACACCCAAGTCTTTTTCTGTGTCTGTTTTACCCAGTGTTCTACAATTAAGTACATAATCATAAATGTTATTTCCTCTACCCAAGTGCATGACCTTACATTTATCTACATTAAACTTCAATTGCCACTTCTCAGCCCAATCCTCCAATTTACATAAATCTCCCTGTAATATAAAATTATCCTCCTCTGTATTGATTACCCTGCAGAGTTTAGTATCATCTGCAAATATTGAAATTCTACTCCGCATGCCCCCAACAAGGTCATTTATATATATGTTGAAAAGAAGCGGGCCCAATACTGACCCCTGTGGTACCCCACTATGAACTGAGACCCAGTCCGAGTACGTACCATTAATAACCACCCTTTGTTTCCTATCACTGAGCCAGTTTTTAACCCAGTTACACATATTTTCCCCTATCCCCATTATTCTCATTTTATGTACCGACCTTTTGTGTGGCACCGTATCAAAAGCTTTTGAAAAGTCCATATATACAACATCCACTGCATTTCCCTGCTCCAGGCTTGAACTTACCTCTTCATAGAAGCTGATCAAATTAGTTTGACAGGATCGATGCCTCATAAACCCATGTTGATACTCTGTCATAAGGTTATTTTTCTTGAGATACTCCAGTATAGCATCTCTCAAGAAACCCTCAAGGATTTTACCAACCGTAGAGGTTAAACTTACCGGCCTATAATTTCCCGGCTCAGTTTTTGTCCCCTTTTTGAATATTGGCACCACATTTGCTATGCGCCAGTCCTGCGGTACCGACCCTGTTATTAAGGAATCTGAGAAGATTAAAAATAATGGTCTATCTATCACAGAACTCAATTCCTGTAGTACTCTGGGGTGTAGCCATCCGGGCCCGGAGATTTGTCAACCTTAGTGATTTCGAGGCGGCGGCGTACTTCCTGCTGGGTTAAGCAGGTAATACTCAAGGGTGAATTTATGGTATCACTGGTCATGTCATCTGCCATGGCATTTTCTTGTATAAAAACCGTAGAAAAAAAGTCATTCAGCAGGTTGGCTTTACCCTCATCTCCTTCCACCATTTCACCAAGACTATTTTTAAGGGGGCCAACACTATCGCTTTTCAGTTTTTTACTGTTTATGTAGTTAAAGAATATTTTAGGATTATTTTTACTTTCTCTCGCAATGAGTCTCTCTGTCTCAAACTTAGCTAACTTAATTTGCTTTTTACATATTTTATTTAATTTTCTATAATTATATAATGCCTCATCACTACCTACCCTCTTTAATTCTTTTAAGGCTTTCTGTTTTTCTTTTATTGCTTCCCTTACAGCTCTATTTAGCCATAGGGGTTTCCTCCTATTTCTAGCATGTTTGTTCCCATAGGGTATATTTTCTGCACAAGCCCTATTCAGGATGCTCATAAAAGTCTCCCATTTGCTTTGTGTACTTTTATTACTTAGTACATCATCCCAGTTTATTGCACTAAGATCATCTCTCAACCGTTTAAAATTTGCTTTCCTGAAGTTTAGTGTCCTTGTAGCCCCTCTACTAGACATCTTACTAAAGAATACATGAAAACTTATTATTTTGTGATCACTATTCCCCAAGTAACCCCCAACTTGTATATTTGATATGCGGTCTGGCCTATTGGTTAGTACAAGGTCTAGTAGTGCTCCCCCTCTTGTGGGGTCCTGTACCATTTGTGAAAGGTAATTATCTTTCATTGTTATCAAAAATCTATTTCCTTTGCTGGAACTGCAAGTTTCTGTTCCCCAATTTATATCAGGATAGTTAAAGTCCCCCATAATAATTACCTCTCCGAGACTCGCTGCTTTATCAATTTGCTTTATGAGGAGATTCTCTACCTCTGAATTTCATGAAATAATAAAAAAAATTACGGTGGCTTCGCCCAATTTTTGTGTCCAACCAGGTACAACAAGGCAGCTGGGGATTGGAATCCCAGCGCAGGATGCCCAAGCTTTCTGGGCTCCTCTGCTGGGAATTGCAGTCCGCAGCCGCCCCAGAAAATGGCGCTTTCATAGAAGCGCCATCTTCTGGCACTGTATCCAACTCTTCCAGCTGCCCTGGTGACGGGTAGCTCGATGGGTAATAATGGAGTTAGGGCTAGGTGTATGTTATCAACTGGCCCTAAGCCCGAAATTCATGGTGTCACACCAATATTAGACATGGCCCCCATGAATTTCTAGTACAGATAAAAAAAACACAACACAGAAAAATATTTTTATTAGAAATAAAACCCAACACAATTAGTGACTCCATCTTTATTGAAATAAAGAACCCCCCTCCGCAGTAATCCTGTGTCAAGGGTCCCGCGCCGTCCAATCCGGATTCAATATCATCTGATCGGTTTGCTGGAAGAGAAAGCGATCAGATGATGTGTCAGGTTCAAGGGCCTGAATCACTTGACACAGCAGCTGATTGTATAAACGGCTTTTATACAATCAGCTGATGCATCAGTGCAAAAACCCCCCCAAAAAACTACACACTTCTGTGCAGACTCCTGTCCGACAGTGGCAGCTGATAGTTTAGCCGGCCGGGCGGTAAAAAGCCAGCCTTACCGCTCGACTTATAGTGTCAGCTGATTCCGTCAGGTGACCGCATCAGTTGATCATCGCCAGGTCTGAGAGAGAGAAAAAAGAGAGAGAAAAGAGAGAGAAAAAAGAGATAAAAGAGAAGAGAGAGAGGGACAGAGAAAAGAGAGAGAAAAGAGAGAGAAAAGAGAAGAGAGGGAGAGAGAAGAGAGAGAGAAGAGACAGAGAGAAGAGAGAAAGGTGAGAGAAGAGAGAGGGAGAGAGAGAGAAGAGAGGAGAGAGAGAAGAGGAGAAAAAATAGATAGAAGAGAGAGAAGGGAGAGAAAGAAGAGAGAGAGAAGAGAGAGAGGGGGGAGAAGAGAGAGGGAGAGAGAGAGGAGAGAGAGAAGAGAGAGAGGAGAGAGAGGAGAGAGCAACTGCAGCCCCATTCCGTGAACTGCTCCAATTTTAGAGCTCACAGCTGAAGTCTGGCTCCTCCGATCAGTGCATAATTAAATTAAATTATAAATAATAATTATAATTTAAAATTAAAAATAAATTAAATTAAATTCTTTACCAGGGCAGCCGGAACTTGAACTCGTGAACTAATGCTCCTCTAACCATTGAGCCACTGCCTCTAATGTGAACCATAGGAAGATTTGGTTATCTTGACCTCTGCATTGCAGATTGAAGTCTCCGGTGACAGCGCGGCTCACTTCAGGTGCTGCGTGGAGAGGACACAGAGCGCTCCTGTTCTACGACGCTCCCTGTCATCTTCATGTAGCAGAGCTGAAAGCGTCGTGTGGATTACTTCGGACCTGAATTGTTGTTTGGGGATTAATAAAGAGGTAAATGAGGGTTTTTTTTGTCTTTTATTCCAAATAAAGGATTTCTTGCTGTGTGTGTTTATTTACTTTCACTTACAGGTTAATCATGGAAGGTATTTCGGGGAGACGCCTGTCATGATTAACCCCTTTATTACCCCGATTGCCACCGTACCAGGGCAATTCGGGATGAGCCGGGTAGAGTCCCGGGACTGCCCCATCTAATGGATGCGGCAATTCCGGGCGGCTGCTGGGTGATATTATTTATTTATTTTACTGCACGATATAGACCCGCCCGACGGCGGCTGTGATTGGTTGCAGTGAGACAGCTGTCACTCATCGTGGGGGCGTGTCTGACTGCAACCAATTATGGGCGCCAGTGGGCGGAGAAGGCACGGAATACCTGACTGAATAATGAAGCGGCAGCCATTTTCAAAAGAGGAAAAGCCGCCGGAGATTTCTGACAGCCGTGCAGCGCCGCGCCCGTTATCGGTGAGTAGGAAAGAGAGAGGGATTGTGCTGGGGATGCAGGACACATGCAGATACGCAACGTGCGCACATACTTACTGTGAAAAGCCACACTTTTGGTGATCAAACCGTTATTGAATGGTAACTCGAATGGCCGAACTTGAAGCAAATCGTTTGAGTTCGTCGAACGACTCGAACGTCGCCCAAAATCACTCGAATTTGAAATTGGCGAACCTCTAACCTCGAACATCGCTCAACTCTAGTCGTGACACCTTATGGCAAGACAGATCCTTACCCTGTTCAGTGCTGAACAGGCAGCAATTCCAGCTGCAGTGTGGAAACGATTACCCATGGAGATTCTCTGCATTATCCTGTCCTCTCTTGCATTTGTCTTTCGAGGGTGACCAGCCTTCTTGGGGGACTTGAGAGAGTTTGTGATATTGTAAAGATGCAATAGTCTCAAAATCACAGACTTGGAATGACCAACTTCTCTTGCTGTGGCTGATAGGGTCACCCCTTTGTCCTTCATCTGGACAACCTGCTGCTGGAGGGTTTCAGTCACTTTGGAACAGCAAAGTCAGTGGAAACTGGACAGTTCGGCTGTCAGTTACACAGGGTTTGTCAGATAATTAAGGAAATTAGCACCAGGTGCAGATTAACACCAATAAACTGCAAGGTTCTGAAAGTGTTCTCTAACTGTGATCCGTGTTCTCTAACTGTGATCCGTGTTCTCTAACTGTGATCCGTGTTCTCTAAGTGTGATCCGTGTCTTTTACATTTATCTCATTTACATTTTTATTATTTGCTTTACAATAAATTTACTGTATGAAATAAGCGGAAAATCATATGAGGAGATAATCACAGAGGACGACACAAGGAGCGCAACATTTAGGAAATTGTGTGTTCTCTAATGTTCATCTTCACTGTATATTGACCCTCAGCCTTAAACACACAGAAACATTTGTCTAGATTGGATACGATTGTAACAAATCCTCAGCAATGAGAGATACTAGGTCTGTACAATCTACGTAAATCTCTTTGATCTCAATTAAAACAGATTTTTATACTGAATAAATAATGTGTGACTATAACGTTACATTCCAGAGGAGAGGCCGGACCTCCTCTGAATATCGCCGACTCGTGTGTGATGTCACTAGTTCCAGATTTCGTTCCTTTGCAGTCATCGTCCCTCGCCCCTTATAAATAGCTGCGGCGCCCGTTCTCACACAACTCAGGTTTCATTTCTACCTGTAACTACAAAGAACTGTTCCTCCAGATCTGCAGACTCAGCAGAAAGCGACAAATGCCCTGAGATTACTCATCGCCTGCCACAAATCATCAACCGTCAGGACACAAGACGCTAAAGTTAAAGTGAAACTCCTCCATCATCCAAAATGAGGTCAATATTCAATCCGTGTCATATGCAGAACTTGGATCAGGGTAGATGTAAGCACAAGACTCAGAGATAGGGGGAATTTCCTCCACAAAAAGATCTAAAATAAGATCCTGTCTGCAGCCACCACTAGGGGGAGCTCCCTGTATACAGAGATACAGGATAGGATCCTATCTGCAGCCACCACTAGGAGGAGCTCCCTGTATACAGAGATACATGATAAGATCCTGTCTGCAGCCACCACTAGGGGGAGCTCCCTGTATACAGAGATACATGATAAGACCCTGTCTGCAGCCACCACTAGGGGGAGCTCCCTGTATACAGAGATACATGATAAGACCCTGTCTGCAGCCACCACTAGGGGGAGCTCCCTGTATACAGAGATACATGATAAGATCCTGTCTGCAGCCACCACTAGGGGGAGCTCCCTGTATACAGAGATACATGATAAGATCCTGTCTGCAGCCACCACTAGGGGGAGCTCCCTGTATACAGAGATACATGATAAGATCCTGTCTGCAGACACCACTAGGGGGAGCTCCCTGTATACAGAGATACATGATAAGATCCTGTCTGCAGTCACCACTAGGGGGAGCTCCCTGTATACAGAGATACATGATAAGATTCTGTCTGCAGCCACCACTAGGGGGAGCTCCCTGTATACAGAGATACATGATAAGATCCTGTCTGCAGCCACCACTAGGGGGAGCTCCCTGTATACAGGGATACATGATAAGATCCTGTCTGCAGCCACCACTAGGGGGAGCTCCCTGTATACAGAGATACATGATAAGATTCTGTCTGCAGCCACCACTAGGGGGAGCTCCCTGTATACAGAGATACATGATAAGATCCTGTCTGCAGCCACCACTAGGGCGAGCTCCCTGTATACAGAGATACATGATAAGATTCTGTCTGCAGCCACCACTAGGGGGAGCTCCCTGTATACAGAGATACATGATAAGATCCTGTCTGCAGTCACCACTAGGGGGAGCTCCCTGTATACACAGATAGGTGATAAGATTCTGTCTGCAGCCACCACTAGGGGGAGCTCCCTGTATACAGAGATACATGATAAGATCCTGTCTGCAGCCACCACTAGGGGGAGCTCCCTATATACAGAGATACATGATAAGATTCTGTCTGCAGCCACCACTAGGGGGAGCTCCCTGTATACAGAGATACATGATAAGATCCTGTCTGCAGCCACCACTAGGGGGAGCTCCCTGTATACAGAGATACATGATAAGATCCTGTCTGCAGCCACCACTAGGGGGAGCTCCCCGTATACAGAGATACATGATAAGATCCTGTCTGCAGCCACCACTAGGGGGAGCTCCCTGTATACAGAGATACATGATAAGATCCTGTCTGCAGCCACCACTAGGGCGAGCTCCCTGTATACAGAGATACATGATAAGATTCTGTCTGCAGCCACCACTAGGGGGAGCTCCCTGTATACAGAGATACATGATAAGATCCTGTCTGCAGCCGCCACTAGGAGGAGCTCCCTGTATACACAGATAGCTGAAAAGATTCTGTCTGCAGTCACCTCTAGGAGGAGCTCCCTGTATACAGAGATACATGATAAGATCCTGTCTGCAGCCACCACTAGGGGGAGCTCCCTGTATACAGAGATACATGATAAGATCCTGTCTGCAGCCACCACTAGGGGGAGCTCCCTGTATACAGAGATACATGATAAGATCCTGTCTGCAGACACCACTAGGGGGAGCTCCCTGTATACAGAGATACATGATAAGATCCTGTCTGCAGTCACCACTAGGGGGAGCTCCCTGTATACAGAGATACATGATAAGATTCTGTCTGCAGCCACCACTAGGGGGAGCTCCCTGTATACAGAGATACATGATAAGATCCTGTCTGCAGCCACCACTAGGGGGAGCTCCCTGTATACAGAGATACATGATAAGATTCTGTCTACAGCCACCACTAGGGGGAGCTCCCTGTATACAGAGATACATGATAAGATCCTGTCTGCAGCCACCACTAGGGCGAGCTCCCTGTATACAGAGATACATGATAAGATTCTGTCTGCAGCCACCACTAGGGGGAGCTCCCTGTAAACAGAGATACATGATAAGATCCTGTCTGCAGTCACCACTAGGGGGAGCTCCCTGTATACACAGATAGGTGATAAGATTCTGTCTGTAGTCACCACTAGGGGGAGCTCCCTGTATCCAGAGATACATGATAAGATCCTGTCTGCAGCCACCACTAGGGGGAGCTCCCTGTATACAGAGATACATGATAAGATCCTGTCTGCAGCCGCCACTAGGGGGAGCTCCCTGTATACACAGATAGCTGAAAAGATTCTGTCTGCAGTCACCTCTAGGAGGAGCTCCCTGTATACAGAGATACATGATAAGATCCTGTCTGCAGCCACCACTAGGGCGAGCTCCCTGTATACAGAGATACATGATAAGATTCTGTCTGCAGCCACCACTAGGGGGAGCTCCCTGTATACAGAGATACATGATAAGATCCTGTCTGCAGTCACCACTAGGGGGAGCTCCCTGTATACACAGATAGCTGATAAGATTCTGTCTGCAGTCACCACTAGGGGGAGCTCCCTGTATACAGAGATACATGATAAGATCCTGTCTGCAGCCACCACTAGGGGGAGCTCCCTGTATACAGAGATACATGATAAGATTCTGTCTGCAGCCACCACTAGGGGAGCTCCCTGTATACAGAGATACATGATAAGATCCTGTCTGCAGCCACCACTAGGGGAAGCTCCCTGTATACAGAGATACATGATAAGATCCTGTCTGCAGCCACCACTAGGGGGAGCTCCCTGTATACAAAGATACATGATAAGATCCTGTCTGCAGCCAACACTAGGGGGAGCTCCCTGTATACAGAGATACATGATAAGATCCTGTCTGCAGTCACCACTAGGGGGAGCTTTCTGTATACAGAGATACATGATAAGATCCTGTCTGCAGCCGCCATTAGGGGGAGCTCCCTGTATACACAGATAGCTGATAAGATTCTGTCTGCAGTCACCACTAGGAGGAGCTCCCTGTATACAGAGATACATGATAAGATCCTGTCTGCAGCCACCACTAGGGGGAGCTCCCTGTATACAGAGATACATGATAAGATTCTGTCTGCAGCCACCACTAGGGGGAGCTCCCTGTATACAGAGATACATGATAAGATCCTGTCTGCAGCCACCACTAGGGGGAGCTCTCTGTATACAGAGATACATGATAAGATTCTGTCTGCAGCCACCACTAGGGGGAGCTCCCTGTATACAGAGATACATGATAAGATCCTGTCTGCAGCCACCACTAGGGGGAGCTCCCGTATACAGAGATACATGACAATATCCTGTCTGCAACCACCACTAGGAGGAGCTCCCTGTATACAGAGATACATGATAAGATCCTGTCTGCATCCTCCACTAGGGGGAGCTCCCTGTATACAGATACATGATAAGATCCTGTCTGCAGTCACCACTAGGGGGAGCTCCCTGTATACAGAGATACATGATAAGATCCTGTCTGCAGCCTCCACTAGGGGGAGCTCCCTGTATACAGATACATGATAAGATCCTGTCTGCAGTCACCACTAGGGCGAGCTCCCTGTATACAGAGATACATGATAAGATTCTGTCTGCAGCCACCACTAGGGGGAGCTCCCTGTATACAGAGATACATGATAAGATTCTGTCTGCAGCCACCACTAGGGGGAGCTACCTGTATACAGAGATACATGATAAGATTCTGTCTGCAGCCACCACTAGGGGGAGCTCCCTGTATACAGAGATACATGATAAGATCCTGTCTGCAGTCACCACTAGGGGGAGCTCCCTGTATACAGAGATACATGATAAGATTCTGTCTGCAGCCACCACTAGGGGGAGCTCCCTGTATACAGAGATACATGATAAGATTCTATCTGCAGCCACCACTAGGGGGAGCTCCCTGTATACAGAGATACATGATAAGATCCTGTCTGCAGCCACCACTAGGGGGAGCTCCCTGTATACAGAGATACATGATAAGATCCTGTCTGCAACCACCACTAGGAGGAGCTCCCTGTATACAGAGATACATGATAAGATCCTGTCTGCAGCCTCCACTAGGGGGAGCTCCCTGTATACAGATACATGATAAGATCCTGTCTGCAGTCACCACTAGGGGGAGTTCCCTGTATACAGAGATACATGATAAGATCCTGTCTGCAGCTACCACTAGGGCGAGCTCCCTGTATACAGAGATACATGATAAGATTCTGTCTGCAGCCACCACTAGGGGGAGCTCCCTGTATACAGAGATACATGATAAGATCCTGTCTGCAGTCACCACTAGGGGAAGCTCCCTATATACACAGATACATGATAAGATTCTGTCTGCAGTCACCACTAGGGGGAGCACCCTGTATACAGAGATACATGATAAGATCCTGTCTGCAGCCACCACTAGGGCGAGCTCCCTGTATACAGAGATACATGATAAGATTCTGTCTGCAGCCACCACTAGGGGGAGCTCCCTGTATACAGAGATACATGATAAGATTCTGTCTGCAGCCACCACTAGGGGGAGCTCCCTGTATACAGAGATACATGATAAGATCCTGTCTGCAGCCACCACTAGAGGGAGCTCCCTGTATAAAGAGATACATGATAAGATTCTGTCTGCAGCTACCACTAGGGGGAGCTCCCTGAATACAGAGATACATGATAAGATCCTGTCTGCAGCCACCACTAGGGGGAGTGCCCTGTATACAGAGATACATGATAAGATCCTGTCTGCAGTCACCACTAGAAGGAGTTCTCTGTATACAGAGATACATGATAAGATCGTGTCTGCAGCCACCACTAGGGGGAGCTCCCTGTATACAGAGAGACATGATAAGATCCTGTCTGCAGCCACCACTAGGGGGAGCTCCCTGTATACAGAGATATATGATAAGATCCTGTCTGCAGCCACCACTAGGGGGAGCTCCCTATATACACAGATACATGATAAGATTCTGTCTGCAGTCACCACTAGGGGGAGCTCCCTGTATACAGAGATACATGATAAGATCCTGTCTGCAGCCACCACTAGGGCGAGCTCCCTGTATACAGAGATACATGATAAGATTCTGTCTGCAGCCACCACTAGGGGGAGCTCCCTGTATACAGAGATACATGATAAGATTCTGTCTGCAGCCACCACTAGGGGAAGCTCCCTGTATACAGAGACACATGATAAGATCCTGTCTGCAGCCACCACTAGGGGGAGCTCCCTGTATACAGAGACACATGATAAGATCCTGTCTGCAGCCACCACTAGGGGGAGCTCCCTGTATACAGAGATACATGATAAGATCCTGTCTGCAACCACCACTAGGAGGAGCTCCCTGTATACAGAGATACATGATAAGATCCTGTCTGCAGCCTCCACTAGGGGGAGCTCCCTGTATACAGATACATGATAAGATCCTGTCTGCAGTCACCACTAGGGGGAGCTCCCTGTATACAGAGATACATGATAAGATCCTGTCTGCAGCTACCACTAGGGGGAGCTCCATGTATACAGAGATACATGATAAGATCCTGTCTGCAGCCACCACTAGGGGGAGCTCCTTGTATACAGAGATACATGATAAGATCCTGTCTGCAGCCACCACTAGAGGGAGTTCTCTGTATACAGAGATACATAATAAGATCGTGTCTGCAGCCACCACTAGGGGGAGCTCCCTGTATACAGAGATACATGATAAGATCCTTTCTGCAGCCACCACTAGAGGGAGCTCCCTGTATACATAAATACATGATAAGATCCTGTCTGCAGTCACCACTAGAGGGAGCTCCCTGTATACAGAGATAGATGATAAGATCCTGTCTGCAGCCACCACTAGGAAGAGCTCCCTGTATACAGAGATACATGATAATATCCTGTCTGCAGCCACCACTAGAGGGAGCTCCCTGTATACAGAGATACATGATGAGATCCTGTCTGCAGCCACCACTAGGGGGAGCTCCCTGTATACAGAGATACATGATAAGATCCTGTCTGCAGCCACCACTAGGGGGATCTCCCTGTATACAGAGATACATGATAAGATCCTGTCTGCAGCCACCACTAGGAGGAGCTCCCTGTATACAGAGATAAATGATAAGATCCTGTCTGCAGCCACCACTAGGGGGAGCGCCCTGTATACAGAGATACATGATAAATTCCTGTCTGCAGCCACCACTAGGGGGAGCTCCCTGTATACAGAGATACATGATAAGATCCTGTCTGCAGCCACCTCTAGGGGGAGCGCCCTGTATACAGAGATACATGATAAGATCCTGTCTGCAGTCACCACTAGGGGGAGCTCCCTGTATACAGAGATACATGATAAGATCCTGTCTGCAGCCACCTCTAGGGGGAGCGCCCTGTATACAGAAATACATGATAAGATTCTGTCTGCTGCCACCACTAGGGGGAGCTCCCTGTATAAAGAGATACATGATAAGATCCTGTCTGCAGCCACCACTAGGGGGAGCTCCCTGTATACAGAGATACATGATAAGATCCTGTCTGCAGCCACCACTAGGGGGAGTTCCCTGTATACAGAAATACATGATAAGATCCTGTCTGCAGTCACCACTAGGGGGAGTTCCCTGTATACAGAGATACATGATAAGATATTGTCTGCAGCCACCATTAGGGGGAGCTCCCTGTATACAGAGATACATGATAAGATCCTGTCTGCAGCCACCACTAGGGGGAGCTCCCTGTATACAGAGATACATGATAAGATCCTTTCTGCAGCCACCACTAGGGGGAGCGCCCTGTATACAGAGATACATGATAAGATCCTGTCTGCAGCCACCACTAGGGGGAGCTCCCTGTATACAGAGATACATGATAAGATTCTGTCTGCAGCCACCACTATGAGGAGCTCCCTGTATACAGAGATATATGATAAGATCCTGTTTGCAGCCACCACTAGGGGGAGCTCCCTGTATACAGAGATACATGATAAGATCCTGTGTGCAGCCACCACTACGGGGAGCTCCCTGTATACAGAGATACATGATAAGATCCTGTCTGCAGTCACCACTAGGGGGAGCTCCCTGTATACAGAGATACATGATAAGATCCTGTCTGCAGCCACCACTAGGAGGAGCTCCCTGTATACAGAGATATATGATAAGATTCTGTCTGCAGCCACCACTAGGGGGAGCTCCCTGTGTACAGAGATACATGATAAGATCCTGTCTGCAGCCACCACTAGGGGGAGCTCCCTGTATACAGAGATATATGATAAGATCCTGTCTGCAGCCACCACTAGGGGGAGCTCCCTGTATATAGACATACATGATAAGATCCTGTCTGCAGCCACCACTAGGGGGAGCTCCCTGTATACAGAGATACATGATAAGATCCTGTCTGCAGCCACCACTAGGGGGAGCTCCCTGTATACAGAGATATATGATAAGATCCTGTCTGCAGCCACCACTAGGGGGAGCTCCCTGTATATAGACATACATGATAAGATCCTGTCTGCAGCCACCACTAGGGGGAGCTCCCTGTATACAGAGATACATGATAAGATCCTGTCTGCAGCCACCACTAGGGGGAGCTCCCTGTATACAGAGATATATGATAAGATCCTGTCTGCAGCCACCACTAGAGGGAGCTCCCTGTATACAGAGATACATGATAAGATCCTGTCTGCAGCCACCACTAGGGGGAGCTCCCTGTATACAGAGATACATGATAACATCCTGTCTGCAGCCACCACTAGGGGGAGCTCCCTTTATACAGAGATACATGATAAGATCCTGTCTGCAGCCACCACTAGGGGGATCTCCCTGTATACAGAAATACATGATAAGATCCTGTCTGCAGCCTCCACTAGGGGGAGCTCCCTGTATACAGAGATACATAAGATCCTGTCTGCAGCCACCACTAGGGGGAGCTCCCTGTATACAGAGATACATGATAAGATCCTGTCTGCAGCCACCACTAGGGGGAGCTCCCTGTATACAGAGATACATGATAAGATCCTGTCTGCAGCCACCACTAGGGGGAGCTCCCTGTATACAGAGATACATGATAAGATCCTGTCTGCAGCCACCACTAGGGTGAGCTCCCTGTATACAGAGATACATGATAATATGCTGTCTGCAGCCACCACTGGGGGGAGCTCCCTGTATACAGAGATACATGATAAGATCCTGTCTGCAGCCACCACTAAGGGGAGCTCCCTGTATACAGAGATACATGATAAGATCCTGTCTGCAGCCACCACTAGGGGGAGCTCCCTGTATACAGAGATACATGATAAGATTCTGTCTGCAGCCTCCACTAGGGGGAGCTCCCTGTAAACAGAGATACATAAGATCCTGTCTGCAGCCACCACTAGGGGGAGCTCCCTGTATACAGAAATACATGATAAGATCCTGTCTGCAGTCACCACTAGGGGGAGTTCCCTGTATACAGAGATACATGATAAGATATTGTCTGCAGCCACCATTAGGGGGAGCTCCCTGTATACAGAGATACATGATAAGATCCTGTCTGCAGCCACCACTAGGGGGAGCTCCCTGTATACAGAGATACATGATAAGATCCTTTCTGCAGCCACCACTAGGGGGAGCGCCCTGTATACAGAGATACATGATAAGATCCTGTCTGCAGCCACCACTAGGGGGAGCTCCCTGTATACAGAGATACATGATAAGATTCTGTCTGCAGCCACCACTATGAGGAGCTCCCTGTATACAGAGATATATGATAAGATCCTGTTTGCAGCCACCACTAGGGGGAGCTCCCTGTATACAGAGATACATGATAAGATCCTGTGTGCAGCCACCACTACGGGGAGCTCCCTGTATACAGAGATACATGATAAGATCCTGTCTGCAGTCACCACTAGGGGGAGCTCCCTGTATACAGAGATACATGATAAGATCCTGTCTGCAGCCACCACTAGGAGGAGCTCCCTGTATACAGAGATATATGATAAGATTCTGTCTGCAGCCACCACTAGGGGGAGCTCCCTGTGTACAGAGATACATGATAAGATCCTGTCTGCAGCCACCACTAGGGGGAGCTCCCTGTATACAGAGATATATGATAAGATCCTGTCTGCAGCCACCACTAGGGGGAGCTCCCTGTATATAGACATACATGATAAGATCCTGTCTGCAGCCACCACTAGGGGGAGCTCCCTGTATACAGAGATACATGATAAGATCCTGTCTGCAGCCACCACTAGGGGGAGCTCCCTGTATACAGAGATATATGATAAGATCCTGTCTGCAGCCACCACTAGGGGGAGCTCCCTGTATATAGACATACATGATAAGATCCTGTCTGCAGCCACCACTAGGGGGAGCTCCCTGTATACAGAGATACATGATAAGATCCTGTCTGCAGCCACCACTAGGGGGAGCTCCCTGTATACAGAGATATATGATAAGATCCTGTCTGCAGCCACCACTAGAGGGAGCTCCCTGTATACAGAGATACATGATAAGATCCTGTCTGCAGCCACCACTAGGGGGAGCTCCCTGTATACAGAGATACATGATAACATCCTGTCTGCAGCCACCACTAGGGGGAGCTCCCTTTATACAGAGATACATGATAAGATCCTGTCTGCAGCCACCACTAGGGGGATCTCCCTGTATACAGAAATACATGATAAGATCCTGTCTGCAGCCTCCACTAGGGGGAGCTCCCTGTATACAGAGATACATGATAAGATCCTGTCTGCAGCCACCACTAGGGGGAGCTCCCTGTATACAGAGATATATGATAAGATCCTGTCTGCAGCCACCACTAGAGGGAGCTCCCTGTATACAGAGATACATGATAAGATCCTGTCTGCAGCCACCACTAGGGGGAGCTCCCTGTATACAGAGATACATGATAACATCCTGTCTGCAGCCACCACTAGGGGGAGCTCCCTTTATACAGAGATACATGATAAGATCCTGTCTGCAGCCACCACTAGGGGGATCTCCCTGTATACAGAAATACATGATAAGATCCTGTCTGCAGCCTCCACTAGGGGGAGCTCCCTGTATACAGAGATACATAAGATCCTGTCTGCAGCCACCACTAGGGGGAGCTCCCTGTATACAGAGATACATGATAAGATCCTGTCTGCAGCCACCACTAGGGGGAGCTCCCTGTATACAGAGATACATGATAAGATCCTGTCTGCAGCCACCACTAGGGGGAGCTCCCTGTATACAGAGATACATGATAAGATCCTGTCTGCAGCCACCACTAGGGTGAGCTCCCTGTATACAGAGATACATGATAATATGCTGTCTGCAGCCACCACTGGGGGGAGCTCCCTGTATACAGAGATACATGATAAGATCCTGTCTGCAGCCACCACTAAGGGGAGCTCCCTGTATACAGAGATACATGATAAGATCCTGTCTGCAGCCACCACTAGGGGGAGCTCCCTGTATACAGAGATACATGATAAGATTCTGTCTGCAGCCTCCACTAGGGGGAGCTCCCTGTAAACAGAGATACATAAGATCCTGTCTGCAGCCACCACTAGGGGGAGCTCCCTGTATACAGAGATACATGATAAGATCCTGGCTGCAGCCACCACTAGGGGGAGCTCCCTGTATACAGAGATACATGATAATATGCTGCCTGCAGCCACCACTAGGGGGAGCTCCCTGTATACAGAGACACATGATAAGATCCTGTCTGCAGCCACCACTAGGGGGAGCTCCCTGTATACAGAGATACATGATAAGATCCTGTCTGCAGTCACCACTAGGGGGAGCTCCCTGTATACAGAGATACATGATAAGATTCTGTCTGCAGTCACCACTAGGAAGAGCTCCCTGTATACAGAGACACATGATAATATGCTGTCTGCAGCCACCACTAGGGGGAGCTCCCTGTATACAGAGATACATGATAAGATCCTGTCTGCAGCCACCACTAGGGGGAGCTCCCTGTATACAGAGATACATGATAAGATCCTGTCTGCAGTCACCACTAGGGGGAGCTCCCTGTATACAGAGATACATGATAAGATCCTGTCTGCAGCCACCACTAGGAGGAGCTCCCTGTATACAGAGACACATGATAAGATCCTGTCTGCAGCCACCACTAGGGGGAGCTCCCTGTATACAGAGATACATGATAAGATCCTGTCTGCAGCCACCACTAGGGGGAGCTCCCTGTATAAAGAGATACATGATAAGATCCTGTCTGCAGCCACCACTAGGGGGAGCTCCCTGTATACAGAAATACATGATAAGATCCTGTCTGCAGCCATTACTAGGGGGAGCTCCCTGTATACAGAGATGCATGATAAGATCCTGTCTGCAGCCACCACTAGGGGGAGCTCCCTGTATACAGAGATACATGATAAGATCCTGTCTGCAGGCACCACTAGGGGGAGCTCCCTGTATACAGAGATACATGATAATATGCTGTCTGCAGCCACCACTAGGGGGAGCTCCCTGTATACAGAGATACATTATGAGATCCTGTCTGCAGCCACCACTAAGGGGAGCTCCCTGTATATAGAGATACATGATAAGATCCTGTCTGCAGCCACCACTAGGGGGAGCTCCCTGTATACAGAGATACATGATAAGATCCTGTCTGCAGCCTCCACTAGGGGGAGCTCCCTGTATACAGAGATACATAAGATCCTGTCTGCAGCCACCACTAGGGGGAGATCCCTGTATACAGAGATACATGATAAGATCCTGTCTGCAGCCACCACTAGGGGGAGCTCCCTGTATACAGAGATACATGATGATATGCTGTCTGCAGCCACCACTAGGGGGAGCTCCCTGTATACAGAGATACATGATAAGATCCTGTCTGCAGCCACCACTAGGGGGAGCTCCCTGTATACAGAGATACATGATAAGATCCTGTCTGCAGCCACCACTAGGGGGAGCTCCCTGTATACAGAGATACATGATAAGATCCTGTCTGCAGTCACCACTAGGGGGAGCTCCCTGTATACAGAGATACATATTAAGATCCTGTCTGCAGCCACCACTAGGGGGAGCTCCCTGTATACAGAGATACATGATAAGATCCTGTCTGCAGTCACCACTAGGGGGAGCTCCCTGTATACAGAGATACATGATAAGATCCTGTCTGCAGCCACCACTAGGAGGAGCTCCCTGTATACAGAGATACATGATAAGATTCTGTCTGCAGTCACCACTAGGGGGAGCTCCCTGTATACAGAGATACATGATAAGATTCTGTCTGCAGCCACCACTAGGAGGAGCTCCCTGTATACAGAAACACATGATAGGATCCTGTCTGCAGCCACCACTAGGGGGAGCTCCCTGTATACAGAGATACATGATAAGATCCTGTCTGCAGTCACCACTAGGGGGAGCTCCCTGTATACAGAGATACATGATAAGATCCTGTTTGCAGTCACCACTAGGGGGAGCTCCCTGTATACAGAGATACATGATAAGATCCTGTCTGCAGTCACCACTAGGGGGAGCTCCCTGTATACAGAGTTACATGATAAGATCCTGTCTGCAGTCACCACTAGGGGGAGCTCCCTGTATACAGAGATACATGATAAGATCCTGTCTGCAGTCACCACTAGGGGGAGCTCCCTGTATACAGAGATACATGATACGATTCTGTCTGCAGCCACCACTAGGGGGAGCTCCCTGTATACAGAGATACATGATAAGATTCTGTCTGCAGTCACCACTAGGGGGAGCTCCCTGTATACAGAGATACATGATAAGATCCTGTCTGCAGCCACCACTAGGGGGAGCTCCCTGTATACAGAGATACATGATAAGATCCTGTCTGCAGCCACCACTAGTGGGAGCTCCCTGTATACAGAGATACATGATAAGATGCTGTCTGCAGCCACCACTATGGGGAGCTCCCTGTATACAGAGATACATGATAGGATCCTGTCTGCAGCCACCACTAGGGGGAGCTCCCTGTATACAGAGATACATGATAAGATTCTGTCTGCAGCCACCACTAGGGGGAGCTACCTGTATACAGAGATACATGATAAGATTCTGTCTGCAGCCACCACTAGGGGGAGCTCCCTGTATACAGAGATACATGATAAGATCCTGTCTGCAGTCACCACTAGGGGGAGCTCCCTGTATACAGAGATACATGATAAGATTCTGTCTGCAGCCACCACTAGGGGGAGCTCCCTGTATACAGAGATACATGATAAGATTCTATCTGCAGCCACCACTAGGGGGAGCTCCCTGTATACAGAGATACATGATAAGATCCTGTCTGCAGCCACCACTAGGGGGAGCTCCCTGTATACAGAGATACATGATAAGATCCTGTCTGCAACCACCACTAGGAGGAGCTCCCTGTATACAGAGATACATGATAAGATCCTGTCTGCAGCCTCCACTAGGGGGAGCTCCCTGTATACAGATACATGATAAGATCCTGTCTGCAGTCACCACTAGGGGGAGTTCCCTGTATACAGAGATACATGATAAGATCCTGTCTGCAGCTACCACTAGGGCGAGCTCCCTGTATACAGAGATACATGATAAGATTCTGTCTGCAGCCACCACTAGGGGGAGCTCCCTGTATACAGAGATACATGATAAGATCCTGTCTGCAGTCACCACTAGGGGAAGCTCCCTATATACACAGATACATGATAAGATTCTGTCTGCAGTCACCACTAGGGGGAGCACCCTGTATACAGAGATACATGATAAGATCCTGTCTGCAGCCACCACTAGGGCGAGCTCCCTGTATACAGAGATACATGATAAGATTCTGTCTGCAGCCACCACTAGGGGGAGCTCCCTGTATACAGAGATACATGATAAGATTCTGTCTGCAGCCACCACTAGGGGGAGCTCCCTGTATACAGAGATACATGATAAGATCCTGTCTGCAGCCACCACTAGAGGGAGCTCCCTGTATAAAGAGATACATGATAAGATTCTGTCTGCAGCTACCACTAGGGGGAGCTCCCTGAATACAGAGATACATGATAAGATCCTGTCTGCAGCCACCACTAGGGGGAGTGCCCTGTATACAGAGATACATGATAAGATCCTGTCTGCAGTCACCACTAGGAGTTCTCTGTATACAGAGATACATGATAAGATCGTGTCTGCAGCCACCACTAGGGGGAGCTCCCTGTATACAGAGAGACATGATAAGATCCTGTCTGCAGCCACCACTAGGGGGAGCTCCCTGTATACAGAGATATATGATAAGATCCTGTCTGCAGCCACCACTAGGGGGAGCTCCCTATATACACAGATACATGATAAGATTCTGTCTGCAGTCACCACTAGGGGGAGCTCCCTGTATACAGAGATACATGATAAGATCCTGTCTGCAGCCACCACTAGGGCGAGCTCCCTGTATACAGAGATACATGATAAGATTCTGTCTGCAGCCACCACTAGGGGGAGCTCCCTGTATACAGAGATACATGATAAGATTCTGTCTGCAGCCACCACTAGGGGAAGCTCCCTGTATACAGAGACACATGATAAGATCCTGTCTGCAGCCACCACTAGGGGGAGCTCCCTGTATACAGAGACACATGATAAGATCCTGTCTGCAGCCACCACTAGGGGGAGCTCCCTGTATACAGAGATACATGATAAGATCCTGTCTGCAACCACCACTAGGAGGAGCTCCCTGTATACAGAGATACATGATAAGATCCTGTCTGCAGCCTCCACTAGGGGGAGCTCCCTGTATACAGATACATGATAAGATCCTGTCTGCAGTCACCACTAGGGGGAGCTCCCTGTATACAGAGATACATGATAAGATCCTGTCTGCAGCTACCACTAGGGGGAGCTCCATGTATACAGAGATACATGATAAGATCCTGTCTGCAGCCACCACTAGGGGGAGCTCCTTGTATACAGAGATACATGATAAGATCCTGTCTGCAGCCACCACTAGAGGGAGTTCTCTGTATACAGAGATACATAATAAGATCGTGTCTGCAGCCACCACTAGGGGGAGCTCCCTGTATACAGAGATACATGATAAGATCCTTTCTGCAGCCACCACTAGAGGGAGCTCCCTGTATACATAAATACATGATAAGATCCTGTCTGCAGTCACCACTAGAGGGAGCTCCCTGTATACAGAGATAGATGATAAGATCCTGTCTGCAGCCACCACTAGGAAGAGCTCCCTGTATACAGAGATACATGATAATATCCTGTCTGCAGCCACCACTAGAGGGAGCTCCCTGTATACAGAGATACATGATGAGATCCTGTCTGCAGCCACCACTAGGGGGAGCTCCCTGTATACAGAGATACATGATAAGATCCTGTCTGCAGCCACCACTAGGGGGATCTCCCTGTATACAGAGATACATGATAAGATCCTGTCTGCAGCCACCACTAGGAGGAGCTCCCTGTATACAGAGATAAATGATAAGATCCTGTCTGCAGCCACCACTAGGGGGAGCGCCCTGTATACAGAGATACATGATAAATTCCTGTCTGCAGCCACCACTAGGGGGAGCTCCCTGTATACAGAGATACATGATAAGATCCTGTCTACAGCCACCACTAGGGGGATCTCCCTGTATACAGAGATACATGATAAGATCCTGTCTGCAGCCACCACTAGGAGGAGCTCCCTGTATAAAGAGATACATGATAAGATCCTGTCTGCAGCCACCACTAGGGGGAGCTCCCTGTATACAGAGATACATGATAAGATCCTGTCTGCAGCCACCTCTAGGGGGAGCGCCCTGTATACAGAGATACATGATAAGATCCTGTCTGCAGTCACCACTAGGGGGAGCTCCCTGTATACAGAGATACATGATAAGATCCTGTCTGCAGCCACCTCTAGGGGGAGCGCCCTGTATACAGAAATACATGATAAGATTCTGTCTGCTGCCACCACTAGGGGGAGCTCCCTGTATAAAGAGATACATGATAAGATCCTGTCTGCAGCCACCACTAGGGGGAGCTCCCTGTATACAGAGATACATGATAAGATCCTGTCTGCAGCCACCACTAGGGGGAGTGCCCTGTATACAGAAATACATGATAAGATCCTGTCTGCAGTCACCACTAGGGGGAGTTCCCTGTATACAGAGATACATGATAAGATATTGTCTGCAGCCACCATTAGGGGGAGCTCCCTGTATACAGAGATACATGATAAGATCCTGTCTGCAGCCACCACTAGGGGGAGCTCCCTGTATACAGAGATACATGATAAGATCCTTTCTGCAGCCACCACTAGGGGGAGCGCCCTGTATACAGAGATACATGATAAGATCCTGTCTGCAGCCACCACTAGGGGGAGCTCCCTGTATACAGAGATACATGATAAGATTCTGTCTGCAGCCACCACTATGAGGAGCTCCCTGTATACAGAGATATATGATAAGATCCTGTTTGCAGCCACCACTAGGGGGAGCTCCCTGTATACAGAGATACATGATAAGATCCTGTGTGCAGCCACCACTACGGGGAGCTCCCTGTATACAGAGATACATGATAAGATCCTGTCTGCAGTCACCACTAGGGGGAGCTCCCTGTATACAGAGATACATGATAAGATCCTGTCTGCAGCCACCACTAGGAGGAGCTCCCTGTATACAGAGATATATGATAAGATTCTGTCTGCAGCCACCACTAGGGGGAGCTCCCTGTGTACAGAGATACATGATAAGATCCTGTCTGCAGCCACCACTAGGGGGAGCTCCCTGTATACAGAGATATATGATAAGATCCTGTCTGCAGCCACCACTAGGGGGAGCTCCCTGTATATAGACATACATGATAAGATCCTGTCTGCAGCCACCACTAGGGGGAGCTCCCTGTATACAGAGATACATGATAAGATCCTGTCTGCAGCCACCACTAGGGGGAGCTCCCTGTATACAGAGATATATGATAAGATCCTGTCTGCAGCCACCACTAGGGGGAGCTCCCTGTATATAGACATACATGATAAGATCCTGTCTGCAGCCACCACTAGGGGGAGCTCCCTGTATACAGAGATACATGATAAGATCCTGTCTGCAGCCACCACTAGGGGGAGCTCCCTGTATACAGAGATATATGATAAGATCCTGTCTGCAGCCACCACTAGAGGGAGCTCCCTGTATACAGAGATACATGATAAGATCCTGTCTGCAGCCACCACTAGGGGGAGCTCCCTGTATACAGAGATACATGATAACATCCTGTCTGCAGCCACCACTAGGGGGAGCTCCCTTTATACAGAGATACATGATAAGATCCTGTCTGCAGCCACCACTAGGGGGATCTCCCTGTATACAGAAATACATGATAAGATCCTGTCTGCAGCCTCCACTAGGGGGAGCTCCCTGTATACAGAGATACATAAGATCCTGTCTGCAGCCACCACTAGGGGGAGCTCCCTGTATACAGAGATACATGATAAGATCCTGTCTGCAGCCACCACTAGGGGGAGCTCCCTGTATACAGAGATACATGATAAGATCCTGTCTGCAGCCACCACTAGGGGGAGCTCCCTGTATACAGAGATACATGATAAGATCCTGTCTGCAGCCACCACTAGGGTGAGCTCCCTGTATACAGAGATACATGATAATATGCTGTCTGCAGCCACCACTGGGGGGAGCTCCCTGTATACAGAGATACATGATAAGATCCTGTCTGCAGCCACCACTAAGGGGAGCTCCCTGTATACAGAGATACATGATAAGATCCTGTCTGCAGCCACCACTAGGGGGAGCTCCCTGTATACAGAGATACATGATAAGATTCTGTCTGCAGCCTCCACTAGGGGGAGCTCCCTGTAAACAGAGATACATAAGATCCTGTCTGCAGCCACCACTAGGGGGAGCTCCCTGTATACAGAGATACATGATAAGATCCTGGCTGCAGCCACCACTAGGGGGAGCTCCCTGTATACAGAGATACATGATAATATGCTGCCTGCAGCCACCACTAGGGGGAGCTCCCTGTATACAGAGACACATGATAAGATCCTGTCTGCAGCCACCACTAGGGGGAGCTCCCTGTATACAGAGATACATGATAAGATCCTGTCTGCAGTCACCACTAGGGGGAGCTCCCTGTATACAGAGATACATGATAAGATTCTGTCTGCAGTCACCACTAGGAAGAGCTCCCTGTATACAGAGACACATGATAATATGCTGTCTGCAGCCACCACTAGGGGGAGCTCCCTGTATACAGAGATACATGATAAGATCCTGTCTGCAGCCACCACTAGGGGGAGCTCCCTGTATACAGAGATACATGATAAGATCCTGTCTGCAGTCACCACTAGGGGGAGCTCCCTGTATACAGAGATACATGATAAGATCCTGTCTGCAGCCACCACTAGGAGGAGCTCCCTGTATACAGAGACACATGATAAGATCCTGTCTGCAGCCACCACTAGGGGGAGCTCCCTGTATACAGAAATACATGATAAGATCCTGTCTGCAGCCATTACTAGGGGGAGCTCCCTGTATACAGAGATGCATGATAAGATCCTGTCTGCAGCCACCACTAGGGGGAGCTCCCTGTATACAGAGATACATGATAAGATCCTGTCTGCAGGCACCACTAGGGGGAGCTCCCTGTATACAGAGATACATGATAATATGCTGTCTGCAGCCACCACTAGGGGGAGCTCCCTGTATACAGAGATACATTATGAGATCCTGTCTGCAGCCACCACTAAGGGGAGCTCCCTGTATATAGAAATACATGATAAGATCCTGTCTGCAGCCACCACTAGGGGGAGCTCCCTGTATACAGAGATACATGATAAGATCCTGTCTGCAGCCTCCACTAGGGGGAGCTCACTGTATACAGAGATACATAAGATCCTGTCTGCAGCCACCACTAGGGGGAGATCCCTGTATACAGAGATACATGATAAGATCCTGTCTGCAGCCACCACTAGGGGGAGCTCCCTGTATACAGAGATACATGATGATATGCTGTCTGCAGCCACCACTAGGGGGAGCTCCCTGTATACAGAGATACATGATAAGATCCTGTCTGCAGCCACCACTAGGGTGAGCTCCCTGTATACAGAGATACATGATAAGATCCTGTCTGCAGCCACCACTAGGGGGAGCTCCCTGTATACAGAGATACATGATAAGATCCTGTCTGCAGTCACCACTAGGGGGAGCTCCCTGTATACAGAGATACATATTAAGATCCTGTCTGCAGCCACCACTAGGGGGAGCTCCCTGTATACAGAGATACATGATAAGATCCTGTCTGCAGTCACCACTAGGGGGAGCTCCCTGTATACAGAGATACATGATAAGATCCTGTCTGCAGCCACCACTAGGAGGAGCTCCCTGTATACAGAGATACATGATAAGATTCTGTCTGCAGTCACCACTAGGGGGAGCTCCCTGTATACAGAGATACATGATAAGATTCTGTCTGCAGCCACCACTAGGAGGAGCTCCCTGTATACAGAAACACATGATAGGATCCTGTCTGCAGCCACCACTAGGGGGAGCTCCCTGTATACAGAGATACATGATAAGATCCTGTCTGCAGTCACCACTAGGGGGAGCTCCCTGTATACAGAGATACATGATAAGATCCTGTTTGCAGTCACCACTAGGGGGAGCTCCCTGTATACAGAGATACATGATAAGATCCTGTCTGCAGTCACCACTAGGGGGAGCTCCCTGTATACAGAGTTACATGATAAGATCCTGTCTGCAGTCACCACTAGGGGGAGCTCCCTGTATACAGAGATACATGATAAGATCCTGTCTGCAGTCACCACTAGGGGGAGCTCCCTGTATACAGAGATACATGATACGATTCTGTCTGCAGCCACCACTAGGGGGAGCTCCCTGTATACAGAGATACATGATAAGATTCTGTCTGCAGTCACCACTAGGGGGAGCTCCCTGTATACAGAGATACATGATAAGATCCTGTCTGCAGCCACCACTAGGGGGAGCTCCCTGTATACAGAGATACATGATAAGATCCTGTCTGCAGCCACCACTAGTGGGAGCTCCCTGTATACAGAGATACATGATAAGATGCTGTCTGCAGCCACCACTATGGGGAGCTCCCTGTATACAGAGATACATGATAGGATCCTGTCTGCAGCCACCACTAGGGGGAGCTCCCTGTATACAGAGATACATGATAAGATCCTGTCTGCAGCCACCACTAGGGGGAGCTCCCTGTATACAGAGATACATGATAAGATCCTGTCTGCAGCCACCACTAGGGGGAGCTCCCTGTATACAGAGATACATGATAAGATCCTGTCTGCAGTCACCACTATGGGGAGCTCCCTGTATACAGAGATACATGATAAGATCCTGTCTGCAGTCACCACTATGGGGAGCTCCCTGTATACAGAGATACATGATAGGATCCTGTCTGCAGCCACCACTAGGGGGAGCTCCCTGTATACAGAGATACATGATAAGATCCTGTCTGCAGCCACCACTAGGGGGAGCTCCCTGTATACAGAGATACATGATAAGATCCTGTCTGCAGCCACCGCTTGGGGGAGCTCCCTGTATACAGAGATACATGATAAGACCCTGTCTGCAGCCACCACTAGGGGGAGCTCCCTGTATACAGAGACACATGATAAGATCCTGTCTGCAGCCACCACTAGGGGGAGCTCCCTGTATACAGAGATACATGATAAGATTCTGTCTGCAGCCACCACTAGGGGGAGCTCCCTGTATACAGAGATACATGAAAAGATTCTGTCTGCAGCCACCACTAGGGGGAGCTCCCTGTATACAGAGATACATGATAAGATCCTGTCTGCAGTCACCACTAGGGGGAGCTCCCTGTATACAGAGATACATAAGATCCTGTCTGCAGCCACCACTAGGGGGAGCTCCCTGTATACAGAGATACATGATAAGATCCTGTCTGCAAACATCACTAGGGGGAGCTCCCTGTATACAGAGATACATGATAAGATCCTGTCTGCAGCCACCACTAGGGGGAGCTTCCTGTATAAAGAGATACATGATAAGATCCTGTCTGCAACCACCACTAGGGGGAGCTCCCTGTATATAGAGATACATGATAAGATCCTGTCTGCAGCCTCCACTAGGGGGAGCTCCCTGTATACAGATACATGATAAGATCCTGTCTGCAGTCACTACTAGGGGGAGCTCCCTGTATACAGAGATACATGATAAGATCCTGTCTGCAGCTACCACTAGGGGGAGCTCCATGTATACAGATACATGATAAGATCCTGTCTGCAGCCACCACTAGAGGGAGCTCCCTGTATACAGAGATACATGATAATATCCTGTCTGCAGCTACCACTAGGGGGAGCTCCCTGTATACAGAGATACATGATAAGATCCTGTCTGCAGCCACCACTAGGGGGAGCTCCCTGTATACAGAGATACATGATAAGATCCTGTCTGCAGCCACCACTAGGAGGAGCTCCCTGTATACAGAGATACATGATAAGATCCTGTCTGCAGCCACCACTAGGGGGAGCGCCCTGTATACAGAGATACATGATAAATTCCTGTCTGCAGCCACCACTAGGGGGAGCTCCCTGTATACAGAGATACATGATAAGATCCTGTCTACAGCCACCACTAGGGGGATCTCCCTGTATACAGAGATACATGATAAGATCCTGTCTGCAGCCACCACTAGGAGGAGCTCCCTGTATAAAGAGATACATGATAAGATCCTGTCTGCAGCCACCACTAGGGGGAGCTCCCTATATACAGAGATACATGATAAGATCCTGTCTGCAGCCACCACTAGGGGGAGTGCCCTGTATACAGAAATACATGATAAGATCCTGTCTGCAGTCACCACTAGGGGGAGTTCCCTGTATACAGAGATACATGATAAGACATTGCAGCCACCATTAGGGGGAGCTCCCTGTATACAGAGATACATGATAAGATCCTGTCTGCAGCCACCACTAGGGGGAGCTCCCTGTATACAGAGATACATGATAAGATCCTGTCTGCAGCCACGACTAGGGTGAGCGCCCTGTATACAGAGATATATGATAAGATCCTGTCTGCAGCCACCACTAGGGGGAGCTACCTGTATACAGAGATACATGATAAGATCCTGTCTGCAGCCACCACTAGGGGGAGCGCCCTGTATACAGAGATACATGATAAGATCCTGTCTGCAGCCACCACTAGGGGGAGCTCCCTGTATACAGAGATACATGGTAAGATTCTGTCTGCAGCCACCACTAGGAGGAGCTCCCTGTATACAGAGATATATGATAAGATCCTGTCTGCAGCCACCACTAGGGGGAGCTCCCTGTATACAGAGATACATGATAAGATCCTGTGTGCAGCCACCACTACGGGGAGCTCCCTATATACAGAGATACATGATAAGATCCTGTCTGCAGTCACCACTAGGGGGAGCTCCCTGTATACAGAGATACATGATAAGATCCTGTCTGCAGCCACCACTAGGAGGAGCTCCCTGTATACAGAGATATATGATAAGATCCTGTCTGCAGCCACCACTAGGGGGAGCTCCCTGTATACAGAGATACATGATAAGATCCTGTCTGCAGCCACCACTAGGGGCGCTCCCTGTATACAGAGATATATGATAAGATCCTGTCTGCAGCCACCACTAGGGGGAGCTCCCTGTATATAGACGTACATGATAAGATCCTGTCTGCAGCCACCACTAGGGGGAGCTCCCTGTATACAGAGATACATGATAAGATCCTGTCTGCAGCCACCACTAGGGGGAGCTCCCTGTATACAGAGATATATGATAAGATCCTGTCTGCAGCCACCACTAGGGGGAGCTCCCTGTATACAGAGATACATGATAAGATCCTGTCTGCAGCCACCACTAGGGGGAGCTCCCTGTATACAGAGATACATGATAAGATCCTGTGTGCAGCCACCACTACGGGGAGCTCCCTATATACAGAGATACATGATAAGATCCTGTCTGCAGTCACCACTAGGGGGAGCTCCCTGTATACAGAGATACATGATAAGATCCTGTCTGCAGCCACCACTAGGAGGAGCTCCCTGTATACAGAGATATATGATAAGATCCTGTCTGCAGCCACCACTAGGGGGAGCTCCCTGTATACAGAGATATATGATAAGATCCTGTCTGCAGCCACCACTAGGGGGAGCTCCCTGTATATAGACATACATGATAAGATCCTGTCTGCAGCCACCACTAGGGGGAGCTCCCTGTATACAGAGATACATGATAAGATCCTGTCTGCAGCCACCACTAGGGGGAGCTCCCTGTACACAGAGACACATGATAAGATCCTGTCTGCAGCCACCATTAGGGGGAGCTCCCTGTATACAGAGATACATGATAATATGCTGTCTGCAGCCACCACTAGGGGGAGCTCCCTGTATACAGAGATACATGATAAGATCCTGTCTGCAGCCACCACTAAGGGGAGCTCCCTGTATACAGAGATACATGATAAGATCCTGTCTGCAGCCACCACTAGGGGGAGCTCCCTGTATACAGAGATACATGATAATATGCTGTCTGCAGCCACCACTAGGGGGAGCTCCCTGTATACAGAGATACATAAGATCCTGTCTGCAGCCACCACTAGGGGGAGCTCCCTGTATACAGAGATACATGATAAGATCTTGTCTGCAGCCACCACTGGGGGGAGCTCCCTGTATACAGAGAAACATGATAAGATCCTTTCTGCAGCCACCACTAAGGGGAGCTCCCTGTATACAGAGATACATGATAAGATCCTGTCTGCAGCCACCACTAGGGGGAGCTCCCTGTATACAGAGATACATGATAAGATTCTGTCTGCAGCCTCCACTAGGGGGAGCTCCCTGTATACAGAGATACATAAGATCCTGTCTGCAGCCACCACTAGGGGGAGCTCCCTGTATACAGAGATACATGATAAGATCCTGTCTGCAGCCACCACTAGGGGGAGCTCCCTGTATACAGAGATACATGATAATATGCTGTCTGCAGCCACCACTAGGGGGAGCTCCCTGTATACAGAGACACATGATAAGATCCTGTCTGCAGCCACCACTAGGGGGAGCTCCCTGTATACAGAGATACATGATAAGATCCTGTCTGCAGTCACCACTAGGGGGAGCTCCCTGTATACAGAGATACATGATAAGATTCTGTCTGCAGTCACCACTAGGAGGAGCTCCCTGTATACAGAGACACATGATAATATGCTGTCTGCAGCCACCACTAGGGGGAGCTCCCTGTATACAGAGATACATGATAAGATCCTGTCTGCAGCCACCACTAGGGGGAGCTCCCTATATACAGAGATACATGATAAGATCCTGTCTGCAGTCACCACTAGGGGGAGCTCCCTGTATACAGAGATACACGATAAGATCCTGTCTGCAGCCACCACTAGGAGGAGCTCCCTGTATACAGAGACACATGATAAGATCCTGTCTGCAGCCACCACTAGGGGGAGCTCCCTGTATACAGAGATACATGATAAGATCCTGTCTGCAGCCACCACTAGGGGGAGCTCCCTGTATAAAGAGATACATGATAAGATCCTGTCTGCAGCCACCACTAGGGGGAGCTCCCTGTATACAGAAATACATGATAAGATCCTGTCTGCAGCCATTACTAGGGGGAGCTCCCTGTATACAGAGATGCATGATAAGATCCTGTCTGCAGCCACCACTAGGGGGAGCTCCCTGTATACAGAGATACATGATAAGATCCTGTCTGCAG
Organism: Anomaloglossus baeobatrachus; assembly: GCF_048569485.1. Classification (NCBI taxonomy): domain Eukaryota; kingdom Metazoa; phylum Chordata; class Amphibia; order Anura; family Aromobatidae; genus Anomaloglossus; species Anomaloglossus baeobatrachus. Next base: position 10,776,623 of record NC_134354.1, on the reverse strand, counting down.
CCACCACTAGTGGGAGCTCCCTGTATACAGAGATACATGATAATATGCTGTCTGCAGCCACCACTAGGGGGAGCTCCCTGTATACAGAGATACATGATGAGATCCTGTCTGCAGCCACCACTAAGGGGAGCTCCCTGTATACAGAGATACATGATAAGATCCTGTCTGCAGCCACCACTAGGGGGAGCTCCCTGTATACAGAGATACATGATAAGATCCTGTCTGCAGCCTCCGCTAGGGGGAGCTCCCTGTATACAGAGATACATAAGATCCTGTCTGCAGCCACCACTAGGGGGAGCTCCCTGTATACAGAGATTTATGATAGGATCCTGTCTGCAGCCACCACTAAGGGGAGCTCCCTGTATACAGAGATACATGATGATATGCTGTCTGCAGCCACCACTAGGGGGAGCTCCCTGTATACAGAGATACATGATAAGATCCTGTCTGCAGCCACCACTAGGGGGAGCTCCCTGTATATAGAGATACATGATAAGATCCTGTCTGCAGCCTCCACTAGGGGAGCTCTCTGTATACAGAGATACATGATAAGATCCTGTCTGCAGCCACCACTAGGGGGAGCTCCCTGTATACAGAGATACATGATAAGATCCTGTCTGCAGTCACCACTAGGGGGAGCTCCCTGTATACAGAGATACATGATAAGATCCTGTCTGCAGCCACCACTAGGGGGAGCTCCCTGTATACAGAGATACATGATAAGATCCTGTCTGCAGCCACCACTAGGGGGAGCTCCCTGTATACAGAGATACATGATAAGATCCTGTCTGCAGCCACCACTAGGTGAAGCTCCCTGTATACCGAGATACATGATAAGATCCTGTCTGCAGCCACCACTAGGGGGAGCTCCCTGTATACAGAGATACATGATAAGACATTGTCTGCAGCCACCATTAGGGGGAGCTCCCTTTATACAGAGATACATGATAAGATCCTGTCTGCAGCCACCACTAGGGTGAGCGCCCTGTATACAGAGATATATGATAAGATCCTGTCTGCAGCAACCACTAGGGGGAGCTCCCTGTATACAGAGATACATGATAAGATCCTGTCTGCAGCCACCACTAGGGGGAGCGCCCTGTATACAGAGATACATGATAAGATCCTGTCTGCAGCCACCACTAGGGGGAGCTCCCTGTATACAGAGATACATGATAAGATTCTGTCTGCAGCCACCACTAGGAGGAGCTCCCTGTATACAGAGATACATGATAAGATCCTGTGTGCAGCCACCACTACGGGGAGCTCCCTATATACAGAGATACATGATAATATCCTGTCTGCAGTCACCACTAGGGGGAGCTCCCTGTATACAGAGATACATGATAAGATCCTGTCTGCAGCCACCACTAGGAGGAGCTCCCTGTATACAGAGATATATGATAAGATCCTGTCTGCAGCCACCACTAGGGGGAGCTCCCTGTATACAGAGATACATGATAAGATCCTGTCTGCAGCCACCACTAGGGGCGCTCCCTGTATACAGAGATATATGATAAGATCCTGTCTGCAGCCACCACTAGGGGGAGCTCCCTGTATATAGACATACATGATAAGATCCTGTCTGCAGCCACCACTAGGGGGAGCTCCCTGTATACAGAGATACATGATAAGATCCTGTCTGCAGCCACCACTAGGGGGAGCTCCCTGTATACAGAGATATATGATAAGATCCTGTCTGCAGCCACCACTAGGGGGAGCTCCCTGTATACAGAGATACATGATAAGATCCTGTCTGCAGCCACCACTAGGGGGAGCTCCCTGTATACAGAGATACATGATAAGATCCTGTCTGCAGCCACCACTAGGGGGAGCTCCCTTTATACAAAGATACATAATAAGATCCTGTCTGCAGCCACCACTAGGAGGATCTCCCTGTATACAGAAATACATGATAAGATCCTGTCTGCAGCCTCCACTTGGGGGAGCTCCCTGTATACAGAGATACATAAGATCCTGTCTGCAGCCACCACTAGGGGGAGCTCCATGTATACAGAGATACATGATAAGATCCTGTCTGCAGCCACCACTAGGAGGAGCTCCCTGTATACAGAGATACATGATAAGATCCTGTCTGCAGCCACCACTAGGGGGAGCTCCCTGTATACAGAGATACATGATAAGATCTTGTCTGCAGCCACCACTGGGGGGAGCTCCCTGTATACAGAGATACATGATAAGATCCTTTCTGCAGCCACCACTAAGGGGAGCTCCCTGTATACAGAGATACATGATAAGATCCTGTCTGCAGCCACCACTAGGGGGAGCTCCCTGTATACAGAGATACATGATAAGATTCTGTCTGCAGCCTCCACTAGGGGGAGCTCCCTGTATACAGAGATACATAAGATCCTGTCTGCAGCCACCACTAGGGGGAGCTCCCTGTATACAGAGATACATGATAAGATCCTGTCTGCAGCCACCACTAGGGGGAGCTCCCTGTATACAGAGATACATGATAATATGCTGTCTGCAGCCACCACTAGGGGGAGCTCCCTGTATACAGAGACACATGATAAGATCCTGTCTGCAGCCACCACTAGGGGGAGCTCCCTGTATACAGAGATACATGATAAGATCCTGTCTGCAGTCACCACTAGGGGGAGCTCCCTGTATACAGAGATACATGATAAGATTCTGTCTGCAGTCACCACTAGGAGGAACTCCCTGTATACAGAGACACATGATAATATGCTGTCTGCAGCCACCACTAGGGGGAGCTCCCTGTATACAGAGATACATGATAAGATCCTGTCTGCAGCCACCACTAGGGGGAGCTCCCTATATACAGAGATACATGATAAGATCCTGTCTGCAGTCACCACTAGGGGGAGCTCCCTGTATACAGAGATACATGATAAGATCCTGTCTGCAGCCACCACTAGGAGGAGCTCCCTGTATACAGAGACACATGATAAGATCCTGTCTGCAGCCACCACTAGGGGGAGCTCCCTGTATACAGAGATACATGATAAGATCCTGTCTGCAGCCACCACTAGGGGGAGCTCCCTGTATAAAGAGATACATGATAAGATCCTGTCTGCAGCCACCACTAGGGGGAGCTCCCTGTATACAGAAATACATGATAAGATCCTGTCTGCAGCCATTACTAGGGGGAGCTCCCTGTATACAGAGATGCATGATAAGATCCTGTCTGCAGCCACCACTAGGGGGAGCTCCCTGTATACAGAGATACATGATAAGATCCTGTCTGCAGCCACCACTAGTGGGAGCTCCCTGTATACAGAGATACATGATAATATGCTGTCTGCAGCCACCACTAGGGGGAGCTCCCTGTATACAGAGATACATGATGAGATCCTGTCTGCAGCCACCACTAAGGGGAGCTCCCTGTATACAGAGATACATGATAAGATCCTGTCTGCAGCCACCACTAGGGGGAGCTCCCTGTATACAGAGATACATGATAAGATCCTGTCTGCAGCCTCCGCTAGGGGGAGCTCCCTGTATACAGAGATACATAAGATCCTGTCTGCAGCCACCACTAGGGGGAGCTCCCTGTATACAGAGATACATGATAAGATCCTGTCTGCAGCCACCACTAAGGGGAGCTCCCTGTATACAGAGATACATGATGATATGCTGTCTGCAGCCACCACTAGGGGGAGCTCCCTGTATACAGAGATACATGATAAGATCCTGTCTGCAGCCACCACTAGGGGGAGCTCCCTGTATACAGAGATACATGATAAGATCCTGTCTGCAGCCACCACTAGGGGGAGCTCCCTGTATACAGAGATACATGATAAGATCCTGTCTGCAGTCACCACTAGGGGGAGCTCCCTGTATACAGAGATACATGATAAGATCCTGTCTGCAGCCACCACTAGGGGGAGCTCCCTGTATACAGAGATACATGATAAGATCCTGTCTGCAGCCACCACTAGGGGGAGCTCCCTGTATACAGAGATACATGATAAGATCCTGTCTGCAGCCACCATTAGGGGAAGCTCCCTGTATACCGAGATACATGATAAGATCCTGTCTGCAGCCACCACTAGGGGGAGCTCCCTGTATACAGAGATACATGATAAGATCCTGTCTGCAGTCACCACTAGGGGGAGCTCCCTGTATACAGAGATACATGATAAGATCCTGTCTGCAGTCACCACTAGGGGGAGCTCCCTGTATACAGAGATACATGATAAGATTCTGTCTGCAGTCACAACTAGGGGGAGCTCCCTGTATACAGAGATACATGATAAGATTCTGTCTGCAGCCACCACTAGGAGGAGCTCCCTGTATACAGAGACACATGATAGGATCCTGTCTGCAGTTACCACTAGGGGGAGCTCCCTGTATACAGAGATACATGATAAGATCCTGTCTGCAGCCACCACTAGGGGGAGCTCCCTGTATACAGAGATACATAAGATCCTGTCTGCAGTCACCACTAGGGGGAGCTCCCTGTATACAGAGATACATGATAAGATCCTGTCTGCAGCCAACACTAGGGGGAGCTCCCTGTATACAGGGATACATGATAAGAGCCTGTCTGCAGTCACCACTAGGGGGAGCTCACTGTATACAGAGATACATGATAAGATCCTGTCTGCAGCCACCACTAGGAGGAGCTCCCTGTATACAGAGACACATGATAGGATCCTGTCTGCAGCCACCACTAGGGGGAGCTCTCTGTATACAGAGATACATGATAAGATCCTCTCTGCAGCCACCACTAGGGGGAGCTCCCTGTATACAGAGATACATGATAAGATCCTGTCTGCAGTCACCACTAGGGGGAGCTCCCTGTATACAGAGATACATGATAAGATCCTGTCTGCAGTCACCACTAGGGGGAGCTCCCTGTATACAGAGATACATGATAAGATCCTGTCTGCAGTCACCACTAGGGGGAGCTCCCTGTATACAGAGTTACATGATAAGATCCTGTCTGCAGTCACCACTAGGGGGAGCTCCCTGTATACAGAGATACATGATAAGATCCTGTCTGCAGTCACCACTAGGGGGAGCTCCCTGTATACAGAGATACATGATATGATTCTGTCTGCAGCCACCACTAGGGGGAGCTCCCTGTATACAGAGATACATGATAAGATCCTGTCTGCAGTCACCACTAGGGGGAGCTCCCTGTATACAGAGATACATGATAAGATCCTGTCTGCAGCCACCACTAGGGGGAGCTCCCTGTATACAGAGATACATGATAAGGTCCTGTCTGCAGCCACCACTAGGGGGAGCTCCCTGTATACAGAGATACATGATAAGATGCTGTCTGCAGCCACCACTATGGGGAGCTCCCTGTATACAGAGATACATGATAGGATCCTGTCTGCAGCCACCACTAGGGGGAGCTCCCTGTATACAGAGATACATGATAAGATCCTGTCTGCAGCCACCACTAGGGGGAGCTCCCTGTATACAGAGATACATGATAAGATCCTGTCTGCAGCCACCACTAGGGGGAGCTCCCTGTATACAGAGATACATGATAAGATCCTGTCTGCAGTCACCACTAGGGGGAGCTCCCTGTATACAGAGATACATGATAAGATCCTCTCTGCAGTCACCACTAGGCGGAGCTCCCTGTATACAGAGATACATGATAGGATCCTGTCTGCAGCCACCACTAGGGGGAGCTCCCTGTATACAGAGATACATGATAAGATCCTGTCTGCAGCCACCACTAGGGGGAGCTCCCTGTATACAGAGATACATGATAAGATCCTGTCTGCAGCCACCGCTAGGGGGAGCTCCCTGTATACAGAGATACATGATAAGATCCTGTCTGCAGCCACCACTAGGGGGAGCTCCCTGTATACAGAGATACATGATAATATGCTGTCTGCAGCCACCACTAGGGGGAGCTCCCTGTATACAGAGACACATGATAAGATCCTGTCTGCAGCCACCACTAGGGGGAGCTCCCTGTATACAGAGATACATGATAAGACCCTGTCTGCAGCCACAACTAGCGGGAGCTCCCTGTATACAGAGACACATGATAAGATCCTGTCTGCAGCCACCACTAGGGAGAGCTCCCTGTATACAGAGATACATGATAAGATCCTGTCTGCAGCCACCACTAGGGGGAGCTCCCTGTATACAGAGATACATGATAAGATCCTGTCTGCAGCCACCACTAGGGGGAGCTCCCTGTATACAGAGATACATGATAAGACCCTGTCTGCAGCCACCACTAGGGGGAGCTCCCTGTATACAGAGATACATGATAAGATCCTGTCTGCAGCCACCACTAGTGGGAGCTCCCTGTATACAGAGATACATGATAAGATTCTGTCTGCAGTCACCACTAGGGGAAGCTCCCTGTATACAGAGAAACATGATAAGATCCTGTCTGCAGTCACCACTAGGGGGAGCTCCCTGTATACAGAGAAACATGATAAGATCCTGTCTGCAGCCTCCACTAGGGGGAGCTCCCTGTATACAGAGATACATGATAAGATCCTGTCTGCAGCCACCACTAGGGGGAGCTCCCTGTATACAGAGATACATGATAAGATCCTGTCTGCAGCCACCACTAGGGGGAGCTCCCTGTATACAGAGATACATGATAAGATCCTGTCTGCAGTCACCACTAGGGGGAGCTCCCTGTATACAGAGATACATGATAAGATCCTCTCTGCAGTCACCACTAGGGGGAGCTCCCTGTATACAGAGATACATGATAGGATCCTGTCTGCAGCCACCACTAGGGGGAGCTCCCTGTATACAGAGATACATGATAAGATCCTGTCTGCAGCCACCACTAGGGGGAGCTCCCTGTATACAGAGATACATGATAAGATCCTGTCTGCAGCCACCGCTAGGGGGAGCTCCCTGTATACAGAGATACATGATAAGATCCTTTCTGCAGCCCCCACTAGGGGGAGCTCCCTGTATACAGAGATACATGATAAGACCCTGTCTGCAGTCACCACTAGGGGGAGCTCCCTGTATACAGAGAAACATGATAAGATCCTGTCTGCAGCCTCCACTAGGGGGAGCTCCCTGTATACAGAGAAACATGATAAGATCCTTTCTGCAGCCCCCACTAGGGGGAGCTCCCTGTATACAGAGATACATGATAAGACCCTGTCTGCAGTCACCACTAGGGGGAGCTCCCTGTATACAGAGATACATGATAAGATTCTGTCTGCAGCCACCACTAGGGGGAGCTCCCTGTATACAGAGATACATGATAAGATTCTGTCTGCAGCCACCACTAGGGGGAGCTCCCTGTATACAGAGATAGATGATAAGATTCTGTCTGCAGCCACCACTAGGGGGAGCTCCCTGTATACAGAGATACATGATAAGATTCTGTCTGCAGCCACCACTAGGGGGAGCTTCCTGTATACAGAGATACATGATAAGATCCTGTCTGCAGCCACCACTAGGGGGAGCTCCCTGTATACAGAGATACATGATAAGATCCTGTCTGCAGTCACCACTAGGGGGAGCTCCCTGTATACAGAGATACATGATAAGATCCTGTCTGCAGCCACCACTAGGGGGAGCTCCCTGTATACAGAGATAAATGATAAGTGCCTGTCTGCAGTCACCACTAGGGGGAGCTCCCTGTATACAGAGATACATGATAAGATCCTGTCTGCAGTCACCGCTAGGGGGAGCTCCCTGTATACAGAGATACATGATAGGAGCCTGTCTGCAGTCACCACTAGGGGGAGCTCCCTGTATATAGAGATACATGATAAGATCCTGTCTGCAGCCACCACTAGGGGGAGCTCACTGTATACAGAGATACATGATAAGATCCTGTCTGCAGTCACCACTAGGGGGAGCTCCCTGTATACAGAGATACATGATAAGATCCTGTCTGCAGCCACCACTAGGGGGAGCTCCCTGTATACAGAGATACATGATAAGGTCCTGTCTGCAGCCACCACTAGGGGGAGCTCCCTGTATACAGAGATACATGATAAGATGCTGTCTGCAGCCACCACTATGGGGAGCTCCCTGTATACAGAGATACATGATAGGATCCTGTCTGCAGCCACCACTAGGGGGAGCTCCCTGTATACAGAGATACATGATAAGATCCTGTCTGCAGCCACCACTAGGGGGAGCTCCCTGTATACAGAGATACATGATAAGATCCTGTCTGCAGCCACCACTAGGGGGAGCTCCCTGTATACAGAGATACATGATAAGATCCTGTCTGCAGTCACCACTAGGGGGAGCTCCCTGTATACAGAGATACATGATAAGATCCTGTCTGCAGTCACCACTAGGGGGAGCTCCCTGTATACAGAGATACATGATAGGATCCTGTCTCTAGCCACCACTAGGGGGAGCTCCCTGTATACAGAGATACATGATAAGATCCTGTCTGCAGCCACCACTAGGGGGAGCTCCCTGTATACAGAGATACATGATAAGATCCTGTCTGCAGCCACCGCTAGGGGGAGCTCCCTGTATACAGAGATACATGATAAGACCCTGTCTGCAGCCACCACTAGGGGGAGCTCCCTGTATACAGAGACACATGATAAGATCCTGTCTGCAGCCACCACTAGGGAGAGCTCCCTGTATACAGAGATACATGATAAGATCCTGTCTGCAGCCACCACTAGGGGGAGCTCCCTGTATACAGAGATACATGATAAGATCCTGTCTGCAGCCACCACTAGGGGGAGCTCCCTGTATACAGAGATACATGATAAGACCCTGTCTGCAGCCACCACTAGGGGGAGCTCCCTGTATACAGAGATACATGATAAGATCCTGTCTGCAGCCACCACTAGGGGGAGCTCCCTGTATACAGAGATACATGATAAGATTCTGTCTGCAGTCACCACTAGGGGAAGCTCCCTGTATACAGAGAAACATGATAAGATCCTGTCTGCAGTCACCACTAGGGGGAGCTCCCTGTATACAGAGAAACATGATAAGATCCTGTCTGCAGCCTCCACTAGGGGGAGCTCCCTGTATACAGAGAAACATGATAAGATCCTGTCTGCAGCCCCCACTAGGGGGAGCTCCCTGTATACAGAGATACATGATAAGACCCTGTCTGCAGTCACCACTAGGGGGAGCTCCCTGTATACACAGATACATGATAAGATCCTGTCTGCAGCCACCACTAGGGGGGAGCACCCTGTATACAGAGATACATGATAAGATTCTGTCTGCAGCCACCACTAGGGGGAGCTCCCTGTATACAGAGATACATGATAAGATCCTGTCTGCAGCCACCACTAGGGGGAGCTCCCTGTATACAGAGATACATGATAAGATCCTGTCTGCAGTCACCACTAGGGGGAGCTCCCTGTATACAGAGATACATGATAAGATCCTGTCTGCAGCCACCACTAGGGGGAGCTCCCTGTATACAGAGATACATGATAAGTGCCTGTCTGCAGTCACCACTAGGGGGAGCTCCCTGTATACAGAGACACATGATAAGATCCTGTCTGCAGTCACCGCTAGGGGGAGCTCCCTGTATACAGAGATACATGATAGGAGCCTGTCTGCAGTCACCACTAGGGGGGAGCTCCCTGTATATAGAGATACATGATAAGATCCTGTCTGCAGTCACCACTAGGGGGGAGCTCACTGTATACAGAGATACATGATAAGATCCTGTCTGCAGCCACCACTAGGGGGAGCTCCCTGTATACAGAGATACATGATAAGATCCTGTCTGCAGCCACCACTAGGGGGAGCTCCCTGTATACAGAGATACATGATAAGATCCTGTCTGCAGCCACCACTAGGGGGAGCTCCCTGTATACAGAGATACATGATAAGATCCTGTCTGCAGCCACCACTAGGGGGAGCTCCCTGTATACAGAGATACATGATAAGATCCTGTCTGCAGCCACCACTAGGGGGAGCTCCCTGTATACAGAGATACATGATAAGATCCTGTCTGCAGCCACCACTAGGGGGAGCTCCCTGTATACAGAGATACATGATAAGATCCTGTCTGCAGCCACCACTAGGGGGAGCTCCCTGTATACAGAGATACATGATAAGATCCTGTCTGCAGCCACCACTAGGGGGAGCTCCCTGTATACAGAGATACATGATAAGATCCTGTCTGCAGCCACCACTAGGGGGAGCTCCCTGTATACAGAGATACATGATAAGATCCTGTCTGCAGCCACCACTAGAGGGAGCTCCCTGTATACAGAGATACATGATAAGATCCTTGTCTGCAGTCACCACTAGGGGGAGCTCCCCTGTATACAGAGATACATGATAAGATCCTGTCTGCAGCCACCACTAGGGGGAGCTCCCTGTATACAGAGATACATGATAAGATCCTGTCTGCAGCCACCACTA